>NC_061122.1:27863706-28197849 GCF_002878395.1 Capsicum annuum
ACATACTTTGTGTTCTACTTACAATTATAACATGTTATTTTGACAATCTTATAGCTCTAAGTTTACTCATCTTTATTAATGACTGGTTATTATTATCTTATGTGATGCCTTCTCTGGAAAAAAAAAATTTTACCTGCCGAAGTATTTGACAAACTTCCAAAGAATGTAATTAATAATATTCTTATGTGTTTGCCTTTATGTAATGTTGTGAGGACAAGAATCCTCTCAAAGAAATAAAGATATAACTAGAGCAAAATTCCAGAGTTGAAGATTGATGAAATAGTTTGTGTTGCTAGAAGGTATTCAGTGTGTCCTACAAATATCTTTACAAAGATCATCCACAATATTTCAACCATTTGTGAAGGACCAATTATAAAGTTTACCCTCTCCGTAATTTTTCTAGTTTAATGCTCGAAAACCTGGTCCCGCGATATTACACAGTGCTCAAGACTATGAGTAGCCTTAAGCTAACCCTGTCTACCTGTTACTAAATCCGAATCTCATAATAAGGGAAATATAGGCATAAAAGTTGTATTAAATATGGAAACTGTCTGAGATACCTGAGAATAATCTGAATGTAATGTCTGAAAATCAGTACTGTAAGTCTGAATCAAATGTAGCAGTCTTAAAAGCCTCTACTACTAATAACTAGAGAGTCATTGGGACAGACCCTTAGCTAACTCAAACTTTCTGAAAAGAATACTAAATCATATAAACTTATAATCTAAAAAGTCTGAAATGATTAAGTCCATGAACTATGAGGACTCACCAATTGTCGGCTGTAGATGGAGATGCTCGAACTACTCACAGGACTCACCAATTGTCGGTTGTAGATGGAGATGCTCGAACTACTCACACTGTTGATACTAAGCACCTGAACCTATGTTATGAGACAATATAGCACATAGACATATATGCAGATCAGTACTTTGAGGATGTACCGAGTATATGGGGTGAAATAATAAGTAAAACACTATCTCATCATCATAATTTGTAAAATAATGCATGCAAAATGTAAATGGCTCACATTAGCTAGAATATCTGAAATAATGAAATCTGAAATCATGAATAGCAAATCATACTTTGTAAATCTAGTGAGTCATAACAATTAGTTCTAAAAGTTGTGCTAATAACTATCTTTAAATCATACTGTCTAAGTGTAGAAGGACTCACTTTTATATATGAAATCTAAAAGCTGAAATTTGTAACTGTTATCTTTCAGTAAAGTATAATCTGAATAAAATTGTGTGCCTTTACACATAGTTTTCTAAAAGTGATCGCATATGTAATTTTTATTCATGTAGAAGTGGAAAAAACCTAATAATCTTTACCTATGTTGGCTTTGTAGTTCTGTGGAAGATAGGGCACGCTATTCCCACACTCCCCCCTCAGTGCTAAATAAAATCTATGCTCATTCTATTGGAAATCCACTTTAAAACTAGCATAAGGGTTTATTATAAAATCAATTATGCATTTATCTAATTCAATCTATAAATAAAACTATTCTGAATTTTGTAATCTATAATAAATCTGTAAAGTGGATTCCAAAACTTATTTCAGGATCAAAAGATCAAAGCTTTATTGAAAGTCTATAAATAATCTGATCATAGGATGCTTAAAGCATCATCTTTCTTGAAATCTCAACATAGAAACTTGGGCTTAATAATCCATGCATCAAGTTCATGTCAAAACATCATAAATTTCATGCTTGATAATAAAAACAAAGATAATTCATCTCAAAATTTGGAAATTACTGCAATAGGCATGAAAAAATAAAAATAGTCATGCAATTCATCTTCAAAATCTCTCACGAACTCATAATCTTGCAAATAGAAATAATGGGCATGAACCCTAATTTAAATCTCATGGATATTTGTTCAAAATCTTATGAATTTGTAATTAAAAATTGGTTTTGGCCACAAGGGTGGAAGAAAATCCTTGTTCATAAATCCCACATACCTTGATTGATGATTAGATGAATAAATGTGTATTATTGATTCCTATTTGAGTTCTTGAAGATGAGTTCTTGATTATATCGTCTTGTAAATCCTAAATTTTGAGCTTTCTTGGAGAAACAATGGTGGAATTGATTTTTTGGAGAAGAATCTATTGAGTTTTAGGGTTTTTGTTTGAAAGAAAATTGATGAATAATGAGCATAATAGGCTTAGAATGGGTTTAATCTTATGTTTTGGATAGATTGGGGCTTGGGAAGTGACCAAAATACCTCATTTAAACTTCTAAATGGAACGGGAAAAGAGAACCAAAAATCCCTATTAAATAGGTCACTGTGATGCACCACTATTGCGGTGGTTCACTAGATAAGGGACAATTGGGAACTGCAAACTCTTCACAACACAGAGCTATCGCGGTGCCCCTTTGGAATGCCATTCTGATCATCGTCGCGATGTGGTGAAATCTCGTAGGCTTGTTGGAAATTGACAAATATAAAATTGGACCTCTCCGTGATGCACCAATATCATGGAGTTCCACTGGAAAATGATAATTATGAAATTTTCCTTTTGTATGATGCAGTGACTGCCCAGTTGGAACACCATTTTAGAAGCTAATCCTTGACATTCTAGGGATGAAATTAAGCTAGGAAAAGTACGGGGTATTACAATATCTCACCCTTGGAAACATTCATCCTCTAATATGCTAGTTAAGCTGAAAATACTGAGGAATCTGAGGCTATAAGATATCATGCACAACTGACATAAACTGAATGGTTGAATGTAAAGCATACTGAGCTTCTAAACTGATCTGAGAGTGCATGAGGTGACATAAAAATAACTACTTAGCTAAATATGAGGCTGGAAAAGAACTGAATGAAGGAAGACTATTACCTTCAGCTGAATCTAAGTTCATGGAGAAGAGATATGGAAACTTAGTACGCATGTCTGCTTCTCTTTCCCAAGTAGCACCCTCAACGGACTAATTTTTCCATAGAACTTTGACCAAGGGAACTTCTTTGTTCCTTAGTCTACAGATCTGATAATCAAGAATCTCTACTGGAAGTTCTTCATAAGAAAGTCTATTCTGAATATCTGTACTTTCTAGAGTAACTATAATGGCTAAATCATTCATGCACTTCTTCAAAAAGAACACATGAAATACTGGATGAACTGAGGATAAATATGCGGGTAGATCAAGCTCATATGCTACCTTCCCAACACAGCTCAATATTTGGAAGGGACCTATATATCGGGGACAAAGCTTCCCCTTCTTGCCAAATCTCTTCACCCCCTTTATGGGTGAAACTTTCAAATACACAAGATCATCAACCTCAAACTCAAGATCTCTTCATCTTATGTTTGGATAAGATTTCAGATGACTCTGAACCATTTTCAATCTCTCTCAAATCAACTGAACTTTCTCCATAGCCTCATACACTATGTCTGGCTCAATCAAAGTAGCCTCATCCACTTCAAACCAACCAACTGGCGATCTACATCTTTACCCATAAAGTGCCTTAAATAGAGTCATCTAAATACTAGCATGATAACTGTTATTATAAGCAAACTAAATCAATGGCAAATGCTCATCCCAACTACCTTTGAAATGAATAACACAAGCCCTCAACATATCCTCTAGAGTTTGAATGGTCCTTTCTGCTGGACCATCTGTCTACGGATTAAAAGCCGAACTAAGTACCAAGACCCTTCTAAAAGGCTCTCCAAAATTGAGAGGTAAACTGAGTACCCCTATCTGAGATGATGGACAAAGGAACTCCATGCAATCTGACAAACTCTCTGATACACAACTTAGCATAATCTTCAGTTGTGTAAGTCGTGTGAACTGGCAAAAAATGCATTGACTTAATCTGTCTACAATAGTCTAAATCAAATCATGCTGACAACGCGAATGGGGTAATCCAGTCACAAAGTCCATAGTCACCTCTTCTCACTTCCAAGTGGGGATACCAAACTCTTACAATGTACCACCAAGTCTTTGGTTCTCTACCTTAACCTATTGATAAGTTGCGAACTTAGCTAGAAACTCTGTTATATCTTTCTTCATACGACTCCACCAATAGATTTCCCGCAAGTCACGGTACATCTTGGTGGCTCCTGGATGAATGGAATAATTCGCACCATATTCTTCCTCCATAATCCGTTGCCTCAAATCATAAACACATAGCACACATAATTTACTATGGTATGTCAATACACCATCTCTTTCTTGGGAGAAAACCTCTATCTTTTAGTCTTTAACTGACTCCTTCAGTTTGACCAAACTAGAATCCTTATCTTGTTTTTCCTTCACTTCCTAAACTAAGGAAAATTCAAAACTACTCTGAACCAAAATATTCCCTTTAGGTGAATCAACCAATCTCACACACAATCTAGCTAATCGATGAACTTCTCAAATTAACTCCTTCTTATTATTCTCCACATGAACAACACTGCCCATAAACAATCTACTAAGGGCATCTGCCACTACATTGCCCTTGCCCGAATGATACAACACATTTATGTCATAATCCTTCAATAATTCTAACCACCTTCTTTGATGAAGATTTAACTCCCTTTGAGTAAACACATACTGCAAACTTTGGTGATCTGCGAACATATCCATATGCACCCCATAAAGGTAATGTCTCCAGATTTTTAAAGCAAACACAACAGCAGCTAATTCAAGATCATGGGTTGGGTAATTCTTTTCATGAGGATTAAGCTATCTAGAGGTGTACGCTATAACCTTACCTCTCTGCATTAACACACAACCCAAACCAATTCTAGAGGCATCACAATACACCATAAATCCATCTGTACCATTGGGTAATGCTAAAACTGAGGCATAAGTGAGTCGAGTCTTCAACTCCTAAAAACTCTTTTCGCAGGAATCTGACCACTAGAACTTAACTTTCTTTTGGGTTAATCTAGACATAGGAGAAGCAATAGATGAGAATTCCTTAACAAAACATATGTAATAACTAGCTAGACCCAAGAAACTCCTAATGTCTAACAAAGAGATAGGTCTAGGCCAATTTCTTATAGATTCTATCTTTTGGGGATCAACTCTAATTCCCTCACTGGAAATGATATGACCAAGGAAAGCTACTGACCTTAGCCAAAATTTGTACTTGCTGAATTTGGCAAACAACTGGTGATCTCTCAAAGTCTGTAACACAATTCTAAGATGGTCTACATGATTATCCTCACTTTGAGAGTAGACAAGGATATCATCGATAAATACTATGACAAACATGTCCAAATACTATTTGAACACTCTGTTCATCAAGTTCTCTGTAGGCTGCAGGGGCATTTGTTAGCCCAAAGGAAATGACTAGAAACTCAAATGACCATAACGAATTTTGAAAGCTATCTTTGGAATATCCCATTCCCTTACTCTAAGTTGATGATAGTCGGATCTAAGTTCTATCTTTGAGAATTAACTTGCACCTTAGAGTTGGTCAATTAAGTCATCAATTCTAGGAAGAGGATATTTGTTTTTGACTGTAACTTTATTCAGTTGATGATAGTAAATGCACATACGCAAAGAACCATCATTTTTTGCATGAATAGGATGGGAGCACCCCATGGAAAAACACTAGGCATTATGAAACCTTTATCTAAAATATCTTTGAGTTTATCTTTTCACTCTTTAAGCTCGTAGAGATCCATACAATAAGGAGGAATAGAAATAAGCTGAGTATCTTGGAGAAGGTCAATAATCTTTAGGAAAGACATCAGGAATCTCAGTAACTACATTAACAGACTGAACTGTTGGAGTTTTATACTTAGTGTCTTTGACTCGAACAAAATGATAGATACAGCCTTTGGAGATCAACCTTCTGGCTTTAAGATAAGATATGAAATGACTCTTGGGAGTCACTGAATTACCTTTCCACTCAAAGACTGGCTCATCTGGAAACTAAAACTTCACCACTCAGGTGCGATAATCTATAGATGTATAGTGGGAATAGAGCTAATCCATACCAAGAATAAGGTTAAAGTCAACCATATCTAACTCTATTAGATCTTCAAACATGATTTTATAAAGGATAGTGATAGGACACTTTGTATAAATTTATTTAGCAATAACTAATTCACCTACTGGGGTAGAAAGCAAGAAAGGCTCAAGGATCTTTTCAGAACATACCCTAAAATTTACTGCAACTAACGGAGTCACATATAAGAAACTTGACCCAGGGTCTAACAATATATAAACATCAAGATAAGAGACACAAATCATACCAATAACAACATCTGGTGGATCTTCCTACTCCTGATGAGATGGCAAAGCATAAAATTGATTCTGGCACTAACCGCCACCAGTACTGGATAACATGCCCTGAGAAGGGACTGGGCAACCTAAAGGAATTGGTGCACTAGTAGTCTAAGTCTGGGGATAAACATCTCTGTTTCCCTACTTAGCATGCAGACACTATCTAATTTCATGACCCAACTTACCACAACTATAACAACCGTTTTATCCATCCAAGCACTCTTCAACTCATACTATTCTGATATTTGGACATAAAGGACTTACCCCACTACACCTGCCTATCTCTAGGAGTGGGAGCACTAGATGAAAATGGTGCTGGCATAGATGAGCAATTCTAAAACTGTGAATGATTTCCCTTTCTAAACCTAGTCTGGCCATACTCAAGTTGCCCTGCTTTAGCCTTCTTTATTATTTCTATCCCTTCCCTTCAAATTTTCTACCTCAACCTACTAAGCATGAATCATCAACCTAGAAAGATCCATGTCTCTAATAAGCATGGCATTCCTACACTCCTTAACTACCAAGCTAGACACTTCAGTAACAAACTTACTCATACTTACCCTAGTATCAGCCATCGTATCTGGGGCATACCTAGAATAATGATTAAACTTAAGGCATACTCTTTTACAATTATCGATCCCTACCTCAGGTTCACAAACTCCTTTATCTTAGCTTCCCTCATCTTATGTGGAAGGAACCTATCTAGAAAAGCATCCTGAAATACCTGCAACCTTATAGGAGCAACATTCTTACCTCTGCTATTCTTCCAAATCACTACCCAGTCATATGCTATATCCTTCAATCTCTAGGAAGCTAACTCTACACTTTCCTCTTCAAAAATATGCATAAGCTGGGTGATCTTCTTCACTTCATCTAAATAAAGTTATAGGTTCTCGCCTGCTTTAGACCCAAAGAACTCTGGCAGATCTATTCTCATGAAATCTCTAATTTTGGCAGCTTCTAAACCCTCATTCTGCTAAAGTGGGAATGCAGCCTAAGAGTGGCCCTGAATATTAGTAGTCACTTTCTGGGCCAACGCCTGAAAGGCAGCCCTAAACTTAGCATGGGATACGTTCTAATTTAGAGAATCAGTGGGCTGGGGTGGCTGGTTATCATTTCTATGGGCATTAGCTCGACGAGGAGGGTTGTAATCATGATAGATCATGAAAAAAAGAGATAATTTCCTAAAAAAATCCCAAAGACTCTTGCTCATAACTATGGCACGCTTCACACCCATGATCAAAACTCTATGTAATGCGGCTTTTCTGACTCCCTAGGACTCTTAAAAACCTTAGGCTCTGATACCAAGTTTGTAATGCCCCAAAACCTAGTTCCGAGATGTCACACGATGCTAAAGACAACGAGTAGCCTTAAGCTAACCCTGTCTGCTTGTTACTAAGTCTGAATCTCATAATAAGGGAAATATAGACATAAAATCCATATTAAATACGGAAATTATCTAAGATAGCTGAGAATAATCTAAATGTAATGTCTGAAAATCAATAATGTAAGTCTAAATCAAATGTAGCAGTCTGACAAGCCTCTACTACTAATAACTAGAGAGGCACTAGGACAGATCCCAGCTAACTCAAACTGTCTGAAAAGAATACTGAATCATATAAACCGATAAGCTGCAAAATCTGAAATGATGAAGTCCCCAAACTATGAGGACTCACCAACTGTCGGATGTAGATGAAGATGCTCAAACTACTGACGTTGCTGATATTGAGCACCTAAACCTACATTATGAGATAATGTAGCACATATACATATATGTGGATCAATACATTAAGGATGTACTGAGTATATGGGGATGAAATCCATAAGTAAAACATCATATCATCATCATAATTTGTAAAATAATGCATGCTAAATATAAATGACTCACATAAGCTAAAATATTTGAAATACTAAAATCTGAAATCATGAATAGAAAATCATACTTTGTAAATCTAGTGAGTCATAACATTTAGTTCTAAAACCTATGCTAATACTCTGTCGCTAAATCATACTATCTAAGTGTAGAAAGGACTCACTTCTATGTATGAAATCTGAGAGCTGAAATCTTTAACTGTTATCTTTCTGTAAAGTATAATCTGACTAAAATTCTGAGCCTTTACACTTATTTTTCTAAAAGCTTTTCTATTAATCTTTTACTTTAACTAGCAGGGAGGTTCTCTTAACCGACATAAACCATGTGAGCTAACATGGAGTCCAACGTCTCATTCCCCTAAGGGGAAAACCTCATGATGGGGAGAGGTGTCAGACTCTTGCCAAGGAGCCTGTAACTGTCATCCACATTGAAAGGGAAATAATCTAATAATGTATACTTACGTTGGATATATAGTTCTGTGGGAAGATAGGGCACTCTAATCCCATACTTCCTACTCGGTGCTAAACATTACTCCCTTTAAATCAGCGCTCATTCTATTGGAAATCTACTTTAAAACTAGCATCAGGGTTTATTATAAAACTAATTATGCATTTATCTAATTCAATCTATAAATAAAACTGTTCTGAATTCTGTAATATGTAATAAATCTATAAAGTGGATTCCAAAACTTATCTGGGGATCAAAAGATCAAAGATTTATAGAAAGTCTGTAAATAATCTGATCATAGGATGCTTAAAGCATCATCTTTCTTGAAATCTCAACATATAAACTAGGGCTTAGTAATCCATACATCAAGTTCATGTCAAAACATCATAAATTTCATGCTTGATACTAAAAACAATGATAATTTATCTCAAAATCAGGAAACTACTGCAATAGGCATGAAAATATGAAAATAGTCATGCGATTCATCTTCAAAATCACTCAAAAACTCATAATCTTGCAAATAGAAATAATGGGCATGAACCCTAATTCAAATCTCATGGATATTTATTTAAAATCATATGAATTTGTAATTAAAACTTGGTTTTGGGCACAAGGATGGAAGAAAATCCTTGTTCATAAACCCCGCATACCTTGATTGATGGTTAGATGAAGAAACTTGAATTAGTGATTCCTATTTGAGTTCTTGAAGATGAGTTCTTCATTATCTTGTCTTGGGAATCCTTAATTTTGAGCTTTCTTGGAGAAACAATGATGGAATTGATTTCTCGGAGAAGAAACTTTTGAGTTCTAGGGTTTTTGTTTGAGAGAAAATTGATGAATAATGAGCATAATAGGCTTAGAATGGGTTTAATCTCATGTTTTGGATGGATCGGGGCCTAGGAATCGACTAAAATACCCCCTTTAAACTTCTAAATGGAACTGGAAAAGAGAACCAAAAATTCTGATTTAATAGGCCACCGCGACGCGCCACTATCACAGTGGCTCATTGGACAAGGGACAATTGGGAACTAGAAACTCTTCTCGACACGGAGCTATCGCGGTGCCCCTTTGGAATGCCATTTTGACCATCGTCGCGATGCGGTGAAATCGCATAGGCTTACTGGAAATTGACAAATGGAAAAGTGGACCTCTCCAAGATGCGCCAATATCATAGAGGTCCACAAGAAAATGACAATTATGAAATTGTACTTCACCGCGACGCGGTGACTACCTAGTTGGCACACTGCTTACTAAAAACACCCTACCTTCTTCATCGAGTGTTGGATTTGGTTGAATTTGGTATCGATGGAAAGCTTATTCAATTTTCCAAACCATGGAAGGTATAAATCTGGAAAATTCCATAGAAATAAAATGGTGTTCATTTTAGAAGCTAATCCTTGATATTCTAGGGATGAAATTAAGCTAGAAAAAGTATGGGGTATTACATCTAAGTTTCCTAAGATTGACGAGGGCTTGTTCTATTTCAGTTCTAGAAAGTTTATTCAACATCTTGTTCTTAGACTTCCATTTTAAGGTAAACCATACAAATTTTCCTATTTATTTTTCACATGTTTTCTTGAATATTGTTCAATACTACCTCCTCGGTACTTCCTAGTGTGAAGGTTAGTTTGCTCGATCATTTCATTGGATTGCCTATCTGGGATTAGACTGCATTATCTGGATGAGGTTTCATGTGAACTTTGCTTGATAAGAAGCTTCCCATTTCTACAATATATGGAAATTGAGGTTCTTAACCATTTGACTCTACTCTTACTTATTCTTATGTAGTAGCTTTCTAATTTTCATCCTCATGATGTTCAGAGAGATGGTTTTTTTTTCAATCTTTCCTAGGTGGTGTATTATGATAATTCGAATGATGATCCACCTTCTCTAGAAAGTCTTGAAGAGGAAGGTTTCTCAGATGTTATATTTAGCCACCCACCTCAGGGAAGTTAAGCTAAAACGCTATCTACGTACAAAGCGTGGAATGCGGCTTATCAAGCTTATTTTAGCCAAGTCTCCGGTGCTGATTAGAATTCTAATCAACCCACTTTATGTTGAATCTGGAGAATTCAAAACACTTGCTAAGCTATCAAAATTTCAGCAGGCATCACCTAAAGCAAAAGTCGTCTATGATATGGATGGATCTTTTGACTAGTCTTTTTTTATATTATCTTTATTATTACAATTCTTGACATCTCTCGAATGATCTAGATAGGGTGTTCTTTACAATGTTATTCCTAGTGTGTGTTTCATTGTGTAAACTCTCTTCTTGATCGATCAAAAAATTTTATAGCCAATTGTGGCTAATGGATAACTAAGAAATTCTTACTACAATATTTATGAACATTTGAAGGAACTCTTAATATATCCTCGAACTCTAAAGAACACTAATGACAGATTCAAGTGTTGTATTACGGCTTAATTGGTCAAGCGCATCATATCATATTTAAACTTAATACTAATGTCTGCAGGTACATGTGGAGTTGTGTTCAAATTTTCATCATAGAAAGTTATAAGTGTCAACTCAAAAGTTCAACAAAAAGTCCTTTGAAGAACATAAGATAAGAGCCTACGGGAATGAACTGACTTTGAAAAGTTCAACAAAAAGTCCTTTGAAGAACACAAGAAAAGAGCCTATTGGTTTTCTTCATACCCAAGAACTGTGCATTAATATTCATTAATTGCTCATTACTTCTAATAGAGAAACTATTTATTAAGCCCCAGTTCATGTTCAGACATATAGATAAAATTATTTCAAGCTTCTCAGTGTAACATTAAATCACGTCAGTGTAGAACAAAACTGCGACGTATTGTTCTTTTTGAAATTATATCCTCGCGTGATAACAAATCTTTTCCTGAATGAGAATAAAACTGCAATTTAGAAAAACAGAACGAGTACCATATATAAGAAACACGAGCTAAACCTAATATATATACTTGTTTAGGTGTACACGCTTCGCGCGTGTACCTCACTTTATTGAGTTCAAATGTTACACTAAATAGGATATTTGTTTAAATAATAAAGATGAATACAATAATTAAATTCAACATCTTTTGGAGAATTTTTTTAATTAAACCTAACTTTTACCAAAAAAAATTCTCAAAGATAGTCGACATTCATTTATCACCTATAAACTGCAACAAAACAATATGATGATAGAGACATCAAAACAATATAATTAAATCTAACTTTTACACAAATTTTCTCAAAGTCGTCTGACACTCATCTAGCACCTGTAAACTATACAAAATAATACGACAATAGAGTTATCAAAATAATACAACTAAACTTTACCTTTACACAAAAAGAATTATGAAAACAGAGATATAAAAATAATACAATTCAACCTAACTTTTACCTAAAATAATTTCTTAAAGTCGACCGATATTTTTTTTTTAAATTAAAGGAGTCGACCGACATTCATCTATCACTTGTAAATTCATCTACAACCTGTAAACTTCAACAAAATAATACAATAGTGATCACAAAGCCTCAGTTTTGATGAAAATAATTCTTTTCTGGGCAAAACTTTTGACACTAAAGAATGAGTTGAACGAAAATAAAGAAGACATATATACACACACGTTGAATTCTATTAGTTTGACAAAAATAGTGAAGAAGTTGAGGGTTAGAAAATTAAGCATCCATCAATCTAGACATGCAACTGAATCAAGTTAGATGAACATCAATCATATTTTCACAATAAGTAAATCAGTTTCTTCTCTAGTTTAACGTGCATCTCAATATTTATAGAACTATTTTTTTAATAGAGTCCTATTTTAGGAGTATTTTTCTATCCTATTTTAGGAGTATTTCTCTAATGAAAATATTAATTGATTCTTCTTCCATATGTTTTAAGAGTCCTATATATTTTAGTAGTCTAGTTAATATAATAGTAATAATTAAATAATATATTGAAGAAAATAGTGAAAAGACAGTTTTGTCTAAAGGAGAGTCTTTTAATGAAGGACAAAAAGTTCAAATCACTTTTGTAAAGGTCTTCATACTTTTAATATATTATAGATATATATACATGTACACACACTATACCTTAAAAATATCAACTCAAAAAAAATTAAACTGAAATTTCTAAATTACCCCTAACTAATAAAACCCAAAACTTAAAACTTCTCACTAAAACATTGTTAGCAAATAGACGGCATGTCCAACTCACTAAATATGCAATCTCAATACTCGAATGGTCGCTATTATCATAAGAAAACTCCACTAAGACCTAATGTTGCTCCCACTGACCTTTGAAGTCCATAACACAAGCCGGAACTTATCCTTTAAAACCTGAATAGTACTCTCCAACTGACTGTCCATCTATCTGTGGAAAGTTGTGCTAAGTTCGACCTGAGTACCTAACTCCTACTGAAACGTCCATCAGAAGCTAGAAGAGAACACTATTCTCTATTTGAAAAAAAATAGACATGAGTACCCTATGAAGATGAACTACCTCACCAACATAGATATAGGCCAACCTCTCTACATTGAAGAAAATCTAAATAGGTATAAAATGGACCGATTTGGTAAATCGATCCATGATATCCTAAATGTTATCGAAACTACGAGATGTATGAGGCAACCCCTTCATGAAGACCATAGAGATTTGTTTCCACTTCCATACTTGAATGGGTATTATCCAAAAAAATACACTCAATCTCAAATGCTCAGACTTTACCTGCTGACAATAGAAGTTATGAGCTACAAAGTCCGCTACATCCTTCTTCATACCTCCCCACCAATTATGCTTCTTCAAATTATGATACATCTTGGATGCCCTAGGATGAATATAGTATGTGGAACAATGTGTCTTATCTAAAATTAATTTCACCCATCCACCAAATCTCAACACAAAAACTCATCGTCCAATCCTCAAAACACCATCAGAATAAAATATATCACCTTTGTCTCGCCACTCAATACCTTATCTAAAATTGTACTCAAACTATCATCATCAAATTGGTGATCTCCAATGTACTAAATCAAAGAAGATCTAGCATCAACAATGTATAAAACACATCCCAAAATTGAGAAATCAAGCCTGCCCATCTGATTAGTTAAATACTAAACCTCCAAGACTATAGGCAACTCCTGGGTCAAGATATAGCTATGTTCCCTATACTAGTCGACTTTTGACTTAAGGCATTCGCAACTGTCACGGCCCAAGTGGAGGCCCTGGCCCCAATAGGCATCCAGAACCACGAAGGCCCGAGAGGCCCCTTAGTATACTATTGTAAGCATAATTCAATTATAATGCGAAAGATAAAATAAAGTTCAAGAAATCTCATAATCAAACACTTGAAATCAAGTCATAACAAAATATTAACCTAATTTAGTCTATGAAGCCTCTAATGAATAACTATTTAGGTTGGGACTAGGCCCCCGCCCAAACCATGAACTGGAAGAAGTGAAAATATAAATAAAATATCATTTGAAAGATGGATGGATCACCAACTCTGAAGCTTCAAAAGGTTCTACAACTGCGGTGGACAACCAAACTAAGCCTCATAACCTAAATTATGAGACAATGTAGACACCCAAGGACAGTCAATACTTGAAATGTATTGCCATGTAGAATGCCCAAAATGAAATAACATTTAAAGTAGCATTAACAATGAAAACATTGGAGAAATGATTATATTGGATCACAAAATATCAATTCAACCTGTACACAAAAACTTCAATTCAAAAGATGATTTCTGAGGCTAAACTCTGATGTTCTTTGATTCAGAGCTAGGTAGCTGACCCAACATGGTCTGAAAAACCTCACCGACTATGCAGGGTTCGACATTGACTCGTTGGTCCATCCCTCAATCTGAATTTTCTGCAAGGATTGGAGTGTATGGTCTAGTATACAAAAGCACAAAAAAAGTATACAATGATCAACTGTATTTTAAGAAAGGATCAATCCCTCATCGGTAAAACACGATTTCGGGCTAAGGGCTTTTTGGACCCCTACCTTTTTGGTTATCCACTTAACTCTATTTAAGATCATATATTAGCCCTTTAATAACATGAATCTTTCTTAAATTATGGTATGTGGTTTAAAATTACAATTGTCTGATTTGCCATCATCAAACCAAGACTTGTAAGTCCCATAAACCATATTACACTTTTTATTTCATCAGTCTTTTTCATTCCTTACGTGTAATAACTCATTGACCAACAGAGTAATGTAAGAATAAAATAATTATTCTCTTCAAAACCCATGAAAATATTTAGGCCAACATGTTTCTCATGTAAGATTCTTTTTAAAACATTAAGTGAAACTAACCTCTTTCAATGTGTTCAATGATTCTCATGTAAGAAACAGAAATTATAACTCAAGTAAAACTCTTAGAAATTTTTGCATAAGTAATGAAATATTAGGTAATGGAAACATTCAAAACTTCATCTCATAAATACCGATATAATCCATTTACTTAGTGAAATTTCATAAAGGGGTGGCATAAATGATGATTCAAAAATATAACGCCCCATATTTTTGGGCTAAAATTGGAACCGTCATTCCTACGTGAATAGACCCGAACCCAATAATTCCATGTCAATATAAGTGGGATTATAAATTATGTAGTGTAGGAACATCTTCGGATATTGATTAAAGTGACAAAAATCTCTTAGCTCAAGATTGAGATAAGAACTTTCCTACCTATTGAGTTTTAGAATATTATTTTACTTGGGTCAACTTCATATGCTAATTACTCATAGAATAAAATGGGTGAGGTGGTATACTATAGATCAAATTAAATCCCTTTGAGTAAAATTTCCAACGCCACCGACCATTCATTAATCCAAGATCGGGGTAAAAAATATGACCAAATTAATGAGGTGACATCAAGCTGTCAGTGATAATGGATCTAACGACGACTCATTGTCAGACATAACAAGTCGTAAGGAGGACCCATTGCCATGACAGTGAGGAAGCCATGATTTGGTCTCTTGACAATGAGTCCATGGTATGACTCATTGTAATACACAACACGTCGTTAGGAAGGACTCATTGTCACAACAGAAAGATACCCAAAAGTTCAGCCCCTAACCACGATTCTTCACGACAACCCATTATGTAAGTAAATAAGTTGTTATGAGAGACCCATACTAATAACAGTGTAGGACTAGCTTATCGATCCTCCGGTAATGACTACAGGCAACGATTCGTGATCAGACCTCATGAGTCATTACCCAAGTCGTGGTGATTGTTCCCAGACTTTTTCTACATATTTTAATTAGGATCTTTTTGGTCTTTTCCTCCCTCCACACTCTTTTCCATGACTTAAAACACTTATTGACCCTTTTTTCTTTTAGTTATCAAGATTAAACCACACTTTTTTCCTCTTTAACTCCTAAGAAAAGAGATATTAGGGTTTTATAAGGAATTCTATGTTCAGCCTCCAAACTATGAATTCTCTTAAATTTCTACTATACATCAGGCATGTTGCTCATTCCTAACTTGTATTTTTACACTATGATATTTATTTAATTATTATTCATGTGATTTAATTGATGGATTTGAAATGGGATTGAAGGCTTTTGATTGATTATTACTTGAATTTTTTCCCTATGTTTAAACGTGTTTTTCATGCTTTTAGTTGATGATTTTGGGACTAAATTGACACATTGTTTTGATTGTTAGAATGGGAGACATGAATTTCCTCAAATTAATAAAATTTTTGCTTGATAATGACACTAACCTCAACTGACATTACAATCTTAGTTTTAAAAATGATTATTCATATTGTTTAACTTGCCCTTTGAAAATATTGCATTTCATTAAAGGATAAATGGATAACAATGATTTTGAAATGCCTTGGTGACTTTGTCTTTTGATTTTAATAGAACTTGAATCTCAAATAGTTAAATGGTCTAGTTTGGCATAATTGAATTAGCTTGTAAGTCTATTGGTATGACAATACCATATTAGAAATGCCTTAATAATGATTCCTTGGTTAATGATTGAGTTTAGATATAAACTATTATTGTTTTGTCTTAAAGAGAATTGTGTAGCTCACCGTGAAGGTGTAGTCCCAGGGGGGACCAGTACTAGAAATCATGTTTGCCGACATGGGGATCTCTGTGATCATGTTCTTGTTGCATACTTTGTATTTTTGGGATGGCTATCGCCATGGTGTCTTTAGCCTTTCCTAGATTTTTTGGTACGTGTAGCTAACACGCGTTAGGCCCTTTAGGCAGGGGGAGCTGGACCCATATGGCCCGTGGGTACCTTAGGAAGGAGCAAACTACATTGTTCAGGCTAATGGTTTAAATTATCATATTCATGGACCCTTGTCCTTATCTTGACAATCTCTCTATATATATCTATATATATATATATCTATATATATATATAATTGTTGGGCTTGTGTTTTTTACTGGATTTTTGGTAAATGCGCTATTTTATTCCTTTTATTTATATAAAGTTTCTATGATATGATAAATGATTACAATTTGAGCATAACGTAAAAACATTACATGAAGTTTAAGCTTACCAGTTCAAGTTACAAAGTATTACAACATAATGAAAGTTTAAGTTTTGATCTTATGATCTCAGATAAGAAACAAAATCACAAGTTTCTATATGAGTATGATTTAAGCAAGAGAAACATAGTTTTTTTTTAGTTTTATAAATCATGCTACTTTAAGATGAATTTCATAAGTATGAGCATAAGTATATATATTTTTGGGAGTAACATTTAGCACCGTGAGGGAAATATGGATTTCGTGCATCCTATTTTCTAGAAATTGTGTGACACCATAGGTTTAAGGGGCCTCTCAAGAGAGTGTATCCTTTCCCCAAGTGGATAAGTTTAGTGATTACCCTAAGTTAGGGCCTCTCAATAGAGTGTCTTCTTTCCTCAAGGAGCTAAGTTTAGTGATCACCCTAAGTTAAGGTTCAATTCTGATGGCAAGGGTAGTGCATTTCTTCTCAACGTGGGTTAGACGTTTGACTCCATGCTAGATCACATCGTTTATGTCGTTAATAAGAATGTCCCATAGAAAAAACAGTTTTAGGAACTAAGTGAAATGACTCATAATTTTTATTCAAATAGTGTTTTACGATTTATGCTTATGTTAGTTCAACTTTCATCTTTATTCATGATCAAGGTGAGTCTATTTATACTTAGCATGCATGTTTTCATATTATGCATTGATTCAGTTTTAGTTACTGCATTAACCCTCACATACTCAGTACATTCCAGAAGTACTGACCACATATATGTCTTTGTGGCTACATCGTTTCACAATGTAGGTTCTAGTTGTAGCCCACAACATCATGATCAGACAGTTTGTAGCTTTCAGCTAGTAGGTGATGAGTTTTCTTTATTCGAGGACTTGTCCATTTGTAGATTCATTATTATATTTTAATTCATTCGTACTGAGTAGGATAGATGTGGATCATGTCCCAACTATCTATAGTCAGTATTTGTAGAGGTGTCATAGACAGTTTGTTTGAGTTGATGTATTCAATTTTAATTTCCTTTTGTATAACTAGTGTTGTAAATGTTTTAATTAGTATTGTATTGAACATGTTCAACTAATGAATTTTTTTCGCTTATTGTTTCCAGTTTTGTGTATTTCATTCAGTTGCTCATTAATTATGTCAATATCATGGGTTAACTTGAAATCACTTATGGTTATAAGCACCGTGTGACATCCAGCGGCAGTTTCGGAGTGTTATAATTACTATCAACAATTCTTGACTTTTGACTACTATAGTCGTTTATTTTAAGGTTGTTTTCTGCGTTCCTGAATCTTGATTATTGTAATCTCATTTGTTTTATTAAATAGTCCCTACCTCTCTTTTTTTCATTTTTTTCTGCTAATATTTAACTTCATTGAATCTAAAGCATTTCAGTTGATTCATATCTTGGTTAGTGCTTCCATTTTCACCAGAGTTTTTGTGAAAAGTCTTTCTTGGTATAAACCTCCCTGCAATATTTTCTTAATTTGTTGAGTATGTTAATAAATTAGATTCGAAAAATTTGGTGCCCTTTCATTATAGAATAATCTAATTAGTTATTTTCATCGTACACCTTGATAGTCGTTCATGTATCTATTGGATTTCATTTATATTATGAACGGATAGGAATAAGCAATATCAAAAACAAATGAAAAACAAATAAGAACACACAAATTTACGTGAAAATCCTTCACAGGAAAAATCACGGGCAGAGGCAAAGAAAATTTACTATGAAGGAGAGGAATAAATGGTGGAGACAATAGTCTCAATTATGTGTAAAAACAACGCCCAAAAATAACCCACTAAGCGCACTTATATAATATGGGTATAAATAAATCTAAGCCCAAAAACATACAGGTCGCACATATCGGTCCGATCCCTCTACTACCACCACAGACCCCACAAAAAATCTCAAACATAGGTCACACCGCGAACTTTTCAGGGCCGGATCAACAAAATTTGGATCATAAACTCTAAAAATTTATGTCTTCCATTCTTTTGATAAACCATAAATTTCTTTCCTATTATGTCTCTTGGAATCGGATTTTAATTTCAATGAGATCTTAACACAATTAACCAGAGATTATGTCCTTATGTGCAGATTGTGTAATTCTAAATAGTTACATCACTTATTTTGATCCTACAAAGGAGAGGTAATGATGGATGCGGCGTGAATTGAATAGGAAATGAACTAGGTTGACTTACTGGACTTAATAGGTGTCTAAAAATTTCATCCATTATATTCGATTTCTATCCAAGAACAAAATTTCTATAGAATTCTAGTAAAGATATTTTCCTTGTTTTTTTTAAGGTATTTTAGATTGTAATTTTATAACCTATATCTCAAGACTTTTCTTTGGATGACATTGGGCTTTTCTGGGACTTTAATAAATTGAAATCTTTTTGCATGCTTCTCAGTGTATTAATGTTTTTCTGATTTGGCATGTTTGAACTACTTTCACTTTATAAATTTTGATATTCGGTATATGTGAGGATGTGCCCACACTAATTTTAGTTCCCCAACCCTCGTCTCTTCCCCCCACACCCCCTTGCTCCACTTATTGTTTATCTATATAATTATGTATTAGTATTTGGCTGAATTATGTTTTTTTTGTTTTATAGATGACTGAAGGTTTTCTATACTATGTCCAATTAAGGGAGCATTTGCAATACTTAAGGTAAACATTTCTTTGCCCATTCTCTGGAATTATGTTTCCATGACAACAATTCATAGGGATTTTTCCTTTTTGCCATTTTTTATACTTTGAAAGTTGGCTTAATGTCATAGATGTTTTAACCCCTCCTAGGAGCTCCCAAATTTTTGCTGCATTGGTAACATGCACTGACAACCTTAAGGTTGGGAGTATAGGATGCTTACCTCCAGAGTAGTCTAGATGATTCCCTTACTTTCTTTTTTTATGTTTTCTTTTATTGTGGGTTGGGGGTGGTTCACTAGGCTTTGTAGACAGCATGTATGTTGCACGTGAAAGAGTCACGGTGGCTGGCATGAATACTTTTTAAGGAAATTTTCCCTTCAAGTGATCCCTTTTTAATATTTTCTAGTAAAGGTCCAGGTTTTTTAAAACCTATCGGGTTAAAATTCATTTATTTTCCTCTGGGTTCATTTGGTTCTTAGAGAAGTATTATAATAATATTATCTAGAGAATGTGTTGGACAAGAAAATGAATAGAATGTAAAGTGATATTCTTGCTAAAATATGATCTAACTCCAACAAGTTGTAAGGAAGTTTATTAACTAACTCTATTAAATAACTATGATCTAATACTGGTATAAGTAATCATCGATATATTCCACATCCTTTTTGAATATGAGAATTCTATTCATACCGAAGTGAGGAATAATTTTCATCAAATAACTCTAATTCATAACCACTACCAGCAAAAAGTTTTCTCAACGATATTGCAACTTTGGAATTGTTTGCTTCAGCAATTGGTCTGGAAAACCTCAAACATGGGTGTCATTGAAGTTAATGCTCCTTTGTTGAAATCCTTTAATTCCACAGGCTGTTTTACTAGGGTAAAAAATTAGCCCTCTTCTGGTGAAACTTTCACTTGGTTGTGAAGGAAAAGATAATATTACCAAGTTTTTGGAGTTTTTTTCTACTCTTGGTCAACTCCACTTGTGTAGTACTAGTGCGAAGGTAAGTGTGCTTCATCATTTCATTGGATTGCATTCTTATTAATGGAACATCTATTGTGATTTGACTCATTCATATGAAGTATAGAACTGTTAATGGAATAAAAGGAATGATTGATTCTCATTGATTGTAGACTTATATAGAAATACAATACAACAAAGAGATAAACTAAGAAAGGGATAATACTTATCTATATACAACAAAGTCCTAAAGAGAAGGAACAACTATATTTGAGATTTAAAAAATAGGAGCTGATTTTATCCTTTATTACACCCCCGCAAGTTGGTGGTGTCAACAACACCCAACTTGGAAAACTGTTGTAAAAAAAATGCTTTGGGAAGTGGTTTTGTGAGTATGTCAGCCACTTGATCAGCTGAGTGAAAGTGAAGGTGATGTACTTTAATATCTTTATTCTGGATCTGTTCACGAACAAAGTGGAAATCAATAGCTATATGCTTCATCCTACTATGGAAAACTGGATTGGAACAAATGTAAATGGTGCTTATATTGTCACAGAAAACCTGCGAAACCCCCTTAAGTAAAAAAACAAAGTTTGTGAAGATGATTTGTGAGCCATTTGGGTTCTATAACAACAGCAGACACACCTCAGTACTCAGTTTCTATAGAGAATCGAGATTTCTTTGAGGACCATGAAATTGGTGTGCTTCCCATGAAAATAACATATCCAGATGTAGAGGTGTGATCTTCTAGATAACCAGCCAATCCGAATCAGAATAAACAACCAGATAAGAATCTAGAGCTTTTGCAATTATATACCATATTTGCAGGTGTGATAAAGATAACAAAGTAATCGTTTGACTGCTTTCCAGTGATGTGGATTATGCATAAATTGAGAAATCTTGCTACATGTGAAGGCAATATCAGGATATGTAAAGGATAAGTAGTGCAACTTTCTAATTACCCATCGATAAAAAGTACCATCAGTTGTTGGATTATTCACCGAAGCTATCAAGGTTATAGTTGAAGTCATAGGTATAGATGCTCCTTTACAGCCTATTATGTCAACATCATCTAAAAGATCCATATTATACTTGTGCTGAGACAAAAAAAGACCACCAGTATAAGAGATAACCTCAACACCCAAAAAGTAATGGAGCTATCCAAGGTCTTTCAAAGATAAGAGATTGGAAAGACCATTTATTATATGACAAGCCCCCCCGAATCTGATTTCCAATGATGATTATATCATCCATATAGATTAAAACATAGACAGTGAACCCAAAATTATGCAAAATAAATAAAGAAGAATCAGATTGAGACTTGGCAAACCCAACAGTTAACAAATAACTTTTGAGCTTAGTGTACCATGCTCGGGGAGCTTGTTTCAAGCCATAGATCGCTTTGTTCATCTTGTAGACATGGGTGGAAAGGCTTCGATCTTCAAAGCCTGATGGTTCACTCATATAAACTTCTTCCTTAATACATCCTTATAGAAATGCATTATTTACATCAATCTGATGGATAAGCCAGTTGTACTGTGTCGCAATAGTAAGCACCAACTGAATATTTATTGGATTAACTACTGGGCTAAAGGTCAAATCGTAGTCTAATCTTGGATGCTGAGTAAATCCCATTGCAATAAGCCGATCTTTGTACCTGTCAATGGAACAATCAGATTTATGTTTTATATGAAATAACTATTTGCAGTCAACTACATTCATCGAAGGAGCAGCTAGAACCAAATCCCATATATGATTCCTAACAAGAGCATCAAATTCAGCATGGCTTCTCTCCAATGAGGGTAAGTACATGTTTGTTTATATGTATGAGGAATAAATGGCAAGGAAAGTTGGATACTAAAACTAAACTACTTGGGTTTGAGGTTATTTGTTTTGGAGTGTGTAACCATGGGATGAGTTGAAGTGGTCACCATGGGTGAAGGAGTGGACAGAATCAAAGATAGTATGCTCTAAGAAGGGTTGTCATTGGGTGATTGAGAAGGTAGGCTGTGGGATTGGAAAGTGGAAGGAAGTGGCATCAAGAGGTGTTTGATTATAGATAATTTTTGCATTGATAGGTGATTAATGGTTTGGATGATGGTGATGGTTGAGTATTATCGAGTAGGGGTGGAATTGCAGGTGGCAACAAAGGAAAATATAAATTTTGAGAATTACTTGATACAGCGGAGACGCCTTCTGATGTGGCAGACAATGAACTGGGTAGTGGACACTGCACGGGCAGAGCATCTGGGAGTGAATACAAGAATCTGAACTTGATGGTTTATGATTCAAAGGTTAAACATTAGAACAAATTTCCCAGACAATATTATCGCTCTATTTGAGTTTTAAATTGGAAAACATATTCTGAAAGGATAGGTATCTTCAAAATAATAGAACATCCCTTGATAAGTATAATTTATTCTTGATGGGATCAAAACATTGGTGGCACTAATGTTTATTAGAAAATTCTAAATACACACAGGGATTAGATCTTGGCTCAAATTTATTTTTGCCATATGTTTTGAGCCATGTGTAGTATAAACAACCAAAAACTCTAAGGGATTCATACTTTGGAAACTCTTGAAATAGAATTTGATAGGGATATTTTTTTGTAAATTTGGAGTTGTTAGACTATTTATAAGGTAAACTGCTTGGTGACAGGTAAAACTTTAAAAAATTAGGGGCAAGGAGGCTTGGTGCAGTGCGCCTCAATAACATGCCTGTGACGGTGTTCAACTGGTGCAATTCTTTGGGGTTTGTAGGGAGGGGTCACTAAGTGCTCAAGACCATAACTTTTGAGATATGAGGATAAACCTTGAAACTCATCACCACCGTCGGTATAGAGATATAAAATTTTGGTTTGAAACTGTCGCTCAAGTAAGGAATGTAAATCTTTAAAGACAACAAGAACTTCCTTTTTTGATTTTATATTGAACCACCACATGTATTTCGAGTACTGGTCAACAAATAAGACATAGTACCACTTGTTATCGATTGACAAAACAAGAGATAACCCTCATAAATCGCTATAATTTGCAATGGTCATTGACTTTACAATGAATTTTCAGAAAAAGGTAACCTCTGCATTTTATTAGAATAACATGAATTACAAACTGAATTGGTTCTAGGATGTGAAACTGGAAGAGAAAACTGATGCAAAATCCTATTTAAAATATGATGACTAGGATGACCTAAACACCGATGCCATAGGTGTAGAGGAATAACAACATTGCATTATGGTAAGTGAAGCTCACAACCTGATGACCACTCATACAACCCATCTCTATTTTGCCCACGAAATAGAGGCGCCTCCGTACTCAGATCCTTCACAAGCTAAGAAAAAGGAAAAAATTCAATGGAGGTATGGTTATCGCAGCAAAATTTAGAAACAAAAATAAGGTTATTGTTTACAGCATGAGAGCATAAGGTATTGAGAATCTTAAATTTCTTATTTGATGTACTTATGTTGGTGTTATCGGTATAAGCTATTGGAATGCTGCAACCATCTCCCATTGTTATCTCCTCTGGACTGTGGTAGTTTTGTACATTAGTAAGGTTTTGAGCATCTGAGGCCATATGATAAGTAGTGCCAGTATCAACAATCCAAGGATCCTCTTGAGTTGAAAGCCGAGTAGCATAGTTTGCTCGGGCTTGTAGGTGATTGTGTGATAAGGATCTGCAGACTTTGGCAGAATGAAGAGGATGGTCCCATAACTGGCACTCCAGAGTGTTGTCTTATCATTGTTTTTGGTTATTAAACTTCAAAGTGTTGACATATCATTGTTGTTGGTTATTTTTTCTATTACGCCATGGTTGGTTGGTGTTGGGAAAATTTGCACTAGGACGCATGTTGGAGTTGTTTCCTTAACGAGGATGTGTGTTTGTTTTCTGTACAATCGCAGAAGTTATTGGTGTTGATAGTGGCTTCTTTGCTTTTTTATGCTTTATGAAAAGTTCATGATCAAACAACTTTTCATAAAGTTCTAGATAAGAGATAGTAGTCTTTTGCACGGATCGCAACAGATATTTCATGAAATTCTGGGCCAAGTCTATTGAGGATTTTTACAATCAGTTCCTCATTAGACACAAGAGCTTCAGCAGTGGCAAGTTCATCACAGAGAGATCAAACTTGGTGGAGATAATCAGTGATGGGAAGGGCTTCTTTCAAGAGACGAGCCAGGCGATCGTGCAAACTAAAGATTCTTGTTTGCGATTTATTGGCATATGTAGTGTGAAAAGCTTCCCAAGCAGCCTTGGCAGTAGATACAGCGGCAGCTGTAGCAGCAAGTGTAGGATCAACTGAGGCCAAGATAGCATTTTGAATAAGCTGATCTTGGCGATACCATGAAACAAATTCAGGATTTTCAACTTCCTGATTATTTTGAGCCACTGTGTGAGTGAGGGCAGGGTGAGAGTCGTTGAGAAGGCCAAAAATATTATGACCATGCAACACATGGACACTCGTGCTTTCCAAAGGGAAAAATTGTGGCTGCTAGTTAGTTTGAATGGTAATTAGGTGACAAACTTGAATTGAACAATTGTGGTGTTTGCATCTGAATTTGTTACAATTACGTTTGTGGCCATTTTGATGGGAAGAGTGGGAGGGCTTATCAAAAGAATTATACTCGCGAGAGTTCTAATACCATATGAAGTATAAAACTGTTAATGAAATAAAAGGAATGATCGATTCTCATATATTGTAGACTGAGTATATGTAAATACTATACAACAAAGAGATATACTAAGAAAGGATAATACTTATCTATATACAACAAAGTCCTAAAGAGAAGAAACTACTAAATTTGAAATTTAAAAAATAGGAGCTGATTTTATCCTTTATTAATTCCAATATTTGATATTTTCTATCTAGTTCTTCTCTGCAGGAGTAGCTGAAGTACCAACAAGGCTTTTTCTTTCAAACATCTTCGCCTATCTGGGATTAGACTGCATTGTCTAGATGAGGTTTCATGTTCATTTAGCTTGATAAGAAGTTTACCATTTCTACAATATAGGTAAATTGTGGTTCTTAACCATTTGACTCTTTTCTTGCTTATTCTTATTTAGTAGCTTTCTAATTTTCATCCTCACGAAGTTCAGAGAGATGGTTTTTTTTTTTTTTTTTGCAATCTTTCCTAGATTGTGTATTACAATAATTCAAATGATGATCCACCTTCTCTAGAATGTCTTGAAGTAAAAGGTTTCTTAGATGTAACATTTAGCCACCTCAGGGAAGTTAAGCTTAAAACGCTATCTACAGACAAAGCATGGAATGCAGCTTATGAAGCTTATTTTAGCCAAGTCTCTGGTGCTGATTAGAATTCTAATCAACCCACTTTATGTAGAATCTAGAGCATTCAAAACACTTGCTTATCTGTTAAAATTTCAGCAGGCATCACCTAAAGCAAAAGTTGTCTATGATATGGATGGATCTTTTGACTAGTCTTTTTTTATTATCTTTGTCATTACAATTCTCGCCACGTCTCGAGTGATCTAGATATGGAGTTCATTACAATGATATGCCTAGTGTGTGTTGCATAGTGTTAACTCTTTTCTTGATCGATCAAAAAGTTGTACAGCCAAATGTGGCTAATGGATAACTATTAAATTCTTACTACTATAGTTTATTTAGAATTCCATTTGGTGAAAAATATATTATTTATATATAATTAAAATTATATTTTATGTATGTATAGCAACGTGGAGCATGTAGGAATGTCGACTTGTCCTGTGTGTCAACATATTTAACTAGTTGCCTATCATGTTGAACTTTGTTCTCTTTGGTTTTTGTTGGGAGCTTCTTTTGCCTATGCTTGATCTCTGATTGGGCTTGATGTCTGATATCGAGTATGAATCAACATTTGAAGGAACTCTTAGCATTCCTCGAACACTTAAGACTGATTCAAGTGTTGTATTATGGCTTAATTGGTCAAGTGCATCATATCTTATTTAAACTTAATATTAATGTCTGCAGGTCTATCGTACATGTGGAGTTATATTCACATTTTCATCATTGAATGTTGTAAGTTGTCAACTCAAAAGTTCAACAAAATATCTTTTGAAGAACATAAGATAAGAGCCTATGGGAATTAACTGACTTTGAAAAGTTAAAAAAATGTCCTTTGAAGAACATAAGAAAAGAGCCTATTGGTTTTCTTCATACCCAAGAATTGTGCTTTAATATTTATTAATTACTCATTGCGTCTATTAGAGAAACTATTTATCAAACCCCCGTTCATGTTCAAAGTAATAGATAAATTTATTGCAAGCTTCTCAGTGTGACACTAAATCACATCAGTGTTGTTAAGCTTAAACATATAGCCGGAACAAGGTCTGAAATGCAGCCTATCAACCTTCTATTAGCAAAGTCTCCAGCGTTGGACAGAATGGTGATCAACCCTACTTTGATTTGGCAGATTAAATATTTCATAAAATAGTCATAGAGATAACAAAACATTTGGCAAGGATGAAGCATTTTCTCCAAAATAGGAGAGCATCAACTTACAAGTTTCCCAAAATATTTTCTCCTGCTCTTTCTTCACACTCTTGTGCCTAAAATACGTCAATTGCCACTAGGTAGAACATATCATTAGTTTAAGTATGCACTGGTTCAGGAGATACATTGATGCATTATGCTAAAGAATTTTCAGACACAGAAGTAACCACATTTTTTCTACTGTTATTAATTAGTCTCGCAATTGACATTAGAGAATATTATAACTTTTCATATTTTTTTGGCTGGAAAATATTATTGCTTTAAGTTATAATCTTGTAATGAATTTCCATCACATAATTTCCCAGTAAGATGGAGATGAAACCTCCAAGACTTAAACTAAGTCTCTTTAGTTAGGCATTAAGTTACAATCTTTATTTATTTTGTTGAATTAAATATGAAACAATTGGATTAATGCCTATTACTATCCTCCAATTCGTCAAAAGCCAGTTAAATTGTTAGAATTAAAAGTCAGACTTTTTTGTAGATTATCCACAAAAAAGACTTTACCTGTAATCTAATTCACAAATGCGACGTATTGTTCTTTTTGAAATTTCATCTCCTAGCGTGATAACAAATCTATGCTTGAATGTGAATAAAACTGAAATGTAGAAAGAAAAACAGAACTGCAGCGCGTTGTTCTTTTTGAAATTTCATCCTAGCGTGATAAAAAATCTTTGCCTGAATGTGAATAAAACTGCAATGTAGAAAAACAGAATGAGTACCATATATAAGAAACACGAGATAAAATGAATATATACACACACACTACCTAAAAGCACCAACTCAAAAAAAGTAAAGTGAAATGTCTAAATTACCCCTAATTAATAAAAGGAAAAATAGTTCGGTGGATACTTATACTATGTCTGTTTAGTAATGTGAATACTCTTACTTATATGTTTGTCATTTGGACCCATCAACTCAATAAAATTCAACATTTTAAACCTTTAAACTGTTGACCTGGTCTATGTGGCATTAAAATTACTGACTAGGATAAGACGCGTGTAGTCACGCGTGTATGAGCGAGTGAAGCACATTTTTTTTCAGCTTTTTAAATATAAAAATATTTTTAAAAATTATAAAAAATAATATTTTTTAAAAATTCAACATTTTTTAACTTTTTAAATTTAAAAATATTTTTAAAAATTTTAAAAATAGTATTTTAAAAAAATAATAAAAAAAAGGCCTTCCTCCTTCCCCAACCCCGTCCAGCACCCCACCCCTCCCCCACCATTCCCATCCACTAGTTCACCACCATCCCTTACCCCATCACCAGTCCACCACTGTTCCCCACCCCATCTAGCACCCTCTCCGTCCCCCACCCCGTTCCCCAGTCCACCACCATCCACCACCCCGTTCCCCAGTCCACCACCATCCACCACCCCATTCCCCCACCCTCTTCCTGTCCTCCACACTTTCCTCATTCCCCACCCCGTCTTCCACCCTCCCTCAAGCAATACAACCACCACCACACCAGCGTTCCACCCCCACCCCTACCCCACTACAACATTACAAAGCCACATCAAGACCCCCAGCATTACAAAACCCCATTACAAAAAGTTTTCTCCTCTAAGTTCATTAGCAGCTTTGGTAAATTTTTGTGTTAAATTTCAGCTTTTGGGTAAGATTTGGTCAAGACACCATGGAATCAATTCAAACCAAACACTATGGAATCAATTCAAAAAAAACTCAAATTTTAATTGCATTCCAATTTTACCATGGAATCAGATTTTGCTAACAAAATCTCAAAGATATCAGTTAACCTTAATTTGACTAATCAAACAAACTCAAGAAGAAGAACACAACCAAAGATGTTCATTATTTTACCATGAAATCACCTGCTAACAAAAATATCTAAAATTTCACACCAAATAACTAAAACAATCAATATATAAAATGGGTATTATGGATCTTGAATTCATATGAAAAAAATTATAAAATTTAACAATTTTAACTGCTTTTTTTGATTTATTAAAAGTGAAATATATTGGCTGGGGTTTATAAAGAAAAGAAGAAGGAGAAGAGAGAGAGAGTACAAAAATAAAAAGAAGAAGAAGAAGAAGAAAGAGAGAGAGGGAGAATAAGAAATGGGGAAAGAGAAAGAAAAAGGGGAAGAGAGAGGGAAAAGAGGAAGGGGGAGGGATTGTTTTCTTTTTTTATTTATTTATTTATTTTAATATTTAATATTTTTATATATAAAATGATGTGGGAGATGACATGGCAGCTGACGTGGGGCGAGTGTGTTACACTCATCGAAAAAGTATTTAAAATATTGCTTTTTAGTAGGTTCAAGGGTCCAAATGACAAACATGTAAGTAGGAGTATCCACATTACAAAACGGACATAGAATAAGGGTCCACCGAACTATGTTGTCTTAATAAAACCCAAAACTTATAACTTCTCACTATAACATTGTTAGCAAATAGACAGCATGTCTAACTCTCTAAATGTTTCATCTCAATACTCGAATGGTCACTATTATTTGAAGCAAACTCCACTATGACGTAATGTTGCACCTACTGACCTCCATAGTCCATAACACAAGCACGGAGCATATCCTTCATAACCTGAATAGTCCTTTCTGACTGACTGTCCATCTACTGGTGAAAAGTTTTGCTAAGTTCAACATGAGTACCCAACTCCACCTGAAATGTCTATCAAAAGCTAAAAGTGGACATTAAGCCTCTGTTTGAAAAAATGTAGACATGATTACCCCATGAAGATGAACAACCTCACGTGTATAGATATTGGCCAACCTCTTAGTACTTAAGAAAATCTGAATAGGTATGATAAAATGGACCGATTTGGTCAATCGATCCACGATATCCCAAATGTTGTCAAAACTATAAAAAGCATGAGGCAACTCCCTCACAAAGTCTATAGAGATCTATTTCCACTTCCACACTAGAATAGGTAATATCCAAACCAAATTGTCTGGTCTATTTCCACTACATAGTCCTCTACATCCTACTTTATACCACCCCATAAGTGATGCTTCTTCAAATCATGATACATCTATATAGTATGTGGAACAATGCCTCTTATCTAAAATCAGTCTCACCCATTCACCAATTCTCCATATACAAACTCATCATTTAATCTACAAACACCATCGAAATAAAGAAATATCGCCTTTTCCTCACCACTCAACGCCTTATCTAAAATTGGCCTCAAACTATCATCATCTGGTTATCTCTAATCAACTACATCAAAGATGATCTTGCATCAACATGCCAAAATACGTCCCGACATCTAGAAATCATGCCTGCCTATCTGGTTAGCTAAATACTAAACCTCCAAGATTCAAGGTTACTCGACACTCCTAGGTAAAGATATGAGCTAAGCTCCCTATACTAAAATACTTTCAGCTTAAGGCATCCGCAACTTTCATGACCCGAGCCAAGGCCTTAGCTGCGATGAGTATCCCAAATCACGAATGCACGAGAGACCCTTAGCATACTTTTTAAGAATAATTCACATGTAATACGGAAGATAAAATGAAGTTCAAGCAATCTCATAATCAGACACTTGAAATCAAGTCATGACAAAATATTAACCAAATTCAGTCTATGAAGCCTCTACCAAATGAATAAAATCTAGGCTGAGACCAGACCCCTGTCTGAACCATAAACTTAAAGAAATGAGCATATGAATAAAACGTTATCCGAAAGATTGATAGGTCACCAACTTCAAAGCTTCGAAAGGTTCTATTACTGCAATGGACCACCAGTATGAGCCTTATAACCTACATTATGACACAACGTAGCCACCTGAGGACTATTAATACTTGGAATGTATTGGCATATAGAACGGCCAAAATAAAATAACATTTAAAGTAGCATTAATAATGAAAACATTGGAAAAATAATTATATTGGGTCATAAAATATCAATTCAACCTGTAGACATAAACTTCAATTCAAAAGCTAATTTTTTAGACTAAATTTTGATGTTCTTTAATTTGAGTTAGGTGGCATACTCGACATTGTCTGAACAACCCTACTGACTATGCATCATCGGTTCATTCCCTAATCCAAGCTTGCCGCAAGGATTAGAGTATTTATTCTGGTATACCAAAGTACAAAATAATTATACAATAATTATTAGTATTTCAGACAAAGATCAATCCCGCATCGGCAAAACACGGTTTCGTCTATGGTCCTTTCAGACCCATGACTTATGGTTTGCCACTTAACTCTCTTTAAGACCATATTTTAGCCCTTTAAAATCATACATCTTTCTTGAATTATGGTCTGTTGTTTGAAATGGCAATTGTCTAATTTTGTATCATCATATTAAGACTTACAAGTCTCATAAGTCATATTACACTTTTTTTTTTCATCAGTGTTTCATTCCTTTCATGCAATAACTGATTGATCTACAAAATAATGCAAGAATCAAATAATGATGCTCTGAAAAATCCAAGAAAGTTTAGGCCAACCTTTTTCTCATGTAAGATTCTTTTTAAAATATTAAGGGAAACTCACCTCTTTTAATGTGTTCAAACAATAATCATATAAACAAGAGCAATTACAACACAAAAAATTCTCTTTGAAACCATTTGCATAAGTAATTAATACTTAGGTAACGGAAACATTCAAAACTCCAATCCCTCATAAATAACAATATAATCCATATACTTAGAAAAATTTCATAAATTGGTGGCATAAATGATGATTTGAAAACACATCTTAAAGTTAAATAGAATTTCCAAAAAATTTCATATTAAAAAAGTTAAGAAGAACATAAATTCAAACCCCATAGTTATTAGGTCATTCTACATACGTTTGATGGAGAGAAATTGAATAAAAATTAATTGAGGCTCTCCTACACACTTTGCAAATTCCTTGTATTATGATGTTCATTTTAGGGTAAATCCCAATGAGAGAGAACATAATAGAATATTAGGGTATGGTTTTAGTTCTATAAGGACCGAAATACCTCTCATGGATACTTACAGGTTGCAGTCCTTGTGGCATGAGGTCCTCTACAATGGTGACGCAGTGGCCTTTCACAGTGTCCCTCGCGGTATGGGGCCATCACAGTGGTGTCCCCCTCCACAATGAATGACCTAATTTCTCATTTAAAAGTTCCCTTAACCCATCCTAAAGTGGTTTAGGGGTCACGTGGAATCATTGTTAGCTCAATTCACATATCAGATACTTAAGGTTTTACACTATACCCCATTGGGATCATTCATCCCTGAATGATAACTCAAGATAAATAATGCATTATTTAAAACATTACACGACATAAATGTGTAAAGTTGGATTATTTCCTTCCATGACATCTTCCAAAGATTCGAATAACATGGGATATATAGCATGCATATCCTCCTCCGACTTCCAAGTAGCTTCTTCTACTTTCTGATTTCTTTACAATACTTTGACAAAAGCTATTTCCTTATTTATGAACTTCTGAACTTGTCTATTCAAAAATGCTATAGGCACCTCTTCTTATGATAAAGAGTCTTTCACTTGAATATCATCAATAGGAAACAAAAGAGATTGATCTATGATGCATTTCTTAAGCATAGACACATGAAAGATGGGATGAACTGAAGCCAATTTTTCAAGCAAGTTTAACTCATACACAACACTACCAATTATCCTCGTAATCAGATAAGGACCTATCTAACGAGGACTGGGCTTTCTTTCTTCCCGAAACTCATAAACCCCTTCATAGGGGAGACTTTCAAAAATACCTAATCATCAACCTCAAACTCTAAATCCTTTCTTCTTATATTGATAATGGACTTTTGGCGACTCTAGCCAGTCTTAAGCCTCTCTTCTGATAACCTTCACCTTTTCCATGACTTAATGTACAAGATCAGGTTTGAACAATTGGGTTTCACCTACATCAAACCAACCAATTGGTGATCTACAAGAAGCTATTTGGATACTAGAATGGTAACTGTTGTTGTTGACAAACTCTATATATGGCAAGTGATCTAACCAACTACCTTTAAAGTCAATCATGCAGTCCCTTAGCATGTCTTCTAAAGTTAGAATGGTACATTCTGCTTGCCCATCCATTTGAAGGTGGACGACAGTGCTAAGGTTCACCTGGGTACCCAAACTTCTCTGGAAATATTACCAGAACTACTAAGAAAACTATGTACCTCAATTAGATATAATGGACACCAGGGCTCTATGTAATTGAATTATCTCATTAATGTATAATCTCGTATAATCCACTCTCAAATAATTAAACCACACTGGCAGAAAGTGAGCAGACGTGGACATTCTATCAACAATGACCCAAATAGAATCATACTTATTCCGGGCCAGTGGTTGACCGATAACAAAGTCTGTATTAGTTATCTCCCACTTCTCTATGGGTAAAGCTAAATCTTGGGATGTACCAGCCAACCTTAAGTGCTCAACTTTAACTTTCTGACAATTTAAACACTTAGCTACAAAATTATCCACATCATTCTTCATGTTAATTCACAAATATATCTCCTTTAGTTCATAATACATCTTAGTAGAACTAGGATTTACAACATACTTGGCAACATGAGCTTCAGTCAATATTCTTTCTCGAAACCCATCAACATCCATATTATGAGTCAGAAAAAATAATCAAACCACAAGTAAAAGAAAATAAGAACAACACACAGATTTACGTAGAAACTCTTGTGGGAAAAACCACGAGCAGAGGCAGAGGAGGTTTCACTATAATAGAGAGAGAGGACAATAAAGAGAAGGCAGAGTTTTCTAAATTACAAAAATAACTCACTAATTTCACTTATATAGTATGTACGTACAAATAGTTCCTACCATCACATACCCCATTGAAAATCACAAACATGGGTCGCACCATAAAACTTTCAGGACCAGACCAACAAAATTAGGGTCACAACTCTAACAATCTCCACCTTGACACAAATTCTAATTTAGAACTCAAATCCATTTCAAGACAAACTCTCTACCTCTTCCACAAAAGCCCCTAAGGGCACATCTTAACAGCTAATGCCAACCAAGTCCAAGCAATGCTCAAACTTGGCAGTTGGTAGTGTCTTAGTCATCATATCAGCAGGGTTATCATTGGTACTAATCTTGCTTACCACAATATCACCATGAGCAATAATTTCACGTACAAAATAATATCGAACATCAATGTGCTTTGTTCTTTCGTAAAACATTTGATCTTTCATAAGGAAGATAGCACTTTAACTATCGCAAAAGATCATAGTAATCTGTAAGTCTTTGTTAAATTCACCAAACAGACCCTTTAACCAAATAGATTCCTTGAAAGCCTCTGTAATAGCTATGTACTCTGCATTTATAGTTGACAAAGCAATCATAGTCTGTAAGGTGGCTTTTCAATTGATATCACAACGACCAATGGTGGAAATATTGCCTGTAAGGGATCTCCTTTTATCATGATTTCCTGCAAAATCAAAATCAACATACCTAATTACTTCGGCTCTATTTTGCCCAAACTGCAAACAGACATCAGCAGATCCATGTAAGTATCTGAAAAATCCACTAAACTGCTTTCCAATGTTATTTTCTAAGATTTTCCATGTATCTACTAACTGCACTGACGACATATGATAAATCTGGTTGGGAAGACACCATTGCGTGCATAAGAGACCCGATGGCACTAGACACGCTCATCATCTATCTTTGGAGATAAAGTGGATGAGAGTTTGAAGTAAGCTGCCAATGGAGTACTGACAGGCTTGGCATTTCGCATATTGAACCTGTGAAGAACTTTCTCAATATACCTTTTCTTACTTAATATAACTTACACTTCTCTCTATCCCTCATAATGTCCATAATCTTTTTTGCTGCTCCTAAGTCTTTCATCTCAAACTCCTTGCTAAGTTGGACTTTGACTTTTATTATCTCTATTATGCCCTTTGCTATAATCAACAAATCATCAATATAGAAGAGAAAATACATGAATGAACCATCACTTACCTCCTTGAAGTTTACATAGTTATTGTAACTACTCCTCCAAAACATATGAGGGTCATAAAAGAGTCAAACCTCTTATACGACTGTCTAGGCGACGGTTTTAAGCCATAAAGAGACTTTTTCAGCAAGCATGAATAGTCCTCTTTTTCTAAAACTACAAAGCCCTTTGGTTGTTGCATATACATGTCCTCCTCAAGTTCTCCCTGTAAGAAAGTAGTTTTGACATCCAACTGCTCAAGCTCAAGATTATGCATAGACACAATACCAAGCAAGGCTCGAAGTGAGTTATGCTTAACAATCGGAGAAAATTCATCTGTGAAGTCAATACCTAGAACCTGACTGTAGCCTTTAGCAACTAGTCTTGCTTTGTATCTTAAAACTTCTACTCCTGATATGCCTTCTTTATTTTTAAATACCCACTTACAATAGACAACTTTCTTATCTTTAGGAATTCTCACCAAATCCCATACGTCATTCTTATGAAGTGATTCCAACTCCACCCACATAGTAATCATCTATTGGCCGGAATTATCATAACTAACTGCCTCTGAGTAAGAAGAAGGTTCTTTACCAAAATCAATACCTTCTGCTACGTTCAATACATAAGTAACTAAATCAGCTTCAACATACTTTTGAAGAGGTCTAATATCTCTTCTAGACCTATCTTTAGCAATAGAATATTATGGCATCACTGGTGGAAAAGAAGAAATAGTACCACTCTGTATCTCTGGGCTAGACTAAGAAGTAGACACTGTTGTAGACTATGCTCTAATTTGTAACTCAACATGGATGCTTGACTTTTGCTGATTCAGGTTACTAAGCTTATCTGGAGGTGAAGCACTAGATTTGGAGGGATCCAGAAGCATGGCCATTTTATCAAACACAACATCCCTGCTAATTATAACCTTTCCATTTTCAGGACACCAAAGCTTATAATCTTTAACACCAGGCTTATAACCCATAAATAAGCATTTGAAAGATCTAAGTTCTAACTTTCAATTATTAACATAAGCATAAGAAGGACATCCAAATATCCTCAAATCAGAATAAGTAGCAGGAGTACTAGACTATACCTCTTGTGGAGTCTTTTTATCAATCGCGACAGTTAATAAGAAAAAAAAATGGTGGAAGCAGCTTTGGCCCAAAAAGACTTGGGTAAACCAGCATTAGAGAGCATACAACGCACCTTCTCCATTATAGTCATATTCATTTGTTTGGCCATACCATTCTGCTGCAGAGTATGACGAACTGTCAAGTGGCTCACAATTCATTTTGACTTACAAAGAGCCTTAAATTCATTAGAACAAAAATCTAAAGCATTATTAGTCCAAAGGTGTTTTACCTACTACTATGTTTGCTTTTTAATCATAATCTTCCACTCCTTGAAAGTAGGAAACATATCATTCTTTTGCTTCAGGAAGAACACCCAAACTTTTATGGAATAGTCATTAATAATAGTCAACAGGTAATTTGCAATCATCTAAAAGGTACTCTAGAAGGATCCCAGAGATCAGAATGAATGTAATCAAGTGTGCCTTTAGTTGAGTGGAAGCCTTTAGTGAATCTGACTCTCTTCTGGTTCCCAAAAATGTAGTGCTCATCGAACTACAATTTGGTAATACTCTGGACATCAAGAAGTCCTCTCCTGCTTAGTTCAGCCATCCTGTTTACACCCATATACCTTAGGCGTATATGCCAAAGTTTAGCAACATCACTTTCTGATAGAGAGAAGGTAAAAATAGTTGCATCATCTATAACCGTACAGCCATGCAAGACATACAAATTTGCAAACTTTCTCTGTCCCTTTATCACAACAAGAGCACCTTTAGTAATCTTCAGGACTCCACCTTCACTAGTGTACCTATATCCATTTGAATCAAGGGTACTCAAGGAAATATGATTTCTCTTTAGGTCTGGGACATACCGCACATCACCAAGTATCCTCACAACCCCATCAAATATCTTAATTTTGATTATTCCAATACTAGCTATCTTACAAGGTGTGTTATTTCCCATCAACACAGCACCTTTATAGATTGTTTCATATGTTGTAAACCAATCCTGATTATGACACATATGAAATATACAAGCTGAATCAAGAATCTAATCCTCACAGGGTTTGGAGTTACCATCAGAAACTACCAAGAGTTCTCCATTACTATTGCCATCTTCAATAAAACTTGCTTCACCAAACTTCTCTGGTTGGTTTTCCTTCGGTTTTGGAGCTTCTCTTTTCTCTATATTCTGTAACTTCCAACACTCAAATTTGATACAGACCTTTTTCTTGTAGTAATTACAAGTTTTGTTTCTATTTTTGGATTTCAACCTATTCCTATCATCACCCCTAGAATTTCTCTCACGAGTCCTTCCTCGAATAATGAGATAATCTCTTTAAGTCTCTGACCCGTTAACAAGATGCTTCATCGTCTCCTTAGAGAACAACGCATCATAGACTTCATCTATCATCAGGGTATCACGACTATATAAAATCGTATCCCTAAAGGTCATGTATAATGCAGGCAGTGAACACAACAAAATCAACCCTAGATCTTCCTCATCATACTTAACCTCCAGTGTCTCTAAATTAGAGATAATTTCCTTAAATACGGATAGGTGATCCTCTAAGGACGCACCCTTAGACATACAATGGGAATAAAGTAATCGTTTAAGATGCAACTTACTTGTTAGGCCCTTTGTCACACACTGTGATTCCAGTTTCAACCACAATAAAGTAGTAGTGGTCTCCTTTAAAACATCTTGTAGAATCTGATTGGATAAATAAAGGTGGATCTAAGATAGAGCCTTTCGATCCTTACGTCATTTATCCTCGTCCTTCCACGATGAGGTCATCTTATCAAACTCTAATAAAGCATCGTCCAAATCCATCTACGCGAGCATAGCCCATATCTTAATCTGCTATAATGAAAATATGGTGTTACGATCCAATAGTGGAGTATCATACTTCATGGTTGCCATACGCAAGAAAACAATCAAATAGGCTCTGATACTAGTTTTTTAATATAAGATATGAACCTCACCTGGGGTGCTAAAAAATCTTTCTCCCATTTTATGACAAGTTTGTTAGGAAAATAGATAGTGACTTTTTGGGTTCTACTATCTAAGGTGGCATAATAAGAGTAAAGACAATGCATCTCAAGAATTGCATCAAAGTCAATCATGTAAAGCTCTGCCAAGTCTACCTCTGTATCTTATTAGAGAATGGACACCACATAATTTCTATAAACTTTTCTCGTAACAAAATACATACCAATAGTGGTTGAAAATGAGAAGGGTTCAGGAAAATTTTAGGGTCAAAGCCACATAAGATAGAGTAAACCTGGGATCAAGTATCACATAAGAATCATAAGAGAAAATTTGTAACGTACCCATAAGGACATATGGTGAGGCCTTCAAGTCTTGGAAATTAGATAAAGCATATAGAAGATTATGACCCCACATATATCCAAAGTGGCGCCCTTATCTAGAGAGACTGAAAGAGTAGCTTGGGCCCGGCCCTACTACCCCCAAAGGTCTCTTTGGTTGAGAATAATCTCTTTGAAAATGAACTTTCTGACAAATATCATAGCACACAAGAGTCCCATATCTATACCTCCTTATGATAAATTTTCCATAGGTACTGTTGTGAGGGTGCGGCCTAGTGGGCGAAGCTACACTACCTTAAGGCTAAGGATCTTGCATACTTAGCCCATTATCGGGCTAGAATCTCTAGTCGCCTGATGGCCTAGGTGCAGGTGCACTAGCTGATGGCTGAACAATAACTTAAAAATTCTTCTTGGACCATTTCTTGCCCCATTTGTACCCTATTATTGACTGATATCCTGATCATTCAACCAAACCCTCTTAGTCTGCCTCTCCTCTCTTTTTCTTATTTTTCTTAACTTTCTCTACTTGCTATATATAAACCACCTATCTACAAATGTCCATGACACTACTCAACATTACCCCTTTATATTCTAGCACCAAATTATGAGAAAAGTCAAATGCAAACTTCCTCATACGATACCTCATATGGATACCTACTCAAGGGCATAATGAGACAGTTGGGTGAACTTCAGTGCATACTAAAATAAGTCATATTTTTCATGATTTTTCCATGCATTCTGCTTACCCTTCTTTAAATTCACAAATTTATCTGCCTTAACTTCCCTCAACTCCCGAGGAAAGAAATGATTGAGGAAAGCATCAGAAAAATCTTCCTATACCTTAGGTTCAACATTCTCAACTCTTAACCCTTCCCACTCATCATACCACTAGTAAGACACCCCTTTAAATTGATAGGCTATAGATTTCACCCTCTCTATATCACTAGCATGCATAACTCTAAATATTTTCTCTGTCTCATCCGTAAACTTTTGCACATATTTCTCAACCTTGGAACCCATAAAAGTGGGTTACTTTAGCCTCATAAATTGACCAACCTAAGTGACCTCAGTTAAACTAGTGATAGAACCAATATTTCTAGACCAATGGGACTATGATCCATGAGTCGGGAAAGCATATGAATAGACTAATCACTAGAGACCTCTCTCTGAAGACTGAGTGTAGTTAATGTCGATCCTAGAAGCCCAGAGAGGACTAGTTGAGACTCATGAAATCTCAGGAGGAGAAGTGAAGTCAGGAGTATGTGCTATATATCAGGTTTACCTCTCATGGGTAGGGAGACCTCCTCAACATTTTCCCCAGTGGGGATGGAGGTGGCCCTAGATAAGTTTCTCTGACCATTAGATCTTCGGGGAGGCACAAACAGAAAAATGAAAAGTCAAAAGTTAGAATAATAGCATCACAACTAGACACTCTAGCATGAACTAGAACCATAAAGAAAGGGACACATTCGTAAATGTGTCATAGAATTTCCTTTATACAACATGGTTTCATAGACACCCTGAAACCCTAAGCCATGCACTGATGCAAAGAATATCACAACCCAAGTTGAAGCTCTGGCTGTGATGGGCATCCTAAATTATGAAGGCTCGAGATACCCTTTAGGATACTGTTATAAGGATAATTCACATATAATTTTTACACTCCGTATTTTTGGGCTAGACTTTGAACCATCGTTCCTACTTATGTAAAGTCTAAACCCATGATTTATATTTTAGTAAATATTTTATGATCATTAGCCTAGTGTGAAGATTGCTTATAAGGTGAAAAAATGTTCATAGGTATCACTTAGAGCAAAGTTGAGCTAAAAGCCTTTGATTCGGCCAAATTCTGGTATTCAATTCTACAAGGGTCAGATTTAAACATGTATAACTTTTTACATATGTGTAATATTGCATATCAAGACCCACAAAATTATACATAATTGAATTATCTTTACAACGATACCAATTTTTCCTTAATCTGATACCCGAGCAAAAAGCTATGACCATGCTAAGGTTGTGCGATGCATGACAAATGCCAATAGTCACTGGATGGGGTGTGCTTTTGGCGTGCGCTGCACACCCTAGGTGTGCATTTTTTGTGCGGTGCCCATCAAAAGCAAAGTGATAAGATTGCTCCGTTTTGACTTAGTTTAAGGGCGTTGAAGTCTTTTCACACCCCTAAACCATTTCTAATCATTCTTAAACGAATTAAGGGGTCTTTAAACACATTATTTCCATGTTCTTAACCCCCAAAAATCTAATACACAATTTAAAATCCTTCCCCACTTTCCAAGAATAAAATTCAGCCTTTCTCTCCAAGAATTTAAGTTCCAATTTCACATTTTCTTCAAGCAGTCATCTAATTGAGGTATATGGGGTATTCATCAATCGGTTCTTTTCACCCATTGAGGGAAAAAATCCTCTTTTTAGTTAAATTATGAATTATACTCTAATTTATAATCAAGTTCAATGTAAATCATGAAATTCCTTCATAAATCATGAAATTCCTTCATATTTCCTAATTGTCTTACATTCAATTTATGCTAATAGTTTTACTCCATGAAAATTATGATCCTATATTCTTGAAGTTTCAAAACCCCATGTCATGGTTAGTTGACATCATGTCAAAATTCTCAATTTATGCTTTAAACTATATAAACACGATATTTTCCCAATGCTAACTCATTCTCATATTTATAATCATGAAATCTATTAGACTATTGAAATATCTCATGTTTTGGGTCTTTGTATTATGATGTTACGTGTTGTTTTAAGTATTGCTATCGATGTTTTATAATCATTCAGTGCTGGCAGGTTATGAACACCCAATACCTATATGTTTACTTACATTTCAGACCTTTCAAGTAATGAGTCAGGCAACTCATGATTTATTGTTAAACTTAGTTTGTTATGATCATATTGAGCACTATCAGTTTACATGTTTATAAGTACTTCAGAATCTGTAGGCACTATTTTTTCAAAATACCATGACCTGAGCTTCTCATTTATCAGTGCATGCACCAGTTAGTATTTAAGTATCTTTTAGTTGGAAGTAGGATTTAGCACCGAGTGGGAAGTGTGGGTCCAGCGCATCCTACTTCCCCATAAACTACGTGCCATCATAGGTTTAGGGGTCTTTCCAGAGAGTGTTTCCCCTTACCCAATATGGGCTCAGTTTAGTGATCACTCCAGTTCAAGTTCTACTCTGATGGCAAGGATAGAACAACTCTTCTCAATGTGGGTCAGATGCTGGACTCCATAATAGCTCACATAGTTTATGTCAGTTACATGATAGCTCCCACCGTTTTAGTCAGTATTCAAATTATCTAAATTCAGGTTTGCTTGACCAAGTAATCAAATTTCAGTAACTATATAGTTAGTTTTACAGACTATTCATGTTTTTTAGATCATGTTAGTACATTCTATACTTGGTCTTACATTCTCAGTTTTACATGTTCATATTTTCATGTTCAGTATCCATACATGGTCCTTAGTTTTACAGCATGTTCAACTTTACATGATACTTACCTACAGTATTCATGTTTTACCGCTTCCCAGCTTACAAATTTGATTTTAGATCATGATTTATAAATCTCACTATGACTTACAATTTTCACATATAGCCATGTTTTAAATGCATGTTTCAGCAAATAACCTATACCCTCAGTTTTAAAGCATGTTTTAAATATTTCTATAATTTAGTACATGTATCCACATACTCAGTACATTTTGTATAAACTGATCCACATTTAAGTCTGTGTGGATACATTGTTTCATAAGGTACCAGTTGTAGCCTACACATCATAATCAGCCAGTTTACAGCTCTCCACCAGTATGTGATAAGTCCTCTTATTTTGAGGGCTTCAGTACATTGCAGTTCATGTTTATTAATTTTCATTATCCATATGTATTGATTAGTGGTAGTTGAAGGCATGTCCCAGCTATCTATAATCTAATAGTAGAGGCTTCATAGATAGTCAGTCAGAGTCATGATATGTAATCTAAATTCTTTCTTCGGATTTATCATGTTGTAAACTTTATCAGTATTACATTCATTTAGATTTCCTCAAGATTATGGTTCCACTTAGCAAATTTAGTTTTATACAATTTAAATCAGTTGCTCAAGCAGTATGCCAGTTTATGGGTTATCTTAGGATCACTTGTGGTTTCAAGCATCGTGTTACGACTAGGGGGTAGTCTCGAGTCATGACAATAATGTGGAAGATATAATGAAGTTTGAGAAATCTCATAATCAAACTCTTGTAATTAAGTCATAACAAACTATTAACCAAATCCAGTGTACGAAGTATCTACCAAATGAAGAATTTTCTAGGTCGAGACAAAGCCCGAGTTGGACCATGAACTAAAAGAAATGAACATATGAATAAAACACCTTTCGAAATATAGATGGCTCATCTCACCAACTATGGAGAATTGGAAGGTTCTACTATAGTGATAAACCACCAGATTAAACCTCAAAACCTATATTATACGACAATGTAGCCACCCGAGGACAGTTAAAGCATTCTTGTATTGATTTGATGAACGGACAAAGTAAAATAACATTTAAAGTAGTATTAAAGGTGAAAACAATGTACAAATCATAATATGGGATCACAAAATATCAATTCAAACTGCAGATATAAACTTCAATTCAAAATATGATTTTTGACACTAAATTCTGATGTTCTTTAATTCTGAGCTAGGTGCCATACTTGGCATGGCCTAAAAAAACCAATGGACTATGTAGGGTCCAACATTGACTCGCCGTTCAAGCCCCCAATCTGAGTTTTCCATATGGATTGGAGTGTATGGTTTAGTATTCAAAAGCATAAAGCATGTATATAATGATCATTTGTATTTCAGGACAGGATCAATCTCGCATCGGCAAAACACGATTTTCGGCTATGGGCCTTTCAAACTCATACCTTATCGATTAGCCACTTAAATCTCTTTAAACCCATATTCTATCCCTTTAAGAACATGCATCTTTCTTAAAACTTGGTCTGTAGTCTGAAATGACAATTTTCTATTTTGGTGGCGTCACACCAACAATTGTAAGTTCCATGAGCCATATTACACTTTGTATTTCATTAGTTTGTTTCATTCCTTTCATGCAATAACTTATTGACCACCAAGAGTAATGCAACAATCAAATAATGATTCTCGTCAAAACCCATGAAAAAGTTTAGGCCAACCTGTTTCTCATGTAAGATTCTTTTTAAAAAATTTAAGGGAAACTCACCTTTTTCAATGTGTTCAAATAAAAATCATGTAAGAAAGAGCAATTATAACACAAGTTATACTCTTCAAAACCATTTGCATAAGTAATGAATATATTGGTAACGGATACATTCAAAACACCACTCCTTTCATAAATCCCGATATAATATATATACTTAGCAAAATTTCATAATCTGGTAGCATAAATGAGGATTCAAAAACATATCTTGAAGTTGAATTGAATTTTGCATAATTTTTTATTCTACATACCTTTGATGGAGAGAATTTGAATAAAAGTTAACCTTGGGTCTCTTCTACACACTTTATTATTTCCTTATCTGTTGATGTTGATTTTATGGTAAATTCGGGAGAACATAATAGAATACTAGAGGACAGTTTTAGGTGTATAAGGGATGATATACACTTCATGGATACTAAAAAATATTGAAACACTGATGGGTAAAAAGGGAGGAGTGCAGTGTGACCCTCGATGCATAGGGGCATCCTCGCGGCATGAACCCCATCATAAGTTGAACCCCTGGCGCTGCGGGACCCTCCGCATGGGTAAGGCAGTGTCCTCTTGCAGTGGCCCTCAACTCCATGAAATCAAAGGAGTCGAGATACTATCGAAATACCCAGTTCATCAACTCCATGAACATTGTAGGGGTATTGGTTAATATAAAAGACATGATCATACAAGTTATAAAACCTATCTTTAGAACATCAAAATCTTTAATATTCAAATGGTCATACCTGGATCTCAAATCAATCTTTCAAAACACCGAAGAACCCTAAAGCTGGTCAAAAAGATTATCAATGGAAGAAAGGGGATATGTTTCTTAATTGACACTTTGTTCAACTACCTATAATCAATACACATACATATAAAATCATTTTTTTCTCACAAACAATATAGGGCAACCCCAAGGAGATACACTAGATCTAGTGAACCCCTTACTCTACAAATCCTGCAACTGCTTCTTCAATTTTTTTAACTTAGTCGGGGAAATCCTATAAGGAGGGATGGAAATGGGCTTGGTGTTGAACTCCACATTAAGAGAATCATCAATTTCTTGATCTGTAGGCATATAAGGAAAATTTGTAGGAAACACATCCATGAACTTGCGAGCTACCCAAATAGAATTCATGTGAGGAGGTGAGGCAACACTAGTATCACAGACATAAACCAAATAAGATGATCACCCTCTTACTACCATGAAATAATCACATAGAATGAATATAACTTTATTTAAATCCAAAATAAGCATGCCCTTCCAAGTTAGCCTTGGCACACCTGATTTATCTAAGGTCATAGTCTTGGTATAACAATCGAAAATAGCATGATAGGAAGCTAACCGATCCATATTCAGAATAACATCAAAATCAATCATATCTAGGATAATCAAGTCTACCCATGTCTCATGGCCTGCAAAGGTAACCACACAAGATTGCTACACTCTAACCACCACTAATAAATCTTATATGGGGATAGAAGAATGAAGAGGAATAGAAAGGGGCTCACATGAAACATCAAACCTAGAAACAAAATATGTAGACACATAGGATAACGTAGACTCTAGTTCAAATAACATAAAAGTAGATCTGTAGCAAATTAGGACAATACCTATAATAAGATACAACCAAAGTCTTTTTCTCGGGTCTCTCTAGTATAGCATAACACTAGCGTTCACTACCAGACTGATTAACCCTTCGACCACCCCTAGGATCTCCCCTACCTCTACCTCTAGAACCTCTAATGCTACTGCACCACCCTACCACTCTATGAACTACCTTTCACTAGAGAAATTAAAGCAGGGAAAAACTGAAGTTGAGAACCTTACTGAGTGGGTTCATTCGCACATCAGGGATAATCATTAGCTAGATAGTTAAACTCATCATATGCAAAACACCCCATACAACCTAACTAAACAAGAGTGGAACGGATGAACTAGGACAACCTCCCTGGCCTGAAGAACTGAAATTGTAACCTCTACTAGAATAGAATGATGCCTAGCTACCTGAAGTTGTAGAACTTGATGGTATTCTACCTAATCCCAACAAAGCATCCTGAACTGGTCTACCATGATAATTATGGGAACCTCTATTTGATAAATATATAGTACGGGAGACGTAACCACTAAACTCGACTTGACGGTGCACCATCTTGGATCCTTCCAAAGTAGCATAAGTAATAGGCTCAATCAACTTACATGTTCAATAATACTCTAAAAAGAAGCCCTTGAACAACCATCTGGGACAAAGAAAATTGATAAGGACCCTCTAAACCCTTCATAAACTTACAAATCCTCTTTGACCCAATAAAAATACTAGAAGCTTATTACCTTAATTGATTTATAACAGCATCAATATACATATATTTTGATTGTAAGGATTTGCTAACGAAATTAACTGCAAATAAAATATCATGCCAAATAGTCATACCCAATAAAAATTCAAAATTTTCAAGCTGCTAAGCAACTACCGTCACTTTTAGGTTTTGAATCCTCGCTAACTTATACTAATTTTTGTAAAGCATCTCTTATTTGTGGAGTTTGAAATCTTATAGCCTTAACACTTTCAATAAGACATTCTCATAGTGTTTTCCACAATGATTTAAGATATATCCCATGTACACTATCTTTTAACACTTTCCATCATTTAGTAGAACTGAAAATAATGTATATATATGACTCCAAAAAATGAAATAGCTTTTGCGCAAGAATTAGCAATAGCACAAAGTACTAAATTTAGATTATGATAATCACATGGAGTGTAAAATGATCTACGGTTTATATCTAAAAGTCATTTTTGAACTCTTTGGTGTTTTCCCTTCTTATTGGATCCATTATCATATCCTTTTCCTCTTAAATTATCAATATTAAGTTCAATATTTTTAATTTCATCTACAATAACTTTAAAAAGACCTTTATCACTTGTATCATCCACTTTTTAGAAATTATAAAAAAATACACAGTAACTTTTATTGAAGTTACTGAAATATCCATACTTCGCAATTTAAAAGACATTTTTTCTTGATGACTAATATTAGGAGTGCACGCAATCAAGTACAATTGAAAAATATTTTATTTCTATGACTTTTGCAATAATTTTGTTTTTAATTTCACTCGCCAATAAATTTATTAACTCATTTTTTGTATCATGTCCTAAGTAATGATTATGAATTTCATCATATCTAATTCGTCGGATATGCTCTTGCATGATTGGATCAAATTACGCAACCATTCTAATCGCTATATGCATTCTCGCAATTGGATTAAATTCGCTCTTTCATGATTGGATCAAATTCAACAATCATTGACTTAGCAATTCTCTCTGACTCAATAAGAATACAAGCAGTTCATACGCATTTTAGTCAATCGCTCTATTGAACTTGGGAGGATCCAAACATATAAAACTCTCAAACATATTTTTATCATTAGAAGACATTACTATACTCGAAGAAACTGGATGAATAGTATGTCTGACAGGTACTGACTCCACATGCGGGGTTACCATAGATGATGGTTGTACACCTGAAGTAGGAATACCATAAGCAGATGCTAGTACATATGGTGTAATACCACATTAAGTATGAGGAAAACTGAGTACACTCAATAGAACACTCTCCATGACTAAGTAAGTGAACCAATAAATCCAGAAGCACTACGGTATAAATTGAACTTTGTTGAACCTGAGCTGACCCTACATGCCCTATATGAAAATCATCTCTTGTATACACAACTTTAGGTTTAGGAGAATCCGCTGAAGCACATTCTCTAGTTGGCGTAGCTCGTCATGGACATCCTCTACCACTGGACCAATCACAACCCCTACCTCATGCTCTAATCGAGACTCTAATATCGTGTGCCATCTCCGTATTCCTAAAATCTCTAGACCTAGTTCCCACTGTCTCCACAGAAAAAATTAAATATAAGTTTAGAATATTGGGTAAGAACAACCCACACAATAAGGAATTAACTTAAAGAAGTTTTTCGTAAAGATATCTTATAGCCTCTCAAAGATTGATGTGGACGTCTACGTATCAATCCGTGAGACTGTACTAGATATGATGCTCTTGATCTTAAGAGACTGATGAACCATCACTCTGATACCAATTTATAAAGATCTAAAAATAAGATCATGAAGAGACATATCGCAGCCCATCCTTGATAAGTAAGCCAATCACCCAGAAAGAAAAGAATCAAATATATAAGAAAAGAAAAAGATCAAGATGAGACTTCAAGAGCGAATTCTAGTCAATACTAGATAATAAAAGAGAAAACCTAAGCAAACTAACATAAAAACTCCCAAAACCTGTTATCATAAACATAGACCATCTAGTGCATAGCAAAATTAAAAATACATAGTGAATCTCTACAACTGAAATAAAGGCATAACAATAGATAAGATAAGGAATAGATTCAACTCTAACAAATATAGAGCATGCTAGTACCTCAAAACCACCAAATTCTCACACACGAACTCAGACACTGAACGTTGTAATAGCACTGGGATCTACACCAAAACAGCATAGTGGAAAAGTATGGTCCATTTATACTTAGTAGGTATCGTAGGTCGACTGAGCAAAGTAGAAAATAAGATAAGCAAAAAAAGTACGATATGCACACAATGTGCAAGCAGAAAAGTTTCCAAATAGTAGATCATATATAAATATAAATATATACACAAAAGTATGGAAAAAAGCTAAAGACATGACAAGTAAACATATACGGGGAAAGGGGAAAGGGGAAACACAAAATATGGAAATGTAATGCAATGCGATTTATGATGAAGTGAATGCTTAAAAGTCATCACATGACTTTCTATATATGTCTATCAAGTCTTGGTAGTAACAAAATAGGACCCATTGGGGGATCGCAACCCGTATACTATCTCAAATTTCAACATATCTCAGTCCCATGTCTTAATATATGAAATCGGCATATCTTTTGGTCTAGGCATTTTCAAAAGTATCTTAGTTTCTTTCAAAAATCATTGTTCCCTAATGGTACAAATATCTCTCATGAATATGTATGTATACAATGATGATATAATGCTCAAAAATCAAATAATATAAAGATAAATAATTCATTCAATACCTATATAAGTGAGCTAACACATTAACTCATTATGTCAGTAATTTATAGGATCAATGTAGATGGGCACCATTGGAATAAACATGCATGTATGACATTATTAATACCATATCAACCCATAACTCAGGCAATTCTATCATGATACAAGAAAATAGATCTCAATACAGCCCAAATATATATTCAAGCCCCGTACGGGCATCACATTAATATAAAAGGTAGCCAAATGCACTAATAGAACCAATTATGTAAAATAAATCCCCCACTCAACCAACACGCAATATATAATTTAATAAGTAAACAATAACATAAATAATCCCTACACAGGCATCACACGATATATAATAGCTGAAAATCACATCCCATAGTTATTTTTCACAACCCATAATATACTTTACTTATTCATTAACTACCAAACTCAGACTGAAGGAAGTTAAGTCATAACCTACCTCAAAGGATCAAAATTCTCATGACCCGAATCGTGGCCATGTTCATATCGAGCATCCCAAACCAATGAAATCCTGGATAAACCCTTAGAGTTATATCATAAGCATAGTCATAATTAATGTAGCGGAAGTAGACCCATATGATAAAAGATTCAACATTTAAAATAATGAAGTATCCAAGTCTTGAAAACATAATATGAAAGAATTACCCAACCCAGTCTACGAAGCCTCTAACATTAAGAATAATCTCCTAGGTTGGGACATGGCCCTATTATACCATAAAACTGATGAAATACTAGAAACATAGGTGAAATGTCCAAATGCCTTCTGAATTATGGAGGGATTGCCTCTTAACACTAGTTGTCCCAAGAGAAAGTATGAAGGTCCTAGCATTGCATAAAATCATGGGAAAATGCCTTTGAATCTACATCATGAAATGATGTAGCATCCGGAGACGGTCAGTATGACGATAATTGACATGCAATCTAGTAAAAGAGGATAAATAATTCTCTTACAAAACCAATCACAAAACATATTTCATCACTCATAATAACAATGTAGGGGATAGGAGATGTAGGTCGTATAGACATGACTAGTTAAAACTTAGTTCTGAACTATGACCTTTTTCACTAACATCAATGAACTTTTCACCAACATCATGTAACTCACATGCAATATGGGTCCCATACTCCCCAACCAGTAGTGCTCAGTCTATGTTTGCATCAAGTACTGAGATTAGGCTAAAGCACCAACATCTAAAGCCACCATATTATCCTCATATTAAGGATACCATCCATTATGCAATTAAGGTACGACATTTTGACGTCGGCAAAACATAAATTTTGAGCATTGGTCACGAGGGTGTGTGCCTTCTAAGTGAACTACATAATTTCCCTTAAGCCCTATTAAAAATTATCATAATCATTCATACATTGAGTCTTTCACTAAGACATTCCTATACTGATATCGTCATACCAAGACTTGTTAGCCATCCATATCATGTCAAATTATTTTCATATAATATTTTCGACTCCTAATTCTATCATAAAAATTCATAAACATAGACCCCAAGTTCTTTCAATGATTCATCTAACCATTTGTAATTCCATGCCATACATTATTCAAAATATAGAATAAACATTTGAATACTCGGTAAAAATAAAGTTTTGAAATGGATTGAGGGCCATATTTTCATCATGCATAACCTTAAAAGTTGTGAATCCATGTCAATAAGTTCGCCATCTTTATAAAATACATTGACATATCAAGGTCCTTTAATAATACTTAGAAAACACATAAAAACAAGAAGAGATATCAATTTAAAGCTTTTCACAGCAATTTCCTCAACCCTAGTTTCAAATAGTCATTAAAGAACACACAATTACCATGTAAATTGACACAATTTAGTAATACTCAGAGCAAAGATTGTTCAACATACCTTTTTGACAAAAGGAATTTGAGAAAAGGTTGAATCATTAGCCCTGAAACTTGAACTCTATCTTGAAATCGATATGAAGAATTTGTTAACTTGGATTCATTTCGCATACCCTTGATGACGAATTTGGAGGAAAAACTTTACGATGATACTTTAGTCTTTGACCCCTTATTGAAACTTTAGATTAGGAGTTTGGAGTTTTGTGGAGAATAGAGGAATTAGGAATTTGAGAATGATTCTCATAGTTTAGGAAAATTTTGGATATTAAAAATAAATTTGGGATTTTAAATATGGTGAAATGACCAGATTGCCTATGATTTAATAAGAGAAAAATATATTCATACATCGGGTGTAGGGAGGGGGTAAATCACAGGACAAATTGAGTGCCCCCAGTGATGCCTCGCGTGGTGAATCGGACAGTGTCAATTGTGCCTTCAGTAGCCTTCACGCACCTTAGACATTGTCTCACTAAAATGCTCATAACGTTTACTCCAAACTCGGATTGACAAACGGTTAGTTGAGTTGGAAAAAAGATCCAAATAACTTTAATTTAAGAGGTAGTAGGCCACCTAACTCATTATATTCTAGGATTAATGGTCATTGAAAGTTGACTCAAGTAAGAACACCTACTAAAACTCCATCGGTAGGAAAGTTCTCAACTCGACTTTGAGCTAGGGAATTTCTATGACATCAATTCATCCTCAAAAATGTGCCCACACTAAAGAATTGATCTTCACACATATTTCTAAAAATAAATCATTGGCATTGGGTATACACACATCAAAAGGATGGCTCACATTTTAGCTCAAAAATATAGGGTGTTACATTATCTCCCCCTTGAAATCATTCTTCCTCGAATAATGTATAGGAACTTATTGAAACTCTAAAAGTATGAAATAAAGGATGTAACTCCACATTAGGAATTCTCTCTCAATAAAACATACATAGGCAATAAAATAAGAGCTTCATGACAACACCAAGTTAATCGTGTAAGCACGAATCATGAGATAATGAGACTTGACATAGACATAATCTTGAGTATCAGTTCTATGGAACATGATCCTAACAATGTACGGCATGAATTTATTGGTGATCACAGGTCCTGATTTATATTGATATTTGACATAAAATAAGGTTTTTTTAGACATAGGAATAGAATTACTCTCCTCCATAAATGATACCATCAATATCCTTTTAATTTGGTAATAGTTCTAAATGATTCATTTTACTACAAATAACATACTTTATCATTTCCAACATACAATTCCCCTGTACAGCACATAACTACAAAATCCTGAGTCTCACTGCATAATGTTTCCACGTTAAAGCCTGATCCGGAGTTAAAATATGTTTGCTTAAGCTATGGGACACTATACTCTATATCCCTCCAAAAATACTACTCCTTCTTAACACTATAATTAAACAATCTTAAATCATAATCAAGGAGTACTAGCCACATAACACATTGGTTTGTGTATCTATCACTCACAACATTCAAGCCTATCTCTACTACACCTACTTTATGTATCTTCTCACCAAAAATAAGCAACATCAATCACTTTCACTTAGATTTTCACCACATATTCCTTCCTAACAATTTTGTCATGACCCGAGGCTACTCTCTAGTTGGGACAACGGTGCTTACGGTCACAAGTGACCACAAGCTAACCCATGAGCTGGTACCTACTATGAGCACTGAATATAATAGCACTGATATAATGTATGCAGAAAATAAACTGATAAAATGCTATAAAACACAATCATGAAATACGAATAAAAACATGTCTGAAATATCTGATAACAACTGATAATATGGAAATGACTAACTGACTGTCTAACTAAGTGTCTGAAAGCCTATAAACTAACTGAAGGGTTGATGGGACAGACCCCCAACTAACTCCAACTAACTGAGCATGTGAAAATATAGAAATAACTGAAATAGACAGATCATGTCCTCCATGGATGAGAACTCAGCACTACTGTAGCTGAATGTCGTTGAGCTATCTAAGAGTGGTTGGGAAACTGAACGTCCGAAACTATGTTATAAGACAACATAGCGCAAAGAAAAGTATGCGGTTAATACTTTGAATGTACTGGTATATGAGATGAGGACTGGCTGAAATACATAGGAATAACTGAACATAAATGCATGATCATATAAGGTTTGTGAATATAAGACCAAGTATAAATATTTTTCTAAAATAATGTGTAATCTAAATAACTGAAATCAGTATAACTGAATAACTAAGGTTTTGTACACTTGGTCAAGCAAACCTGAACTCAAATATACTGAATATTGTACTATATGGTAGGTATCATCTAACCAACATTCCCCAATCTGGGCTAATAGGGGTCCAACCTATAAACCCATTTGGAATGATGTCAGTACCGCTCCACAGGTACTAACACTGGTTGTGTGGATCCACTAATCTCAAATTTCAAAAGACTAGGTAGTCAGTTCTAAACTGGCGGGTGACCCCTAAGAGAGTATCAGTCCTAAACTGGCGGGTGACATCTCATAATCCTATGTTGGCTACATAGTTCTGGAACTTAGGGACTACTACTAAGGACTCAGTCTTAACTGGCGAGTGAGCCCCCATCCCTAAGTTCACTCATTGCTAAATCCTACTCCCAAGTGAACTTATACTAGTACTAAACTGGGCTGAACTAGATATAACTGAATATATCACTGACATTGCTCATTATGGTTTGATCATAACTATTCCCTGAATTATAATACTCATGGTTCAACTGAAATCATTTCTGAGACACTGAAATCGTGTAAAACAACTAGGTATCGAGTGTTCATAACCCACTAGCACTGAAAGATTATAAAATACAATATCAAACTTGAAATACTATAGCATAAAATCACAGTTCAAAGAACCAAAACATGGGTATTTCATCAAACATGTAATAATCATAAACTTGGACATAGGAATGCCTTAAACATGAGGAAAACAGCATGATTATATGGCTAAATTCATAACTTTAGGGTTAATCCTGAAATCAATAGATCATGACATGGGAATTGCAACACTTGAAGCATAATATGACTCATTCTACTTAAAAACACTCATAACCATAATTTGAAATTGAATTGACAAGAGATTCATGGATTTATTTCATCAAGAATAGGTAAAAACTCATAAATTAAACCAAAAGAGGATTCAGGGCTCCATGGGTGAAAGGGACCCATGGATGGACATCCTGCATTGCTTACTAGATGAATTCTTAAAGATTCCTTGAGAATTACTTCAACTTGAAGCTTAAGTTTCTTGATTCCTTGTAAAAGAGCTAGGGTTTGTTCTTGGAAAGAAGTAGGGTATTTCTTGAGAGGATTTATGAGTAAAAGGGCAAAAATTCTCCTTAGGAGTCCCAAATTCGTGTTATGGATGAATTGGGTGAAGGTAATTGACCCAAATACCCTCAAAATATCAAGAACAAAGCTTGACGAAATAGGGAGAGGCAATGCGGACCCTGTAGCAGAGAGCTAGGCCGGGCGACGACCGCCTTAGAATGGTGGACTGGAGGGGGTAGCGCCCTCTTATCTCAATAGTTCTATTGTTTTGGTTTTCCAAACACTCCCCTACGCTATTTCAAAAACTATGAAACTTACCCAAGACATAATTTGAACAACCCCGATCATAAATTAACTCAAAAATCGATGTCTCAAGGTTTGAAAGGTTAAAAATAAAATCATCAAAGTTTAGGGGTATTCAAAATGACTAAGTCCTCAACACTTAGTGAAAATTCCAAAGTTTGGACCCCCTTAACATGCAACTATGAGCTGAATTGAGCTAAGATTAATACGGGGTATTACAATTTCACATAACAAAAATTTATCTCACTCTTCCTTTTCATCTATAACCGCAGCTTGACTAGTCGCACCTGAATTTTCACAATAAAGAACAACTACTCTCTTATGTAAAATATTACAAAGCTGCCATAATGTAACGACCCGAAATCACCTCCCTGGATGTCACACGGTGTATAAGGCTACAAGTAGCCCCAAGCTAACCCTTTGAGCCTATTTCTACTAATAACACTCATTTCAAGATGAAATAATTCAAACACTAGCATAGTCATATCATATGAAAGGAAATACGGAGAAAACACTCGGTCCAAACGACCACAATACTGGAAACCTCAACACAACCACAATCTGATAACTAGTCTGACAAAGCCTCTACTAATCCATGAACTAGAGAGCCGTTGGGACAGGTCCCCAACTGACTCGAAATGAACTAGAAATAACAACATAGTCTCTCAAAATATGGAAATGTCTGAATATAGGTCCTCAAACCATGAGGACTCACCACTGTATGAATGTAGATAGAGGTACTCGAAAATCATAGATGAAGTTGGGACTGAGCATCTGAACCTACATTATAAGACAATGTAGCACATAGATGTATATGTGGATCAGCACTTAGGAATGTACTGAGTATGTGGGGGTGCATGCATTAATATAAAACAACATCAATACTCTTTAATCAAATTGCATACTCACATGGCTTGTATAAGTATAAAATGTGAAGCTCATGAATGATGTACAATGGAACATGTAACACAATCTCGTGAGTCATTATACTTTTAACTTTGAAATTTGTTCTCTTCTCTTCTTCTCATTACTCAAGAATAAAGAAAACTTTAACCAATACTTTCAACTCATGCATATGTCTCATAGAGAGTAAAACTTCTTCAATGCTCAAGAACTCATAACTCTTTTGAACTCAAATACTTGGAATTCGAAATCATATAACTTTAGAATATACTTGAAGGCATTTCGTTCACGTTAGGAAAATATCTCATTTCAAGCTTTAGGGGAAAATACTCATATCAAGGGAAAGTATTTTAGTTTTAAAGGAAAATATCTTATCTCAATGGAAAATACTTTAGTTTAGAGAGGTAACTGATTTCGAAGTTTAAATGTCAAGGGAGTTTCTCTTAACCGACATAAACCATGCGAGCTACATGGAGTCCAGTGTTTTGTCCTCCTAAGAAAGAGACCTCACGTTGAGGAGAGGCATCATACTTTTGGCAGGGAATATAACCTAGGTCTAGTGATCACTAAACAAACTCGACCTCAGTCTAATATCAACTTGGCCTTAGGCCCAATGATAATTAAAAACTAATCCTCAGGCCCAACCTCGGTGGCACGTAGTTTTGGGGTAAGAAACTGTAGTAACTTACCCGCTCGGTGCTAAATACTACTCCCTTTAGATTATCTACGCTCATCTCGTAAAAATTCACTTTTAGAAATAATCCCATGGTTCACCACGAACCCAATAATCAAATCTGTACTCTCATGTAGGAAAGTGGATTTCAAAGCTCAATGACCATTAGGTCAAAACATTTCTCAACAATCTCAGAATACTCAAATCATGGGTGCTTATAGCACAATTGTTCATAAAATTGCAAGTCTCAAGTAGGGTTTAATAACCCATAATTCAATCTTAAGTTAAAACTCATCAAAAGCATAATAGATAGCATATAGGATCATAACTCATGTAGAAATCAGGAAATTTCAGCAATTTATTTCAAAATCTCAACATACTCATATACTTCAATGTTTCAAACATTTCAACTATTAACTTCTCAAGGATTAAAATCATGGAGTATAGACCCAGCTGCAATTTCTCAAAAAAAACATGTAAAAATCAAGTCATTAGACTCTATATTCAAGGAAAACATGAAAAGCTTGCAACCAATAACAATGGGTGAAAACCTCCAATTCAATTTCATGTAAAATTTCATAAATTGCAGAGAATTGTAGTTTAAATAAGCTTTGGGGCACAAGGGTGAAAGGATTACCCTTGTTCAAAACCCCACATACCTTGAATTAGAAGCTTTGGATGAACTCTCGCTTTTGGAACACTATTCGTACTCTTGAATGAGGGTTCTTTAAGCCCTTGACTTGGGAACCTTGAATCTTGACTCAATTTAGAAAATCTATAGTGGATTCTTGAGATTCTTGGAAGAGGTTTTGGATGCTTAGGGTTTTTGTTGAGAGAAAACTTGAGAAAAACATCATAGAATGCTTGTAAATGACTTTGATTTGGTATTTCCACGGTTTAAGAGGCTTGGAAAAAGTCCAAAGTGCCCTTTTAACTTCTGAACGAAGCTGGAAAGAAAAATTAAACTGGGAACCCAATTTCATGGCCCACCGTGACGCGCCACTATTACGGTGGCTCACTGGAAATTGACAAATAGAAAATTGGTAGTCACCGCGATGTGGAGCCATCACGTTGTCCCACTAGTTGGGACCTGGAACTTCAGCGCGATGCGTCACAATCGCGTCAGGCCACTGGAAATTGACTATTGGGAAATTGGGGTCCTCTGCGACGCATTACTATCGCGGAGTTCCACTGGAAATTCACAATTGTCAAATAGACCCTCTCCGTGACGCACCAAGTACTAAAATGATGTTGTTTTATGACTAGGACTTAAATTATCCATAACTTCTTGCCCAGGTATCGGATTTGGGTGAATCTTATATTGACGAAAAGCTTATCAAATTTCCCATGTGATAAAAAGTCAAAATTGGGGAAATTCTATATGGTTAACACGATACTCACTTAGGAAGTCACTTCTCAATCTTTTAGGGCCGAAATTAAACTTTACTTGATATTCTCTAAGGCTTAAACTACGAGGAAACTTTGCGGGGTCTTATAGTATCTCTCCCTTGAAAATATTCGTCCTCGAATGTTACTTGTTGGACTAGGAACACAGGAAAAAGAGAGTTCACATAGCTGAAGGAAATTTGCTAAACGGCTTAACATCTCTCTAAACTCTTGAATACCTCAGAAATTGCAAGAACTCATGCAAGAATAGATACATAGCTGAACTAAGGACTGAATTAAGGAAGAATAATACCTTCAGATTGATCTTAACTCGCAAAAAAGAGGTACGGGTACTTGGCTAGCATGTCTGTTTCTTCCTCCCAAGTAGCACCTTCAACAGACTGGTTCCGCCACAAAACTTTGACCAAGGGAACTTCTTTGTTCCTTAGTCTACAATCTGAAAATCTAGGATCTCAATAGGAATCTCATCGAAGGAAAGACTGTTTGGAATATGGTCATTATCTAAAGGATCTACTACAACGGAATCACCAATATGCTTCTTAAGCATGGAGACAAAAAATAGGATGAACAACTGACAACTCTGCGGGCAACTCAACCTCATAGGCCACCTTACCAACATGGCTCAAGACTCTATACGGTCCAACATAACGGGGACTAAGCTCTCCCTTTTTATCAAATCTCTTCAGCCCTTTCATGGGTGAAATCTTCAAGTACACCAAATCACCCACTTCAAACTCAAGATCTCTTCTCCTCACATCAGCATATGACTTTTGACAACTCTGAGCTGTCTTTAACCTCTCTCTAATCAACTTAACTTTCTCCATAGCTTCAAACACTGCATCAGGCCCAATCACGGTAGCTTTACCAACTTCAAACCAACCTATGGCTGATCTACATCTCCTACCATACAAGGCCTTAAATGGTGCCATCCCGATGCTAGCATGGTAACTATTGTTATAGGAGAACTCTATTAATGGCAATTGCCCATCCCAACTACCCTTTAAATCAAGAGCACACACCCTCAACATATCTTCTAGGGTTTGAATAGTCCTCTCAGCCTGACCATCTATCTGTGGATGAAAAGCGAAACTCAAAAGAACTTGGGTACCAAGACCCTGCTAAAACGCCCTCCAAAACTGAGAAGTAAATTGAGTGCCCCTATCGGAAATGATGGACGAGGGAACTCCATGCAGCCTGACTAACTCCCGAATATACAATCTAGCATAATCCTCAGCTGAATAAGATGTAAGCATGGGCAAGAAATGTGCGAACTTAGTCAGCCTATCCACAACAACCCAAATAGAATCATGATGACGATGCAAAAGAGGAAACCCTGTCACGAAATCCATATTCACCACCTTTTACTTCCAAGTAGGTATACCAAACTCTTATGTCACACCCCACCAGGTCTTTGGTGTTCTACCTTAACCTGTTGGCACATTGCACACTTTGCTACAAACCCAGCTATATCCTTTTTCATGCTATTCCACCAATAGATTTCCTGCAAGTCACGGTACATCTTGGTAGTGTCGGGATGAATAGAGTACCGTACGCCATTCGCTTCAGCCATAATCCTCTACCTCATATCATCAACAGACGGAACACACAATCTACCCTGCAATCTCAACACGCCATCTCCCCCTTGGGAGAAAACCTCAACCTTTTAGTCCTCAACTACCTCCTTCAGTCTGACCAAACTAGGATCTCTATCTTGCTTCTCCTTCACTTTCGAAACTACAAAGGATTCGGAACTACTCTGAACCAAAGTACTTCCCTCAGCTGAATCAAGCAACCTAACACCAATCTAGCCAGACAATGCACATCACGAGCTAAATCCTTCTTACCTTCCTCTACAAGAGCAACACTACCAATAGACAATCTGCTAAGGGCATCTGTCACTACATTGGCCTTCCCCGGGTGATACAACACACTGATATCATAGTCTTTTAACTACTCTAGCCACCTTATCTACCTAAGATTCAACTCCCTCTGAGTAAACACATATTGCAGGCTCTTATAATCAGTAAACACATCAACATGAACACTATAAAAATAGTGTCTCCAGATTTTCAAAGCAAAGACCACAGCGGCTAACTCAAGATAATAGGTTGGGTAATTCTTTTCATGCGGCTTTAACTGTCTAGAGGCATAGGCTATAACCTTACCTCTTTGCATCAACACACAACTCAAACCAATTTTAGAGGAATCACAATACACCACAAAACTATTTGTACTATCAGGCAAAGTCAACACAGGGGCTGAAGTAAGTCGAGTCTTCAACTCCTGAAAACTCTTCTCACAGAAATCTGACCACTGGAACTTAACTTTCTTTTGAGTCAGTCAGGTCCTGGGAGACGCAGTAGAAGAGAAACCTTTAACAAAATAGTGTTAGTAGCCCACTAGACCCAAGAAACTTCTAATGTCAGATGAAGATATAGGTCTAGGCTAATTTCTTACAGTTTCTATCTTTTAGAAGTTAACTCTAATACCTTCGGCTGAAATAATATGACCCAGAAAGGCTACATACCTTAGCCAAAATTCACACTTACTGAATTTGGCAAACAACTGGTGATCTCTAAGAGATTGCAAGACAACTTTAAGGTGATTCGCATAGTCATTCTCATTACGGGAGTATACAAAGATGTCATCTATGAAGACAATGACAAACATATTAAGATATGGATTGAACACTCGATTTATGAGGTACATAAATAATGTTGGGGCATTGGTTATCCCAAAAGACATAATTAGAAACTCAAAGTGACCATACCGGGTTCGGAAGGCTATCTTTGGAATATCATATTCCCTCACTTTAAGTTGATGATAACCGGATCTAAGGTCTATCTTGGAGAAATGACTTGCACCTTACAATTGATCAAATAGGTCATCAATTCTCGGAAGAGGATACTTATTTTTTACTGTGACCTTGTTAAGCTGACGATAGTCAATGAACATATGCAAAGAACCATCTTGTTTTTGCACGAATAAGACAGGCGCGCCCAAAGGAGAAATACTGGGCTGAATGAAACCTTTGTCTAAAAGATCCTTGAGTTTCTTTTTCAACTCCTTAAGCTCCGCAGGTGCCATACGGTATGACAGAATAGAAATAGGTCGAGTATCAGGAAGAATGTCAATCTCGAATTCTATCTTTCTATCGGGAGGTACCCCTGGGAGATCTTTCGGAGAAACATCTGAAAACTCATTAACAATATCGACTGACTAAATAGTTGGAGCCTCGGACTTAGTCTCTTTGACTCTAACTACGTGATAGATGCAACCTTTGGATATTAGCTTTTTGGCTTTGAGATAGGAGATAAAATGACTCTTTGGAGATACCAAACTCCCAGACCACTCAAAAGCTGGTTCATTAGGAAACTGAAACTTGACCACATGGGTACGACAGTCTATAGACGTATAACTAAAATGAAGCCAATCCATACCCAGAATAAAGTCAATATATACCATGTCTAATCTATCAAGTCACCAAGTATGACTCTATGAAGAACAGTAACTGGACAATCTCTACACACTTGTTTAGCAACAACTGATTCCCTTACAGGTGTAGAAACTAGGAAGGGCTCAGAAATCTTTTTAGGACTCATTTTAAAATTCACAGCTATAAGTGAGGTCACATAAGAGAGACTTGACCTGGGGTCCAACAACACATAGACATTAAAGCAAAAGACACAAAGCATACCGATAACAACATCGAGAGAGTCCTCCTGCTCTTGATGGGATGGTAAGGCATAGAATCTGTTCTGGTACTAACCGCCAGCAGTGCTAGATGAAGCACCCTAACCAAGGGCGGGACAGGGTATAGGAGCTGGTGCACGAGTAGTCTGTGCCTGAGGTCGGGTATCTCTGTTCCCCTTTCTAGTATGAGGACAATCTCTAAGTCTGTGGCCTTGCTTACCACAACCAAAACAACCCCTCAGATCTACAAAACACTCCCCGAGATGACTCCTACCACACTTAGCGCAAGGAGGATTGCAGGGCCATTTACCAACACTGTTCTGCGACCTAGACATAAAAGATTTATCCTCTTGCTCCTACCTGCTTCTAGGCGCGGGAGCACTAGCTGATAAAGGTGCTGGCATAGACAGACACCTCTAAAACTAAAGGTGGTTCCCTCCATGGAACCTACGCTAGCTAAACTCATGCTGCTCAGATCTAGCCCTCTTGTTACCACTCACTCGATCTCTCTCCATAATCTTATCTACCTCTATCTGTTGGGCATGCATCATCAACCAAGCCAGATTTATATCCCTATGTAGCATCGCAGTCTTACACTTCTTTAGTACCAACCCAAAAACATCGATCACAAACTTGCTCATGCTAGCTCGGGTGTCAGAAATCAAATCAGGAGCATACTTGGCCAACTAGTTGAACCTCAAGCAGTACTCCTTAACAGTCATGGAGCCCTGCCTCAAGTTCATAAACTCCTCAATCTTTGACTCCCTTATCTCAAGCGGAAAGAAATTGTCCAAGAATGCATCTTGGAATACCTGCCAAGTCATAGGAGTAGCATCCTTACCTCTACCCTTCCTCCACGATACAACCCAGTCATAAGCTATGTCCTTCAACCTGTAAAACACCAACTCAACATTTTCTTCCTCAAAAACATGCATTACCTGCGTGATCTTTCCCACCTCCTCCAGGTACAACTGTGGGTCCTCACCTGCCTTGGACCCATAAAACTCTAGCGGATTCATCTGCATAAAATCACAGATTCTAGCCATAGCTAAATCACCTCCCTGCTGATTAGGAACTACAGCCTAGTTATTGGCCTGAACATTAGCGGTGACTACTTGGGTTAACGCCTGAAAGGCCATCAAAACTCAACATGAGACACAGTATTATTCAAAGAATCAATAGGTGGGGGTTGCTCATCATCATTCCTGCAGGCATTCACTCTTTGGAGAGGCATTTTCTTAAATAGAAGAGCACGAATTATTAGATGAGAGGAACAACTGTAGGCACCATAGAATCTGAAAGAAATAAATAAATTTTCCTAAAATATCTTGTAGCCTCTTGCTCATAGATGTGGCACGCTACACACCGATGTTCAAAACTCTACTCAACACGGTTTGTCAGACTCCCTATGACTCCTTAAAAACCTTAGGCTCTGATACCAAGTTTGTAACGACCCGAAATCTCCTCCCAGGACGTCACATGGTGCTTAAGGCTACAAGTAGTCCCAAGCTAACCCTTTGATCCTGTTTCCACTAATAACACTCATTTCAAGATGAAATAATTCAAAAACTAGCATAGTCATATCATATGAAAGAAAATACGGAGAAAATGCCAGGTCCAAACGACCACAATACTAGAAACCTCAACACAACCACAATACGATAACTAGTCTGACAAAGCCTCTACTAATCCATGAACTAGAGATCCATTGGGACAGGTCCCCAACTGACTCAAAATGAACTGGAAATAACAACAGTCTCTCAAAATATGGAAATGTCTAAATATAGGTTCTCAAACGGTGAGGACTCACCATAGTAGGAATGTAGCTAGAGGTACTCGAAAATCATAGAAGAGGTTAGGACTAAACACCTGAACCTACATTATAAGACAATGTAGCACATAGACGTATATGTGGATCAGTACTTAGGAATGTACTGAGTATATAGGGGTGCATGCATTTATATGAAACAACATCAATACTCTTTAATCAAATCATGCATGTAATAAGTAATGACTCACATAGCTTGAATAAGTATAAAATGCGAAGCTCATGAATTATGTAAAATGGAACATGTAACACAATCTCGTGAGTCATTATACTTTCAACTTTGAAATTTGTACTCTTCTCTTATTTTCATTACTCAAGGCTAAAGGAAACTTTGAGCAATACTTTCAACTCATGCATATGTCTCATGGAGAGTAAAACTTCTTCAATGCTCAAGAACTCATAACTCTTTTAAACTCAAATACTTGGAATTCGAAATCATATAACTCTGGAACATACTTGAAGGAATTTCGTTCACGTTAGAAAAATATCTCATTTCAAGCTTTAGGGAAAAATACTCATATCCAGGGAAAGTATTTTAGTTTTAAAAGAAAATATCTTATCTCAATGGAAAATACTTTAGTTTAGGGAGGTAACTGATCTCGAAGTTTAAATGTTAAGGAAGTTTCTCTTAACCGACATAAACCATGTGAGCTACATGGAGTCCAACATTTTTTCCTCCTAAGGAAGAAACCTCACGTTGGGGAGAGGCGTCATACTCTTGCCAGGGAGTATAACCTAGGTCCAGTGATCACTAAACAAATTCCGCCTCGCGCCCAATATCAACTCGGCCTTAGGTCCAATGATAATTATAAACTCAACCACAGGCCTAACCTACGGTGGCACATAGTTTTGAGGTAAGAAACCATAGTAACTTACGCGCTCGGTGCTAAATACTACTCCCTTTAGATTATCTACGCTCATCTAGTAAAAATCCACTTTTAGAAATAATCCCGTGGTTCACTACGAACCCAATAATCAAATTTGTACTCTGATGTAGGAAAGTGAATTTAAAAGCTCAATGACCAATAGGTCAAAACATTTCTCAATAATCTCAGAATACTCAAATCATGGGTGCTTATAGCACAATTGTTCATAAAATTGCAAGTCTCAAGTAGAGTTTAATAACCCATAATTCAATCTTAAGTTAAAACTCATCAAAATCATAATAGATAGCATATAGATTCATAACTCATGTAGAAATCAGGAAATTTCAGCAATTTATTTCAAAATTTCAACATACTCATATACTTCAATGTATCAAATATTTCAACTATTAACTTCTCAAGGATTAAAATCAAGGGGTCTAGACCAAGCTGCAATTTCTCAAGAAAATATGTAAAAATCATGCCATTAGACTCTCAATTCAATAGAAACATTAAAAGCTTGCAACCAATAACAAAGGGTGAAAAACCCCAATTTAATTTCATGTAAAATCTCATAAATTACAGAGAATTGTAGTTTAAATAAGCTTTTGGGCACAAGGGTGAAAGGATTATCTTTTTTCAAAACCCCACGTACCCTGAGTTAGAAGCTTTGGATGAACTCTCGTTTTTGAAACTCTATTCGTACTCTTGAATGAGGGTTCTTTAAGCCCTTGACTTGGGAACCTTGAATCTTGACTCAATTTAGAAAATCTATGGTGGATTCTTGAGATCCTTGGAAGAGGTTTTGGATGCTTAGGGCTTTTGTTGAGAGAAAACTTGAGAAAAACTTCATAGAATGCTTGTAAATGACTTTGATTTGGTGTTTTCACGGTATAAGAGGCTTGAAAAAAGTTCAAAGTGCGCTTTTTTAACTTTTGAACGAAGCTAAAAAAAAGTTGGAAACCCAATTTCATGGGCCACCGCGACGCGCCACTATCGCGGTGGTTTATTGGAAATTGACAAATACGAAATTGGTAGTCACTGTGATGCGGAGCCATCGCGTTGTACCCTAGTTGGGACCTAGTACGTCAGCACGACGCATCACAATCGCGCCAGGCCACTGAAAATTGACTATTGGGAAATTGGGGTCCTCCGCGACACGCCACTATTGCGGAGTTTCACTGGAAATTGACAATTGTCAAAAAGACCCTCTCCGCGACGTGCCAAGCACTAAAATGATGTTGTTTTACGACTAGGACTTAAATTTTCCATAACTTCTTGCCCGAGTATCGGATTTTGGTGAATCTTATATCGACGGAAAGCTGATCAAATTTTCCATGTGATAAAAAGTCGAAATTAAGAAAATTCTATATGGTTAAAATGATACTCACTTAGGAAGTCACTTCTTAATCTTTTAGGGTCGGAATTACACTTCACTTGACACGCTCTAAGGCTCAGACTACAAGAGAACTTTGCGGGGTCTTACACATAACCACTATCATCTAACATAATAAAGGTCATTGAGGGACTTGAGAACAAGCATAAAAAATGAGAGTGACACTATTAAATTATAACTTATATTCAATGCATGCACTACTCAAGATGGGGCATATGATATAAGATATGATACAATAGGCACAAAATGCTTCATTTGTTAAACACTTAGATAATAAATAAAGGGTCATTTGGGGATACACATAATATAGCATAAGTTTTTAGGGCTGGACATAGTGAGAAACTTAAGAGCATATATCCTGAGTTATGTAGCATAAAGCTTGTATTCATAAATTCAATGAATAAGATATGGATTGTTGTTTGAAGCTATTTCTTCTCTTGCTAAGAACTGAAAAAGGTCATGATTTTTCAAAGATAACATCATTTTGGGATAAGACATGAAATAAAATGATTGGTAACATATAGAAAGTACAGTTTCTTAGAACTAAGCATGATGTGAGATGTGGATTTATGGATCATTAGCATTGCAACATAGATCTTGAATACTTGGAAGCTAGGATTGTGAGAGATATTATTAATGTTAGTTCAGGGGTCAAAGTATGGACATAAGTTGCATAGAGAACTCGTACCATAGGCATAGGCATAATTTGAATACATAAGGCATTGGTAGTATTTCCTCCTAGACTGAAGTAGGGGGAATTTGATAAAATAAGAGTAGATATCATCATAAATCTTCCCTGAAACTCGGCACCATGAGCAAGTTCAAGATCCTCCTGAGTTCATAATCTTCTCCTTAGCTCAAAGGTCACTATCCAAGACTTATGGAATCCTCTCATTAAATCTATTAGCAAAACACTCAGCACAATAAGGGCATCACTATAGACATGAACGCCAAATTAACTCCCCCATGATAACCATAAAATGAGAACACTAAGTTCTTTCTAGGATATCCTTTCAAGGGACACTAATCTTAATTTTTGCTAGGTTCTATAGCCATCACGCTATAACTCACACTCTCAAGAGAAAACACATCGATACTTCTTAACACATAACAATTTATTTTTCACTCCTTAATATACTAGGATTACACCTCTAATATGATATTCTCACAATTTAATAAAATTTTTAAAACTATACCAAGAGCTCATATCGTCTATGTATACTTTCTTCAACTTGGCTTTACCAACACCATATATTATTTATCTTTCCTTCTTCATATGAAAAACTCAAGAACATTTACTAGGAAAGATAAAACATACACGCTTGAAACCTCATCATGTAACATGCTACATGGGGTACAACTTATACTTATAAACCTAACTCTCTTATTCAACTAATGACTTCGCCCCAATTTATTGCGTTCAACACTAGTCCTCATGTAGATATATATCACAACTACACACCCAAACATTTCATAAGTCGCCAACCTAGGCTATTGCATACATGATATCAAGTCTACTAATCCATTTCTCATAAATCTTACAATAAGCGATTTTTTTAAAATTTAAGAGTGTTATTTTTTATTTTTTTTAAATTTATTCTTTACTTTACATTTTCAAGGAGGCACCTCTTTACTTTTAAGAAGAGCTTAGAAGAATCAAAGGGGTAATATTGACAAATTACTTTTTGACTATATTTTTAAATATCTTTTTTAAGGTGGTACTATACTCTAATAATTCACTAAAGTAATTCGATTTTGACACGCCGTATCTTGCTAAGTTCATGTTTATGTTATCTTTTACTTTTTCATACATCCTGGTATATTTAACTTTTTTAACCGATTTTGACTTTTTTTTTTAAGAAATGGATAAACAATCGGCTCCCAAAATTAAAAAGCACCTAAATTTTTGTTCTTAGTTTATTAAGACTGCATTTATTTTTATTAAGATTAAAACGCCTGAATCTGAATATAATCTGAATGATTAAAATGTTGTTTGTGGATCAAAATATTGAATGATTAAAGTTGTTTGTTTTTTAAGCATCTGAACATGTATAAGTTATTTATATATAAGTACAATATATGTAAAATCAAATAAAATAAGAAAAGATATTATATTAATAAAGTATTAGAAAACAAAAAAAGTGATATAAACTTTTTATTAGAAAAAAAGTGATATAAACAAAGTAAAATTATTATTTGATAAGAAAATAAAATACTTAAATATATAAATTTCAAATAATTTTACTCATATTAGTATAGTAGTACATAAGAAAATAAAGTATTTAAATAATTGTTTTCATAGTATAACATAGTAAATATTACCTAAATTATACGAGAGTCATAGTGATTAGTATACAATATAGCTACAGCTTGATCTTGGAATAATGAGACAAGCTAATTTTTTTACGTGTATGCACTCATCATTAGTGCAAATAATGAGTAGAATAATAATAATCATGAATTAATAATTAAATAACTTACACATAAGGTTTAAATTAAATATTCGATAAATACGTATTTATTTTTTAAAAAAAAACAAATTACACTTTAGTGAATCATTTGAAATCAGTTGATAGTTAGATACGAGGGATAGAGAGAGAACATTAATTTTGTTTGCAAAAGAGAGATTGAATTTTTTCTAAATAAAAGTAGATTGCTTATGAGAGTATCTGTCACAGATTCATTCGGACATGTTTAGACCCATTAAGATGCGTTAAAACATAAAAAAAATGAATTTAATGGGCTGAAATCTGACTCATTAAATTCATACATTCATTAACCGCAAACAAATAAGGCTTGAACTAGCTAGTTGTTTTATTTTTATCCCTCCATAGAAGCTTGCACCTTTTTGCTCACTCGGTAAATCGAACCCACAACCTTCAGATTGAAAATAAAAGATACTTACTACTCACCATTTGAGCAACACCCTCTAGTGTTGAACGAGCTAGTTCAAAAATCAACTTCAAACTAATTAAGTATTTTGATAAGAATTTGTTACATCCTCTATTTCGTTTTCCTTTTCTTTTGTTTTGCTGAAAGTGTCAAAATTAATCTAATTGGTCATCTTTCAAAGGTACTGCTCTAAATCGACGAATTTGATCTTAAAAAAAAATACTTCTAAAATAACTTGATTTTAGAAGCTCGATCAAATAGGGCATATAAAATTTTTATTTTAATGAGCAGGTTATCTGAAGCTTTAGCTAATTCTAAACAAGTAATTTACAATAGTGACGTGCAAACTAATCTCGTACCCCAATTGTATTAGAACACTCGCCTAATAGTGTTTTGGTTAAATTAACTTTAATTTTTAACATATTCATCGTAATTTAATAAGTGGAGTCCAAAGAAAATGGTGCATAAGCAGTTTTGCCTCTATTTTGTGAAGGCAGAAAAGTTATTTATGATAAACTTTCACTTCAAATAGAGCATATCCACGTCAAGTATTGAAAGGAAATATAATTGTAAACAAATTATGCTAAAACAAAATACAAAATAACAATAGCAACAACAAATAATACGGTAATTATAGTTCGATTAAATTAATTTTAATTAATTAAGTTAGATTAGCTTTAGTGAGCTACTAAAGGTCATCTGTTCACCAGCTAATTAAGTAATTGTTTTAATCAGGAATCAATGACCACAACAAACACTGACCTAATTAATTTAATCATTTAATTAATTAATCCTCTAAGCACCAGTAAAGTGATAGAAACCCCTCATTTTATTGTCTAATTAATAAATATTCCATTATTGTGCCAACTGTAGCACCAATCAAACAAAACACTCATCTTTCCCTTTTTTTATTTGTTCTTACTTCCTCCGTTTCATTTTACTTGACTTTCTTTCTAAATAAATATGTTTGTTTCATATTAGTAGTCCATTTTCATAAATCTAGAGTATTTCATTATTTCATTCCCGTATTACCCGTAGTATTAAATAAGAAAATAGAAATAATTAGAGTTAATGTTTCAAGACATATTAATAGAGAGTTAATTTTATAAAATACACTTCTAATTAATATTTTTTTAATGGAATAGAGAAATATATTCATCCCTTTTTCACATATTATTATGCGTATTTTTATCTCAATTTATGTGACAATATTTAAAACTTATTATAAATCTAAAGTTTTTCTTTTAAAGATTTATGGCCTACAATCAGTGTTAAATATTTTACAACTAAAGTACTTTTGAATATAAATAATATTATCTTTGATACAAACTTAAAAGTAAATGTGCAACGTAAAGTAAAATTAAAAGAGTATCTATTTGTAGTTGTATTTAAAAAGCTATAAATCGTGGGCAAAACATCATAACGTGATTATACTAATGAAGAAAGTGACCAAATTAAACAAAGAAGAAAACTATTCTTTGATTGTTGAAAAATTCTCAGGTAACGAATTAATGTATTCAACTAATTAACCCAAATTTAAAATTTAAAATTTATAAAAAAATTTAAACATCTTAAGTTATTATACGATAATAATTAAATTCATAATTAAATATTTAAAAATATGAATAGAAAATAAAAATTATAGAATTTACGTGAACCCACCTATATTAAATATTAGTTCCGCCCACACTTTGATGCACCATTATAAAGGTTTATTGGTATGGTATTATTTGTTCACATATTATATTGTAGAGTTCTCTAAAACGACAAGACAGTAGTTGAATATTCTAGGTGCATGTCTCTTGCAGTTTTTTTTTTTCCTTTAAAAAGGGAATTAAATGATTTTTAATTTGTTTGAGCAATTATGGGCTTTATTGTCGTTTTAATAATGTTTATGTTTTTTCCCGACCTAGTCAAAAAGTCTTGGCTGATAATAACATGTTGAGCTTTGAAAGAAACTCTTATCATTTTCCTTTGAACTTCTTGAGCCAATTTATAGTTGTCATTTTTTTAATTTCTTTCACATCCTCAAGGTTTCATAGGACCATTTTTAACATTGAATAGGTAACCAATATGGATTATGATGGAATGATTAAGATCTCTTCATCTTTAGCTTTGAATGCGAGATATGGAAAAAGAAAAGGCATTCTTTAGGAGCGACGCCCAGAGAAATAGTTCATGCAATAAGAGAATTTTTATTAGTCAAATTTCAATGTGAATATTGAATTCTAGGGAGAAATAAAAAAGATAAACATTCAATAAGTAACTGTGTATTAATATTAAAACACAATTTTTAAAAGTTTTGATAGGACGATCTTGGCTTTACGCAGCGACGTGATGCATATATAGATTAAATTGAGTCTCAAAAACAGGTGCCAAACTCGAGGTAGGAAAATGAAATACAAAAATTGATCATTCTACTTCCAATTTTAAAAAATCAATGAAATTTACATAACGTAACAACGTTTTACGTGATTAGTATATTTAACTTGTTATAGCAGTTTAACTTATAAGTCACTTATCTAGGACTCGATTGATTAAATTACATATATATATATATATATATATTTAAAAAAATATATTATTACAATTCACTGATATACAACTCTTTATCGCTAGGATCCGTTAACTTCTTTTAAGAAAAAGGATACATGAATGTACCGGGGGGATGGAGTACATGCATGTACCATGGGATGTGCAGAAAAGCTGTGGCCTATTATGTCTTTCACTTGGCCTGCATCTTTTGTGATCCAATCCTTAAAAACATGATAATATGTCAATCCTACGAATGAAAATATAGTAGTAATAAAAAAGGAACAGAATAATAAGATGATCTCCATGGAACCATTTATTGTGTTGCTGACATAGAAGACAGATTTTGTCATAAGATCCATAAATTCAGATCTAAAATAGAGAGAGGGAGGAGGGCTACATATCTTTATATATTATTTATACTTTCATGTTGATTTTTCGAAGGTTAATATTTATTTTTTCCATTTCAATTTATATGAACTAGTTTTGACATAATAAGTGGTTTAAAAAAGAAATAAAGACTTTTGAAACTTGTTGTTTAAATAAGTCATAGTTATTTGTGTGGTTATAAATCATTTCATTAAGGATAAAATAGACATTTTAAAGTTGGATTGTTACTAAATATAAATCATGATCGATCCACGTCCTAGAATAGTGTCTAACTTACCTAGCAACCAAACTTAAAAGTGAATCATTCAGTCATGAGATGTTTATAGAACAGAATGACCTGGAAAAAAAAAGCTAAGTGAGTGATATAAATTGGCACAACGAAAATATTAAATATTTTAAAATTACAATTAGATATTTAAAAGATATCCAAAAGTACTATTATTATAATTTTTTTTTATATTAATAAGATTAAAAAAATATTTTTTAAAATATTAATAAAAATTAATCTAATTAACTTTTAAAAAAATGAAACATGAAAAATATCATAGGAGGAACGAGTATCTTCACATTCTTCTAGCTGGTCACTACTAGTTGCATCAAAAGTACCATTTCTCCATGAATTCAGCAAACTCTATTTCCTAAGATTCTCTGTTCACTGTTACTAAAATTAATTTATAGAGCATCAAACACTAGATTTTTTTTATTTTATACAGTATTAATCCTTCCGTCACAATATATATATGTGGTATGTTGAAATTGAATACGAAGCTTTAGGAAATATTCAAAAGCTTTTGAATTTTGTAGTATAAAACGAACTCCATAGATCAACATAGTTAGCATAAAATGAAAAAAAAAAAAAAAAAAAAAAAAAAAAAAAAAAAAAAAAAAAAAAACTTATTTCTTAATATGATGAATGATCAGGTTATACGATTTGGGTGTGAATTAACTAAAACAAGATAAACTTATCACATAAATTGTGACAAAGTGGCCGGTAATATTGGATGTTGTATGAATAATGAATTGCTACTTGCAAGAAAAAATGGCATGAAACTTGTTTGAAATAGATATAGATAAATCAAACCCCATTAATTAGATTAGTTAAGTGTGGATATCTCATTATATATCTCTTTAGTATATCACTTTTTTTTATTGGCAGTTAACTCCGCTGGCATGCGGAGACTTTTAAATAAAATACTCTATCTTTATAAGAATCTTTTTTGTGGAAAATAAAAAGGTAGAAAACCTAATAAATCTGAATATATATTATATCTCATCTTATATATCTAATATAAGTATTTAACAACAACAACAAAACATCCAATGTAATCCCACCTAGTATACAAGTATTTAAATAAAAAATACCTCGATGCACTAAGCATTCCGCATTAGAATCAAGAAAGAGTTAGTATCTTAGAGATATAATATAGACAATCTACCCTAATAGCTTTCAAAGAACTAAAAATGATGTACTAGGTAGGAGGGGCAAAATACACCATCCAAAGAAAATAACATAGGGAGAAGGAATCAACAAAAAAAGATAGAAACCCTAAAATGATATGTTGAGAATTATTTATTATGTAGAGATTTATAATAAAACCATATAGAAAATTGCTCAAAAACATTTTACCGACCAGCAAAAAAACCCTAAGAATATGATGAGGAGAATTAGAAGAAGAAGAGGAAGATTGAAGTAGGGTAAGGAAACCCCATCATGTTGAATCAAATTCAAGGAGAAAATTAATATACATAAATTAGACCTCAAATAACTTCTTTAAATTTTTTACCATACAACATAATCAGAAGAAGAAGCTAAGCTCTAAACCCTCTCTCGCTTTGTTTTTCTTTCCTTGAATTATTATTACTGTTATCATTAAATTACCTCTAAATTAAAAAGGAGGGCGTCCATGTGCCCAAGCAAATGCTTCATGGTTCAATTGTCCACCATTTGGTAGCAAATTTGGTGGCAAATTATATACTGGCATATTTGATGATGGAATGTCACCCATACCACCACCACCACCTTGTTGATGTGCTCCGCCACCACCACCTCCTACGATTCCCGGTGGCGATCCACCACCACCAAGTTGTCCTTGTGCTGCCGGTCCACCGCCTTCTTCTTCCTCCTCCAGTGGTAGCCTCTCATATGTAGCATTAGAAAAAGTTGATGCAATTACCATAACTGGTCCGGATGCCACTAATGACCCTACTACACTTCCTCCTACAACTTGCCCTTGTCCTCCTGCTAGGTATATAGTCAAACCTGCATCGAGGCATGATATAATTAAGTAATTTTGTAGAATCGTACTCTTTCTAACAACTTAAGTAATCTCTTAGCCGAGTCAAACAATTCATCAATATGATAACAGAGCAGGCAAAAGGAATGTTGATACATAACGTAAGTACTGCAACTAGCTAGAAGCGTTCTCTCTCTAACCGTTTAATGTTGTAGACGAAATAGTCACATATTCAACATGAAATTAGAGAAGGAAATAGACTTGTTAAGATATAACATAAGTAATCTTGTAATTAAAATTGTGCTATTTCTAGCAGCTTAAACTTGTAGATGAGTTTGCTAAATCGCATAGTTCAACATGAAATTAGAGCAGGCAAAAGATATGTTCACATAACATAATTAGGTATTATATATAATTAAAAGTGTACTCTCTCTATAAAAGTTTAACTGAAATAGTCACACAATTATGATATCAGAACAAACAATATAATAGAGGTGTTAGTGTTAGATACATAACATAATTAAGTACAAAAATCAAAAGTATAACTCGTCTATCAATTTAAACGTATAAATAAGATGGTCACACAGTTCAACAAACAACCTGTTGATCCAGGAGGAGCAGGTCCAGGGAGAAAAGCGCCAGTCAACGATAAGATCTCAAAACGCCCGTGTAATGCCATGACAGCTCCAGGAGCAGAAGGTTGTCTTAGGGTTACATTAGTAACAGTTCCAGTAGCACTCAATACACAAACACCTCTTTGTCTTTTCCTAGCAAACTGTGCTATGCTTTCAGCTACATCAGCTCCATTAGCAACTTCCATAACATGGCTTCTAAGTGCGTTAGGACTATCCCTCGTCACAAAGATGGGAGGTTTGGGTTTGTTTTTTGAGCCAGCTGGTCGACCTCTGGGTCGACGAGTGGCTACTTCAACTGCACCCTCTTTGGGGTCATCACTATGGTCCCTATCTTCGTCATGACTACCACTACCACCACTGTTATCGTTCATAGATACACCTAGATCTGGTTTCTTAAGAGATGGTGAACCAGCTGATGATGATGTTTCAACTCCTTGTAAACCTACTTGGCCTGTCCACCATGGGTTTGCCATGTTAATTAGGAAACTAGCTCAAAGATAGGGTTTTTGTCTAGTGGAAAATGAATTCTTGAAGTCTAAAGGACAGATTAAAACTATGGGGAAAAAGGATCTTTGATTTTATCCCTTTTTTCTATGTGTGAAAATCTTGGATTTTACAAAGGTTGAGAATTTGGGACTAGTTTTTTTTTTCTTTTGGGAGGGTCAAGGATGACTATGGTGAGAGAATAATTCAACAAGGATCTAAGCAAAGAGCTAAAGAGATGATCACAAGAGAAGGAGAGAGAGGAGAGTGATGATGATGATTAAGGAACAAGGAGAATGAGTTAATAAGGTTTGTGGGTCTTCCTATTTATTTACTTAAGTTTTGTTTTATAAAAATATTCTTTTTTATTCTCGGGGTGACGAGTGAGGGGTGGTGGGGACCTAGAGCGGGGGGCGAATGTCGATTACAGACTCGACTGAACTCAGTAATTTTGCTTTTGAATAACTATATTTTAGCTTAAAAATTTATCACTCTCTTTGTTAATTCACTTTTATTTGTTCATTACGTCAAAAGTAAATTCATGATCTATAAAAAATGATGCATACACAATTTTTATCTTTATTTTGTAAAGATAAATGAACTATTTTCGATAGATCCTACAGTGTGGGTGGGAACTAGGCAAAACACCGGAAGACACAAAAGTGTGTCAAAGGATGAAAGGTTGAACAAGGTATAGTGTGTAGTCTCTTGAGAAATGAGAAATGGGAAAGAGAGCTAAGCAAAGGGTCTCTTGGAAATTAGGGTTTTGCGGTGTGGGGTCTTGTGCGCGTGAGGTAGTGGGTTGCATGTTCTCTCTTCCTCCCAAGACAATACTACATGGTACTTTATATTACCTTATGTAAGTTAAATTTAATTTAGACATAATACATCTATATATATGTCTTTTAATTTGATTTGGTTGGTATTTACGTTTTTTTAATTTTGGTGTATATAAGTTGGTATTTAAGTTTGTATAAAGTTAAATAAGTAGACATATATGTCCTATATTTTTTACGTGGCAATTCACATCCTGCATGCCATCCTATATGTTTTGTCATATAGGAGAGGTATGAGTACTTGTTTTATTTCTTACAAGTTTAAATGTTTACTTGTATACATCCAAAGTAATTACAAGGCGTATGTTAACTGATGATGCTAAGTTAAAGAACAAGTTTATGTATGATGTCTTAAATTTATGATAATTGATAATTTTTCATTTAAATCTAATACAACAACTTAAGAGATACATTAAATAACTATTATAATCAATTAAATTGCATTTAGCAATCGATAATGTAATTAAAAAAAGATTGTACGTGGGTTAAACAAGCATTCCACATCTATAGACTACAAGGTTCCCTTAACAAGTTTTTCCTAACAGTAACCATCTATGTATATAATTACAACTTTATTTTTTTTGGTTTCCATCTATGTATATAATTACAACAGATATTACATATAACTATAGCGTACATAGTGTAACGGAATGATCTATATCTCTTCGCCCTAAATTAAAAGTATTGGGAGAATTTTTTGATTCCTACCCACTTTCAAAACTTATTTTGAGCTATAGACATCAAATTTCTTTTTGATTTATTTTTTAGGGTTAGGTCTAAAAAGTAGGCCAGGGTTATGGGGTCATGGGTTCATTTAACATTTTTAAAACTTGGAAAAAAAATATAACTTTTTAAAAACTACCACATGGTCCCTTTTGTATATTTTTACATTTTCAAAATATTTTTTAAAATCAATTAATATTTTCAACTACACATTTCTCTCTCCTCAAAACCTTCCTTCTCCCGTTTTGGTTCCGATTTTTTCGACCAGAAAAATATGGTTGATTCTTGCTTCCTAAGGTAAAAAATTTTAATTTCTCTTACTTAGGTAAGTGTAATTTTCTTCCCCAATCAGTTCTAGATCCATTTTACTAATTTTTTTCGATAATGCTTTGTGTTGGGGTTCTTCGATTTTGACAAAAATTGCACTATTCCTCGTTGAATTAGTCAAAATTTGGGTGTTTTTAGTTAACATTGTCGATTTTGCATGTTTAATCGGGTTTTGTTGTGGATAATGATTAGACATTTTTTTAACTTTGGTAGTTATATTGCGTTTGATTTTGAATTTTTTTATACTGAATTGGACCTGTTTTAACGGTGTTCTTGTCGTTGTGAATTGCACTGCCAATGTTGGAACTTGAATTGCATGTTTGGTGTGAGGCATTTTTTCATTTTTCTTAATAGACTATTGGTCGATAGGTCGACCACTGCAGATTTGTCGTTGCTGCATTTGTTCATTTTTTTAAATAGACCAGTGATCAATAGATCGACCACTGCAGATTTATTTTTGCTGCATTTGTTCATTTTTTTAATAGATTGGTGGTCGATAAATCGGCCACTACAGATTCGTTTTTTGCTGTAGATCATAAATGGTGAGAAGAGTTCATAGAGCGATTAAAAGGCCTGCTTCCACTACTTCTACCAGTAGGAAGCAAAAATTCGAAGAAGTTTTGAAAACTTTCAAGAGAAAAAAATTCGTAGTCGATGAATCGGAGTTGGAAATCGAATCAAGAATTCTTGCTGATATTTTCGAATATAATGAAAGTAGTGCACATGAGAGTGAGGATTCTAAGGATGGTGAAGGTAAAAGCGAGGGGGAAAGTAAAGAAGAAAGTAAAAGTGATAGCGGGGATGGTGAGGATAGGAGAGATAGCGGAGATGGGGAGGAGGATCCCCTATCCTTGGCAATTTGTGCGAGAGACATCTCTATTAAGTCGTACGGCCTAACAACCTGGATGGATGATCTTGGCTATTTTCCTGCAAAGATTTCTTTGAGAGCAAGAATGGCGGTATATCGAGAGTTTAGACGGGTTCTTGTTGAACAAAAGTTGTATTGTGATTTTAAGAAGACATGTTTTAGACACTTGAGGCATATTCCGGAATATTTTAAGTTTAATAGACAGATGGTTCATTATATATTGCTGCGACGTATAAAAAATTAAAAAAAAAACTGCATGAGATTTGGTTTTGTGTGAACGGTAAGCCAGCTTGTTTCGGCTTAAAGGAATTTACTTTGATTATGGGGCTAAATTGTTCAACGTGTCTCCGTGAATCAAAAATGAACAAAGTCCTCCAAAATGGAGAAAGTTTTTATTTTAAGGTGACAAAGAACAAGAGCATTACTGCTGCAAAGTTGATTAGCCTGATGAAAGGTAATAGGTTAAATAATCAACAAAAGTTGAAGTGTGCTTTGGTTTGTGCACGCGATGCCGTTGGCAAAGGACCCGTCAAAGAAGGTGGATTCGGACCACATCAAGATGGCGGAAGATTTAGAATTCTTTGGGGGGTATCCATAGGGAAAAGAGTCCTTTGAGCTGACCTTGATCTATCTTCAAAAGAAGACTGATTTGACCAAGCAGAAAGAAGCTTTTGTCAAGAGGAATAATTCATCGTACGCATTATTTGGCTTTCCCTAGGCCTTTCTGGTACTTTTAGTCAACCAACCTATTGATTTATTATAGACTTCTACATATTTATGCAGTAATACATAGACACTATAGACTTACTTTTGCTTCTATTGATTGTAGGTTTGGATATATGAGGCCTTTCCTCATCTGGAAAGGTACGCCGGCAAGTCATTGGATTCTCCCCTGCCCATTCCCCGTCTTCTTCGATGGCACAGGTTGAAGTGCGATAACATAATGGAAGACGACCCATTTAAGTACAAAGAAAACAACACAAAGGTAAAATTATACTTATTTTGATATGATACTAATATTATTATATTAGCAAATGTGTTGTAATTTATTTTTATTTTTTTGTAGATTGTGCACCCGTACCTTACCCCTAAGTCCGTGAGATGGAACAGAGATACATGAAAAATTTTAAGTCATACACGGACAAAGTTAAGGATACGTCCATCGATGTATTGAAGGCCCAGCTAAAAGGCGTGACTGTCCTGACTTCATCAGTGGAGGTAGCGACCGAAGACGAATATTTGAGTGTCCACCATTATGTTCCAAGTCCATCACGCGTTTGTGATCATGCTGGTTCAAGTGGACTCAAAACTTCACCAGATGCTTCTAATGACGATGACCTACGCAAACGCATTGTGTTGCTCGAGAAAAATCTACTGCATATTGCTTCTTTTGTTAGAGATGAGAGGTTGAGGAGAATCGAGAAGAATAAGAAAAAACAACAAGAAGAAGGTAAATTAATTTATATTTTGCTCTATCAATTTAATTTTGTTGTATATATTTATTAATTATTTCAAAATAATATAGTGCACCTCAACAGGACCCCTCCTAGCTGGCATCAAGTAAACCTCGAAGAACTTACAGTCGCAGTGATGGACATGACTGTAGCAGATGAAAAAGGTGAAGAAGAGAAGAAAGAAGAAGAAAATGAAGAGGAAAATGCAACAGAAGAAGAAGAAGAAGAAGAAGAAGAAGAAGAAGAAGAAGAAGAAGAAGAAGAAGAAGAAGAAGAAGAAGAAGAAGAGGAAAAAGAAGTAAAAGATGAGGAGATGACAGCGGAAGTAGAAGAAGAAAATGAGGAGAGAAAAAAAATAGTGAAAAAAAATCATCATCATCATCATCAGAAGAAGAAGAAAAAATCGAGAAGACAGTTGAAGAAGAATTAGTGGTCGAACAAGAGGTTGAAAACATTGGAGAAGAGAAGAAATCAGCAGAAGAAGAAAAGAAGGAAAATGAGAAGAAAGAAGTTGAAGAAGGGGAGAAAAAATAGGAAGAAAAAGAATTGGATGTGATGTGCATTGTAGCGAAACTCATTCAAGAAAACTAGTTTTGTGGATTTAGAACAAACAATTTTCTTACTGATTTATTTTTTTTAGTGATTTGCTTTATGGATAATTGAATTACATATGTTTGATATATTTTTTTAGTGATTTGTTCTTTATGGATGAATTACATATATTTGACATGTCAATGATGACATTTACTGATGAAATAATGTTCAGTTATTCCATTGTCTCGTTAGATTAAATAGCTGGCTGCATTGCGTTACCAGTTCAGCTATTGTCCTAATTTACATTGGTTGATTAGAAACATAATAGAAGTTATTCACTATAATTTATAGACTTAACATACTATCGATTGAGTAATTCATATATTTACTTACCTTAACTATCATGGTTTATAGAGGTCAATGATAAAAGACGTAGACATAATTCTCTATTAATTATAGATTACACCCACGATTGATTTAATAAACCTTACATCTATTTATTCAGTTTCCTATATCCCTATTACACCTTTCTAGAAAGCCAACAACAATAACAAACCATACAATAAATTTTTTAGGCCTTTCTCTTTTTCTCGGCCAAAATCAGCCTTTTACTTGATCCCTCTCCATTTCGACTTCTTTTAGTGATCCTTTCAAGTAATCCCTTTGTTTTTCGGCTTCTTTTAGCAATGTCATGAGTAGATCTCTATTTTCTTTGAATTTCCGAAGTCTTTGGAGTATATGAAATTTGGAAGAAGTGCCTCAAAAATTTGATATCGATGGGCTACTCGTCGGTGAGTCTTCGTCAAGCCACTTAAAAAAAGAGCATCACCCATTATCCTTTTCAATAGCACAGTTAAAGAATTTTTGACCTGGATTTCAATCGGTGCGTGACGTCCTAAAAACAGCTGGATTGCCACAGTGACATATGTAGGACACTTTTGCATTTGATTTTTGGGATGGTTGAGACATTGTAGTTGTTTGCAAAAGTTAAAGACAAAAAATATGAGAGTGCTAACACAAAAATAACCTTCATTTTATAGAAGAAAAAGTGAGATACTACCGTTGGGTGTTGATTTGACGTGGACTTTATTACCGTTGTAAAAATCTGACATTTTGATTATTTTTTACTGTTGGTCATGTTTCATAGACCTTATTAATAATCAATGCCTTCTAAGGCTTAGGGTAGATGATTTACAGAATAGATATATAGTCTAGCATATACTAAGAGTTAATTCCTTAATAACCTCACTAGACGATGCTGGATATTCATAGACCTTAACTAGCACATATTTGGAGAAGGATTATTTAATTAATAAAATAATAAATAATTAAATTTTATGCATTTAAAGGATCTTGAACAAGTCATGTGATCGTATGAGAGTCCACGTAAATTGGATAAGGTGATCAATGAGGTGTGAGCATGGGTAGTGGATGAACAACTTAAACATGCATGGGGCAATGTTTACCCAAAGCACAATTGTGTTATGGAGAATTCATTTATTCTACCACAACTCATCACCTCACGTCATTGATCACCACTTTCTATTTATGTGGACTCTCATACAATCACATAACTTATTTAGGCTCATTCGATTGCATAAAATTCAATTATTGATTATTCTATTAATTAATTAACCCTTCTCAAAATATGTGCTAGTTATGGTCTATGAATAAATATCATAGTCTAGTTATTTATTTATGGAGGTAGTTACGAGTCTATGATAGACTATATTAGGTCGAGTACAAAACTAATCCTTGTCTAGCATAGATTTAGTACAACTTCATTAATACATGAACTAGACTATGACGCACATTTATAGACCATGACTAGAATATATTTTGAAAAGGATTATTTAATTAACAAAATAATAAGTAATTGAATTTTATGCAATCGAACGAGCCTAAATAAGTCATGTGATCGTATGAGAGTCCATATAAACTGAAAGTGCTGAAACAAGATGTAAGGTGATGAGTTGTGGTTGAATAACCAACATCCTTAGGGCAATGTTTAACAAAGGAGAAGTATGTTGTGAGGAATTCATTTGTTCATCCACTACCCATTCTCACACATCATTGATCACCTCATCCAATTTATTCAGACTCTCATACTATCACATGACTTGTTCAAACTCCTTTAATTGCATCAAATCTAATTATTTATTATTTTATTGATTAATTATTTCTTTTTTTCAAATATGCTACTAATGACAATAAACCAATATTGTATATCATTGAAAAGGCTTACAGTCTATGATATTTACTAAATACAATCGATGGGCTGGTACTATTTAACACATCGATTATGTATTAGGTCAAGCATAGACATTGAGATAAGTATCAAATAAACTGCATCGACTATAAATTTAATTTTGTATGAATTAACATAATCTTGGATAGACCAGATTAGCTTTCCATTGACGTATATGAATTATCCTAAACGTCTGACAACTATTCCGTTCATCTTCTACCTTGATCTCACGCAAAAAATTCTAAAAAGGATAAAAATGGAAAAATTACAGTGCAAAAAATGCAGGAAACAAGAATTAAACCAGAAACAAAAACTAAACAAGAATTAAAGGAATAAAATAATTAAACAAAAACTAAACAAGAATTATAGTACCACAAAATGCAGGAAACAAAAATTAATTTTCCATTAATTCACAACTGTTTGATTCATGTTCTAACAGAGGAAATTGCACAAAAATTTAAATGAGTCTAAAATTGCAGAAATTTAAAGGAAGACAAATATAGGAAAAACTAACATATTTCATTCATTCATTCATCATTGCAATGGTAGACCCATATTTTCAGCAAAACCCAAACAAAAAGTACAAAAATACAGAAGCTTTCATCTAACATAAACTTGAACATGAAAGCTTTCCATTGCGATGACATTAAAATAAATAAAAAAAAGACAAAAAAACTTAAAACTAAGGGGATGGTGGGGGGTGATCATCTCCCCCGGCTCCATGTTGAGCCGTTCTACAATCGCCCGTAAAAAATGGGCAATCCACCAGAGTTCGCAGTTATGATGCTCCCTGTCCTGCCCCAGTCCATATGAGAGGCGGTTAAAGTCGTTACGGAGGAGGAGAAGGTTGTAGTTAAGGTTGATCCTCCTTCTGGGTCTTAAAGGAGTGTATGGCATCTTGTCATCGATTTAATCTGATTTTGAGTTGATGAAGATGAATTTTGGGTGTCGTAGATGGGTGTTTATATAGACCAAAATAGAATCCTTTGGTTGGTATACGTTTGAATGGTGAAAATTGAAGAGAGGTAGTGTCTACCCAATTGATGCAAAGTCTGATTGGACGTGCAACAGCTTTTTTGATGTGTAATAAATGCTCAACTGCTCGCATCTGTCCTTTTGAACATTTAGGATTTTTAATAGACCTTATATAGGATCGATAATAAACCATGTGTTAAATAAAGAATAAAAGAAATAGATCGGACACACAATATATGCAATACTTTAAAAAGATCGAAATAGACTAAGAGTACAGTCGATAAATCTGGAATTAATCAAAAAATAAAGGGTTTTCAAAATACATACACTGCCATGACTTACAAAAATACAAATTCACACAAGACTAACTACGATTTGTTGTTGTTACAAGTGGTTCTCTTGTTCCCGGGTCTCTTGCACAGTGAACACTTGTTCCTCCTCTTTGACTTGAAAGTCTCTCCCACGCCCTTAACGCATTTTTTCTTTATTCCGAGTTTGGTGAATACGAAAGGTGGAATAATGTTCACGTCTAGCAATTCTAGTGGCACGTGCCATTCGGACTCCAAAGGGACAGTATTAATTGATTCCGAATACGCAAGGAGGTACTCTTCCACTTTATACAAGGGCGAAGAGTAATCATAGACTCTCAAACTATAATCTTCACCATGCTTCAATCGCAAAGCGGTCATCACGTGAACGCATGGTATTTTGACCAGGTCAAACTTCCTGTAAGAACACGACCTTTCCAGTAGGTCGACTTTGGTCGTACAGCCACTTCTGAACACAATGTATTGCCTTTTGTCCCCGCTTATGTTCTCTGAATAGAAGGAGTCTCCCTCGCTCATATTGTCTCTTAAGATCTTTTCGACGGCCAAAAAAAATTTGTTATCCTTACATTTGAGGCCGTAGGCACGCCTCTCCCTGAATATTTCATCAAATTTCTTGGTAATCGAATTGAATATGGATGCCACGGGGTACTCCCTTTCGTCAATCAACATAGCATTCACCGACTCGGCAATATTTGTGGTGATCATGTTTAACCTACTGCCGGGGAAATATGCCCTGCTCCATTTCTCAAAACCAAGATCATGCTCGAGAAAAAAGACTGCCTCAAGACTGTAGTTCTTGAATTCAACAAAATGGTCGCTAAACTCCTCAGGAGAATATGCATTTTCCGCGTTGTAGAATAGATATAGGTGTTCTCCGTAGTGGTGATTTACCTAGAGATTTTCACCTAGGTGCCTCATGCAGTACCCGTGATGAGCAGGTTGTACGCCTTCATGATGCCATTGGCAATGCTCTTGTGCCTATCGGAGATAAAGCATAAATCTGGTCCATCGAATACAATAGACTTCAGCTTCTCAAAGAAGAACATCCAAGATACATCGTTCTCTTTGTCAACGATGCAAAAGGCAATGGGATAAATATGGTTCTCTGTATCCTGTGCAACCGAGCTTAGCAGCACGCCCTCGTACTTACCGTATAAATGAGTGTCGTTAACTGCATTAACCTTCCTCATGTAGGCGAATCCCTTAATGCAAGGGCCCAATAATAAAAAATAGTACATAAACCTACAATCGACCTTGTTCACCATGATGAAATAGGTAGTGCCAACATTAAGAGCGTCGATCATGTATGAAAAAATGGGCAGAAAGGAATAACCGTGCTCCACTGTCCCTCGAACCATTTCCTTGGCAATCACATACCCCAACCAACATTTCCAATAGCTTGGTATACTTTTCAAGTTCTTGAAAACGATCCTCCGAATCTCACTAGTGTCCAGACCCTTTCCTTTGCGATATATGTTCACACACAATGATACATTAACTTTAGATGTGATTTTCCTATGGCAGTGGGTTGCGTATTCGATGCCACAACTGTGATCGGCGATGTATTTATAGATGACGAATCTGTCTGTGCATTCATACTTCTTCACTCGCAACATCCACTTGCAACTAGGACAAACATATTTCACCTTGAGGAATTTGCTGCAGCTCTTCAACGTAGCATAATCAAAAGAATTTCTCACAGTTGCTACGTCCAGCAACAATTTCAGCTCTTTTTTACTGGTAAATATTTAATTTACCTTAGTAGTTTCGTCGGAGAAGGTGTGGTTGGTTTGTGCTCCCAATTTGCACTTTTATCCCCCTTCTTCAGAGATAATTGGATCTTCCAATTCCATTGAATCATCTTACGAATCCATTGGATAAGCATCCAAACTCTCATCTTCAAATGAATCATGTTCGTCGATTTTCGGCTGTGGTGGCAGGATTGTCGAAGACCCTGGAATGATATTTATTCTCAATAATGGCCTAGATCCATCGGCAGTGACATCCAACATGTATAAAGACACATGACGATCATTATTTATGAACGTGGGGTGTATTTTACCCCGCACATTCATTACATAGCTAATCACAATGTTCTTTGGCTCACATTCTAATTCTCCGCTCTCAATTACGCTTCAAACCATGTCGTCGTACTATCCCTTGCGATGCAGCGAGATGGGAATTGTCTCCTTTGTAGCTGATTTCCACCTCCAACAGTTGGGACCCTACTCCCACGCACCCATATAATTACCACCTACGACAACTACCTCTGCTATTGCCATAATAGACCACACAAATTGATAATAGACCAATGTTTAAGTCTATAGATAGTCGATGACTGGTCGATCACTGGTATGAATACGTCCGTACAACGACGCGAATCGACTGATTTTTTTATATAATCGTTGCCCTCCTAGCTCTGGGATGGAAAAATGTATGTCTAGGACTTCTAAACTACTAAAATATATCTAATGATGAGGTATTGAGTGAATTTGGAAAGCTTTTCGAGCTAGTAGAAATGGTGAAAAACAAATTTGGAATTTTTTTTCAAAAAGGATGGAACAACAATGGAGGCAATGATGAAGAATGGAGATTTTCAGTTGTGATGAACAATTTTTCATCGAAAAAGTGGCTGGAATCGGAAATTATTGGTGAAAAAAGGAGCTTCTGTTGGAGTCTTCTTGGACAATTTTCTAAATTAAAATAGGAAATATGAAAAAATGGTTGAAATATAAAAAAAGGTGGGACATATTAAATATTAAATGGATGAGGGAGGGGACTAAAGTGTAAAGTTTAAAACTTGTGTGGTAGGTTTGTATGTAAAAATGGATGATGTAATAAATGTGTCTAAACACCTAATTTTTCAAGACTTGTGACTAAATGTAAAAATAAGTTTTTCAAAGTGTCTAACTATCAAACTATCCCAAGTATTGGTTCGAGTTTTATAAATAATTGTTTTAATAGGAAATGTTTTACCCTTTTAGCATAGCTTCCTAAATGCCAATTAAATCCGAGAATTCTTCATGAGTTTAGTGTACGTAATTAATAGTTAAACAACAATTAAACACATCCATCATTTAACATTTTCTTTCTAGAGAAAGTTCAGTGTGTATGCGGAATAGCAGGCATACATTGTTAAAACAGGTTTTTCGATTAAAATACTTTGTAATATATAAAAATCATTTCATTAATATTAGGTACAAGCAAATATTTTAATTTCCATCAGCATCTGTCCACTATAATTAAATGTCTACTCTGAAAATAGAGAAGAATCAGACAAGGAAATTAATATTGGTTCTTCCATGATTTATTTGGAAACTAGTCCCTACTTTCCAAAATTGAAATTATTTGTTATTTTAAAAACTTAAGATAAATTTAATTATCTTTTTAATTTTAATCTTTAGTGAGTAGTAGTAATTATTTTTTAAGATCACAAATACTTTAATATATGGAGTAATGAAGTGACGTTATATCTTAAGAAATAAATGAAGATGAAATAATAAAAAATCTCTACAAATTCATATTCTTTTAAAGGTGTGTGAAATAAATAAAAACACCACATAACTTGAGACGAAAAGAATAATCGAGCAAAAAATAGTAACAAATCCACACTTCAAAAGGTATTACTCCATGTGGGAGTTCTCTGAGAAGGATGAAATTATATACTAAAACAAATACGCTAATTAACGATCGAAATGAGAAAAGCAATTATAATAAGAGTTTATGGTTTGTGCATCATTAATGTTTAACTTTTTACACCATCAAGTCACATTGACCTGCTACAACAGGTAACCAACTTTCTTTTTTTTCTTTTTATTATTTTCCTTTTCCAAAATTCAAACACTAATATTCCCCCCCCCCCCCCCCCCCTAATCTCTCTCCTTGAAACCCTCCATATTCACAACTAGGGTTACGCATATTTTGATTCAAATAAAAAAATTAAAAATTTAAATCAAAATTAAATTTTGATTTCAGTTTTTCAATCTTTCGGTCGATTTCGATTTCAAATTTTAGGGATTCAGTTAATCGATTCGGTTTTCGGCTTTTCAAAAAAAATAATGGGATTACATCAAAAAATCAAAATTACATAAACAGTACATTAATATTTCTATTATATTTAATTATATACAAATTCTATCCAAATCTAATATCCCAATCCAATGATAGGCTCAAGTCCAATAAGTCCAATACCCTTTATTATATATATATAACCCTTCACTACACAACCCTAATTCATTATTCACATCACCATCTAACCTTCTCTTTATCAGTGGCTCCTCTCACTTAAATATCATCTTTATCTCTATATCATTTTTATTTTTCAGTAATTCACTTCACTGATTGTTACTGTTGTTAAGCACTCAAGTTCAATCGACCTTGATCTCTTACTTCTAAGCCTCAACGGCTCAACCCATCGGTAATTAGCTAGCCTTGAGCTCAACCGATCTATGTTCAGTTAACCACAGCGACGAGTCACTTCTTTCAGTTAGGCATATTTTAGTTCAAATAAAAAAATAAAAATTAAAATTAAAATTTAATTTTGATTTCGATTTTTCAATATTTCAATCGATTTCGATTTAAAATTCTAGGGATTCAATTAATCGATTTGTTTTTTGACTTTTCAAAAAAAATAATGCGATTACACCAAAAAATCAAAATTATAAACAGTATATTAATATTTCTATTATATTTAATTATGTACAAATTCTATCCAAATTTGATATCTCAATCCAACGACAGGCTCAAGTCCAACAAGTCCAATATCCTTTATATATATATAACCCTTTACTACACAACCCTAATTCATTATTCACATCACCATCTGACCTTCTCTTTATCAGCGCCTCCTCTCACTTAAATATCATCTCTATCTCTATATTATTTTCATTTTTCAGTAATTCACTTCACTGATTCTTACTGTTGTCAGGTTCGGCTCTACCCATTGAAAAAATAGGCAACCGCCTTAGGCCCCAAATTTGAGAGGCCTCATTTTTTTTATGCAATAATAGATTATATGTTTTTTGTAAAAGAAATTATTAAGTACTATTTGTAGAAAAGAATAAACTTCTTATATTAAAGTAAAGAATTATTAAAAGTTTGATGTATTTAAATTTTAAAGTAAAATCTCAAGAAAGATTAAATGCATTAGTTATATGAACGTAAAAATAATTATTAGAAGAAATCGACTATAAAAAAATATTAACAACTTTGCATCTCAAAATATTTAAAATATAGACTTTATAAATAAAAAATATTTTTTTCGTTAAAAATTTAAGGCCTCCGCTCAATTTTTGCCTTAGGCCACCGAAGTGCTTGAGCCGCCGCTGACTGTTGCTAAGCACTCAAGTTCAATCGACCTTGAGCACTTACTTCTGAGCCTAAACGGCTCAATCGACCAGTGATCAGTCAACCTTGAGCTCAACCGATCGATGTTCAGTCAACCACAACGATGAGTCACTTCTTTCAAAATCGTTGTCTCTCCAGCTCTCCCTCACGACTTTGGATTCATACCACAACGACTAAGAGACTGGCAAAAACTAGTTTAGTCGTAGTCAAATAATGACTAGTCGCTTTTCTCTGATTCGCTGTTGTTGACTCTTTTTGATCTGGTGGTGCCTCACTTCTAAATATATCTGATCTAGTATTTTTTTTATTTTTTATTTAAATTGGTAGTTTAAGGCTAAAGGCTGAAACTAATGAAGAAATTATTTTATTTTCACAGACTGAAAGTAGGGTAAGTGAAGGTGGGACATCAAATAAAAATATTTCAACTTTATCTCCAAATAAAGTTGAAGCTACCATTGAAGATGAAGCTTCAAAGAAAAAAAAGGTCACGGGACCTAGGGCAAAATATTGACAATGGTTTGACAAGATCATTTATGAAAAAACTAGAGTTAATGAAGCAAAATATAAGTATTGTGGAAAACTTTATGCAATTGCTACAAGCGTTAATGGTATTTCATCAATGAATAATTATATGATTAGTTTATGTCCTTACCATCCTAATGTTGTTGTTGATGACAGTCAAATAATGTTTTTTTATCTACCGTCTTCTACGGATGAAAAGCAAGGGACATTGGGCACTTGGACATTTGATCAAGCACGAAGTAGGAAAGCCTTAACCCAAATGATAGTTGTTGATGGGTTATTATTTAATTTTGTTCAAAATGAAGGTTTTAAAAATTTTATGAGTGTCACAGCCGCCCTTTCATATTCCTTCTCGTGTAACCTCGACAAGAGATTGTTATCAGTTCTATAATGAAGAAAAATAAGTTTTAAAAAAGTTTTTCAAAAAAAAACACGTTCAATATTTATCTTATGATAGATACTTGGACATCTATACAAAAAATTAACCTCATGTATTTAACAACTCACTTTATAGATACAAATTGAAAATTGCATAAAAGAGTGATAAATTTTTGTTCGATTTATAGTCATAAGGATGTTGACACGGCTGCTTCCATTACTAATTGTTTCCTTGAATGGGATTTGGATACTATTTTTAGTATTATAGTTGATAATTCTTGTTTCAATGATGTTATAGTGATAGAAATATTTAAACAATTAAGTAATTGGGGAGCTAATATAATAGGTGGTCAACACATTCATGTGAGGTATATGGCACATATCCTTAATCTTATTGTACAATATGGGCTAAAGAAAATTGATAAGTTTGTCATGCACGTGAAACAAGTTGTGCAGTATGTTAAACAATCTGTCGAGAGAGTTAAAATGTTCAAAGAATGTTGTAAATCTCAATTGATAACTTGCAAGAAATCATTATGTTTAGATGTTCCTACTCGATGGAACTCTACATACTTGATGCTTGAAATGTCATAATAGTTTGAGCTTGCATTTGAAAGATATAGTTTCAATGATAATAATTTTTTGAATTAATTTCGTACCTCTCCTTGTGAAGATGGAACTAATACAGATGTCTTTACAAGTAAGGACTGAAAAAAAAGTGACGGCAATGGTAAAAAAAATTTAAAAATTTAAGATCTTACTTTGAAAGTTTTCAGTTTAGAATATATTACTAACAGTGTAGACTTTGTGAAAATTATGAGCTTGATCTTATTTTGAAAGAGATGATAGAAAATGAAAATTCTAATTTGAAAAAAATGACAACAAATATGAGAAAAAAAATTAAAAAATATTGCAGTATTTCAAAGAAAATAAATAAAATGATCTTTATTTCATCTGTGTTGAATCCCCGCAACAAACTTGAATATGTTCCTTTTGCAATTGTGGACATATTTGAAAAAAAAAATTGGGGATAAGCTATCTGATTCGGTGAAGACATATATAAAAGCCTTATTTGATCATTATGTTAAAAAATCAAAAGTTCTTCATCTTCATCTACTTCTTTTTATTCTAGAAACTCTTCATTTGTAAGTGGTTATGAAAACTTTCAAAGAAGAAAAATGACAAGAACAAGACAATAATTTGAGAAGCATAACGAAGTTAGTGAAGGTTCAAGCAGTAAATCTAGTTGGAAAAATATCTTGCTGAAGAAATTGAGCTAGCTTTGAAAAAATTAAATATGTTAGATTGGTGCAAAGTTAATGAGCCGAGATTTTTCATATCACGAATATGGTTGTGATGTGTTAATCATTTTTATTTTCAGTGTCTCGTATAAATGTGCATTTAGCACAGGAGATAGTGTTATTGATCCTTTTAGGAGTTAATTGACTCTTAAACTTGTGCAATCTCTTATTTGTCTTCAAGATTAGCTTAGACGTGAACCTACTCTAATTCATATCAAGAAAGATTAAGAATATCTTGAGCAACTTGAAGTTGGTAAGAACTTTATGATTTTGTATTCATTATATCAAAAATAATTTCTTATTTATATTGCATATCAACTAACAAGTGTCTCATATTTTCTTAGAATGGCTTGTAGTGAAATTGAGTCTAATATTGTTGAAGTGTAGTTGATAACGAACAAATATGAATTGTGGTTGATGCGAAGTGTGTTTTTTGATTCCTCCTCCTCCTCTTCTTCTTCTTCTTCTTCTTCTTGATTTGAATTCAGTTTTCTTGAATGAAAACTTCAATTTCTAAATTTCTGTTTTCTTGGATTGTAGATGACTATTTTGTGGACTGTGATGACTGTTTTATGGACGGTAGTGCCTATTTTATGGATTGTGGTGGTGGTTATTATGTGGAATATTGGTGGCCATTTTGTGGATTGTGGACTAATGACTTTTTCGTGAATTGTGGTAGTTGTTTTATGAACTGTAGTGATGACTGTTTTGTGGAATGTTGACAATTGTTTTGTGGACTTTGGTGATGGACTGTTATGACTTATGTTTGTGTTAAACTTACTATGTCATGTCTAGACTCTACTAGTGTATCTTCATAACTTCATCTACTTTTTCTAGACTCTAGTGTATCTTCTACGGTCTTCCTATCTTATTAATTCTTATGCTTATGCTTATGTAAATTTATGCATAATGCAGTTATGTAATTATGTTAAGCTTATGATTATTTCATTTCATTTCATGCATGATGGACTATTTAAGTTTGGGAATGAAAATCAAGTTTGGGAAAAGCCATTTTTCTAAAGAATTATCAACTTTAAAAGACCAATCGTGACAAGGCCCACTACTTTGATCTTCAAAATTGAAAAAAAATAAGAAAATTAAACTGAATTTATAGAAATCAAACTTAACTAGATTTATTTCAGCTCGATTACGATTGTCATTTTTGTCAAGCCGAAAATAAAAAAAAATAGAATGATATTAAATAACTGAATCAAACAAATCGAATGTTCACCCCTATTCATAACTCCTCAATCCATTTTCTCTCTGTAACTTTTCCATACCTATGTCCATCATTCTTTCTCAATTTATAATTGTTTATTGTGTATATATTTATCAAGAATTTTTATGAAGGAATGATTTATAGTTTTTATTTTTTTTATTATTGGAAGTAATCGTCAACAAATTCGACTACGATTTCAACACAATTGGTGGGAAAATGTGAGAACTAGTAAATAGCATTCAATTGTGAAAAAGAATTAGTGTTGAATTACTTTGGTGAGATGGATGAAAATCATGAAAAAGTTAGATTTAGTAAATCATGTCGGAAAATGAAAGAATTTATTTACGTATAACTTAGATTCAATTTTATTTTAACATGTCTTGGTCACAAATTATAATTATATAAAGAGTAAATATTCCTTTCAAATTACCTGATGTTATAAGAATTCGAGTTCTCAAGACCCCAAAAAGATAGGTTATAAAGGCACTTGTCGCGGCGAATCTTGACAAGTAAGCCTATCATAAAAACCAATACATGAAGAGTGAAAACACAAAAATAACCCTAAGGTAAGGCTCCTAGAACAAAATCGAACCATAAAAGTATAATAAATGCGGAAAGAAACATAGCAATGCAGCCATAACTCCCAAAACTATGTGTAAACAGTATAAGAACGGGTCTAATACAACTCAAATCCAAAAAATATACATAAAATATCCAAATACAAGAGGAACTCTGTCTCTGAAATGAAATTCATGACATAGTCTATAGAGAAAGGTAGTAGAAGAAATCCGGACCCCTGAAAATCATCAACTACCTTGAAAGCTCCAACAATCGTCTGAGTCCAGCAACGTGGGGTGCATTCGAACCTGGATCTGCACCAGAAGGATACAGTAAGAGTGAGTACAGTCCACTTGTACTCAGTATGTTTTATAGGCTAATCGAGCAAAGTAGAAAATAAAGTACACAAAATACACACTAAGAACATGTCACCTGCAATCAGAAAATGTCCCACAATGGTAGCCCACACACTTGCTCTAACAATTTTAATATATATATATCATAAATACAACAACAATAAAACAAGTATAACACAAGTATCATTATATCACATCCAAGTATAAACAGAGAAGAATATGTATATACAGAATGGTCAAGTATAAGTAACAGGGTATAAAGCAAGTATATATATAACAAGTCAATACGTAAATTCAATCAGCAAATGCAATATATAAGATGATAATGCTAATGACGATGAGGATGTGATGATGATGATGATGCATGAGGTTGACACACAGTCTTGTGCTTGACACACAACCTTGAGCAATATTCAGTATTTCCAGTGTTTTCAATATTTCCAGTAATTTTAGTATTTTCAGTGTTTTCAATATTTCTAGTATTTTTAATATTTCTAGTGATTCTAGTATTTTCAGTGTTTCCAAAGCACATACATAACATAAGACATAAATCAAGTACACACATATGAAAATAAGTAAATATAAAGCAATAAAACAAACAAGTGAACTGGCATATCACGACATGAGAATGATGAAGTAGGGTTCACAACCATTCGAAATGAGTACTTCCACAACCAATCTACATGATGTATTTCCAGAAACCAATCCATATGAAGTATTTCTAAAACCAACCATACTTTTACAATTTTATAACCACGTGAGCCAAATTTTTACTCACTATTTCCACCATCCAACAATTTTTCACATGATTCACATTCCCACAAAGTATGATTATATCATAATACGACAAAGGCTCCATAATAGGAATTTCTAACAATACAATACAATTATTCTCGGGTATTCAAGGCTATCAAATCATCACATAAGATCCCGCACGGTCACGAATATCACTTGATATATCAAATTTAATAATTACATCACATTTAGGCCCCCCACACGGGCACAACATATAGATAGCCATATTTCATAATTGATTCCCACCCTTAACATGTATTTTGGTATACAAATTAACTACCTAGCCCAGTCTAAAGAGTTAAGCCATAACCTATCTCGAATGTCGGAACTGATCTACTACGCTTCAAACCCACGACCTTACTTCTCATGAAGAATCCCGAAATCAACTAAAATCAAGAAATATAGAATGTACACATCAAAACAAATTCAACGATACTCATATTGCCTAATTTTGATTCGGGCTCAAAACGGACCCTCAAAATGGGTTTTCAAAAAAAGAAGAGAAAAATCATAACTTTACTTCAAAAACGTGCTCCTCATACCTTTAGAAATCTAGAGCTGAAAACCAAGTCAAATTGAGTCAAAAACAAGATTCAAATCGAAGAAAAATTATTTTTAAGCTTTACTGGGTAAAACCTTTGAAATCTATTTAAAATTCAAGAATCGAGGATGGCTTAAAGATGAAATATTGGAAAAACAAGTAATTATAGGATTAGGAACATTATTCAAGTAAAAAGGAGTGAAATTTGGAGTTAAATCAAGTAATAAGATTTGGGGAGGTTTGAGAAATTAAATCAAGAATTAAAGTAATAAAAGGATGAATCTCACCTTAAATCCGTAAAAGAATCAAGAAATAGACGTTAATCTAGCTTCTGAAACACCCACAAGCTTTATTTTTAAACTCTTACACTATTTTAGGATTTAACTCTCAAGAAGCAAGGTGAAAGAATGAGCAAAATCGAGGAAAAAGGGGATATTTATACTTGGACCAGGAAACCAGGTATTTAAAGCATTACCCTTTATTTTCCGGGTTGCACTAGTAACCTGGTGCATCAAATTTTTAAGTCCCAAAACGGACTTCGATGGAGTGCCTGAGATTCGCTTGGAGTCTGATATACGCAAATGAACTATGTAACTACACTAAATTTGACGTTTTGAACTCAATGACTATATTAAAATTTTGAAAAGATATCGTTTTCACAGAGTTGACCCCCAAAATTCGAAATCACAATTTTCCAAATCGCGGGTTAAAATGAGATTTAAAAGTCATAAAATCCAACCAAATATGTTACCACCATAAAATTGGCATTTTGAACGCATTGGCAAAGTCTTATTTTTCATCCGATGTCGTTTCAACTAAATGTGGGTCCCACGTCCATATTTTAAAATTTTCAAATTTTTAACCAACAGGTCAAAATAAGATCAGGTGCATCGGGACTCGAACTAAAGGTCTACCTAGCTGAAAATTGACAATACAAAGTTGTTGGTGCAGTATGGTCAGTCATCCATTGTACGGATCAAAAGAAAACCCCACAGGTCCATAATAAGGCCCTCAAAACCACCAAACTATCATAATTCGCACAAAAGGGACCAAAATGCATCAAGAATCATGTCAACCACCCCCCACACCCCAGAAATACCATAATGAAACTATATGGAGGGGTAAAATAATCAAATTACATAGAAACACATATTTCACATATTTCATCAAATTTTCAGGTCGTTACTTCATCCACCACTAAAAATCTAGTTTGTCCTCAATTTTAAGGCAAAGAAATACCTGAATCAACGAAGAGCTGGGATAAGAACTATGCATATTTTAGACTCGAACTCCTACGTAGCCTCATCTACATGTCGATGTCGCCATTGAACCTTAACCACCAGGATAACTCTGGAACACAATCGTCTAACTTTCCTAACCAAAATGGAGATTAGCTCCTCAACAAAAGACAACCTCTCATCTAACTAAACGGACTCTGAATGAATGACATGGAACTCATCAGGAATGTAACGGCGAAGCATAGAAACATGAAAAGCTGGATGAACAGCTGATAAATCTAGGGACAAAGCCAACTCATAGGCCACATCACCAATGGTCCGATGAATCTCAAATGGACCAATATACCTGGGTCTAAGCTTTCCCCTCTTCCCAAACCTTACTATACTTTAAATAGGTGAAACTCAAAGAAAAACACGATTACCATCCCCAAATCTCAAGGTATGAAGCCTATGATCAACATAGCACTTCTGCCTACTCTGAACCTTTCTAAGTCTATCTTGAATATTTTGGACTCTGTCTAAAGACTCACGAAGCAAGTATGTACCTCGAGATCTCACCTTAAAAATATAAAACCAACCAACTAGGAAGCGACAATGCATCAAAAGGAGCCATATCTATACTAGAATGATAGTTGCTATTATATGAATCTGCTAAGCCAAATGCTACTCCCACTGGCCACCAAAATCTATCATACAAGATCAGAGCATATCCTCCAAAATTTAAATAGGCCACACTAACTGACTGCCAGTCGGGGGTGAAATGTCGTGCTAAGATCAACCTGAGTACCCAAGTCATCCTGAAAGGTCTTTCAAAAGTGAGATGTGAACATAAAACCACAATAAAAAATAACGAACACCAGCATAGCATGCAGATGCACAATCTCATAAATGTAGACACGGGCCAACCTCTCAACATTGAATGAGACCTAAACCAAAATAAAATGAGCTGACTTGTTCAATCGATCCACAATGACCCAAACACTACCAGAACTATGAGATGTACGAGGAAAACCAGTCACAAAGTCCATGGTGTTTTTTTTCCACTTCCACTCGGGAATGGGTAACCTCTAAAGCAAACCACCAAGTCTCATATGCTTAGCCTTCACCTGTTGATAACATAGGTAATAATCTATAAAATCTACTATATCATACCTCATACCACCCTACCAGTAGTGTTATCTCAAGTTACGATACATTTTAGTAACCCTTGGATGGATGGCATATCTGAAACAATGGGCCTCCTCTAATATCAACCTAATCAAGTCACCTATTCTCAGCACACAACCTATCCTCCAATCCAAAAAACTCTATATGAATCAAGTGAGGCTTTCTTAGCCTCCCTACTCAATACCTTATCTTAAATCAACCTCAATCCAACATCTTTAAACTGATGAGCTCAAATTTACTCCATCAAAGAAGATCTAGCCTCCATAAATGCTAAAATTCTCCCATGTGTCTAAATATCAAGCCTAATTATTTGGTTATGTCGTGACCAAGACTACCCCCTAGTCGTAATATGGTGCTTGGAACTATAAGTAATCCCAAGCTAACCCATAAACTGGCATACTATTTGAGCAACTAATTTAAATTGTATAAAAACTAAATTTACTAAGTGGAAACATGATCATAAGAAAGTTAGAATAAATGTAATACTGATAAAGTTTACATCATGATAAAACTGAAGAAAGAAACTTGTATTACATGTAATGGCTTTGACTGACTATCTATGAAGCCTTTACTATACAGACTACAAGTAGCTGGGACATGCCTCCAACTACCACTAATCAATACATAAGAATAATAACAGTATAGTACATGAACTACAACTAACTGGAGTTCCCGAAATAGAAAAAATCATCACCTGCTTGTTGAGAGATGAAAGCTATTTGACCCTGGTGTATGAGCTACATCTGGTACCTACATTATGAAGGATGTAGCCACAAATGCATATATGTGGTCAGCACATTACTGAGTATATGGAGCCATGCACTAAATCATGGAAATATTTAAAACATGCTTTAAAACTGAGGATATAAGTTATTTGATGAAATATACATTTAAACATAGCTTTATGTGAAAATTGTAAGTCATAGTGAGATTTTATAAATCATGAGCTGAAAACAATTTTGTAAGCTGGCAAGCAGTAAAAACATAAATATTGTATATAAATCTCATGTAAAGTTGAACATGCTGTAAAATAGAACTGAGGATTATGTATGGATACTGGGCATGGAAATATGAACATGCAAAACTAAGAATGCAAGACCAAGCATAAACATGTACTGACATAATCTGAATAACTGATATCTGAATGATTGAATAACGGATTTTTGAATACTTAGTCATGAAAACCTGAACTGACATACTCTAACTACTGTAATGAGACTGTGGGAGCTGACTAGAATCAACATGCCCAAATTTGAGCTATCAAAGTCCAACTTTTAACCCTAGTTGGAAGGGTGTTGGTACCTTTCTAAGGGTACCAACACATGACTGACGATGTGGATCCACACGGCTGATGTTATGAAGGACGAGAGTGCTATGCCTAAATGACGGGGGACACATCATAATCTATGGTGTCATCGTAGGTATGGAACGTAGGGACTGCTACTAACAGCTCATGCCTATTTGACGGGGGAGCCTCCATCCCTACGTTCACTCGGTACTAAGTGTTACTCCCAACTGAATGACACTGGTATTATTATTAGTTTAATAAAATATGGTACTGTACTGATAAATGCTAAGCATAAATATGATGATCTGAATATGATAATAAAATTATGGTCTAAATGACTTGTTACTTGAAAATGAAAACATGTAAAAACACATAGGTATCGGGTGTTCATAACCCTCCAGCACTGAAAGATACTAAAATATGATAACAAAGTTTAAAAACAGTGGTATGAAATCATAGTTCAAAGACCCAAAACATAAGACATTTTAGTAATTGAGTGAAATACACGAACTTGAACATGGAGATGAGTTAAACTTGAGAAAACAACATATTTACATGATTTAAATTATAACTCAAAGATTTGACAAGGAATCACTTGAATAGAACATAAGTAATTGAAATTTGAAATAAACTAGTTTACATAGGAACATATGTTGACATGGCTTGAATTCAAATTACTAATTAATACATAGATTAAGTTCATAAGTTGCATGGATAATTTTATAAAATAGAATACAGTCCATACTTTAAACCAAAAAGAAGGGTTTTGGGATCAATGGGTGAAAGAAACCCATTGATAAATACTCCACATACCTCAATGGTTAGATTCGTGAAAAATAATTGAACTTGAAAACTTGCACTCATGAATTCTTGGGAGGAAAAGCTTGAATTTTTCATTCTTGGGAAGGGGAGGGTTTCTACGAGAGTAATTTTGGGGATAATAGGTAAATAATGACCTTTTGAGTGTTATAAGTCGTGTTCTGGATGACTAGGGTTGAGGAGAAAGGACCAAATCACCCCTTTGACCATTTAATCTTAAAATTGGAAATACAACATCTCCGCATCATGAACCTTATAGCGAGGGAATAGCCTACGTTGTTTTAATACCCCACAAGCTCCTAGATAAGTTTCCAACTATTTATTATATGTTTAAAGGATCCCAAGCAATTATGTTAAGCCATAATTAAGTGTCATGACCTTTAACCTTATGTGTGAAGTATTTTTTATGTGAATTATGATCAGAGAAAACACTTAGAGCAAAGTCAAGTTGAGAACACTAGTATCGATTGAGTTTAAGTATCCCATGCTACAAGGGTCAATTTTAAATGAGTGTAATTCCTAGTATATAATGATTAAGGTGTCCTACTATGTATCAAATAAAATATGTTTAAGTATTCTTTCTAACACAACTGGGTTCACCTTAATCCAATATTGTAGTAGAAAGTTATGCTTATTTTACTTAAGAGTGTCTGACTGTCAGAAAGTGACGACTAAGTTGACGAGTTGTCAACTAGGTGATGACTAAGTTGATGAGCCATCAACTAGGTGATGAGACATTAACCCTAGTCATCAACCTTAACCAGAAAAGAGAAAAAACCATCTAGAATTAACTACTAGGGTGACGGGACGTCACCTAGTTGACGACTTGTCAACCTAGTCGTCAGTTGAGGAAATTCTTGCATTTTTGTTAGTTTCTTTAGGGGTATTTTGGTCTTTTTCTCACTTCAAACCGTAATCCCCATGACTTAAAATCATCCAATAAGCTTTGTTATCCATTACTAATCAGTTTTAAATGCCCTTATTGCTCTCCATTCTCACTACAAAAAAGGGGTCAAATTGTGGGGGTTAATTTTATGAAAACCCCCCACAAAATGTAATTTCGGCGGTTCATAAAACCCCCACAATACGAGCCATCACAAACAAGTTGCGGCGGTTTTTTCTGACCCCCATAATTAATTTGCGGTGGTCATTTTGCGGAGGTTGCAACCCCTCATAATTAATTTGCGGCGGTTATTGACCCCCCGTTATTCTAAATTTAATTCTTTTTTATAATAATTTTTTATTTAAAAATTGCAGGGGTTTAAAACCTCTGCTATTTTTTTTCTTTTTAAAAAAAAAATTAGTAGGGTCTATCAATTTCAATTACTAATTATAGATTCTAATTTTAGCTCAAATTTAATTATTCCTTTAGGCATAACCTACAATCCAATTTTTATGAAGAATATTCAATATTTTTTTCAGTCACAGCTCCATTCTACAATTCTGGAGTACTTCATACACAAAGAAACAACACAATGAAAAAGTATCATATGCTAAGATCATAAACCCAGTGTAGGATGAAAACCAAGAACATACTAAAAAAAACACATGTTTTGATACCACAATTCAACACAAGAAGTAAGTCTTCAGTAGTGCAACATAAAGAAAGTAGTAACTCAAGAAAATAAAAATAGACTACATCATTGCTCAGTACTCATTATTGTCTTCTCCCTCACCTTCATCATTTCCTTAAGCACCAACCTCCTCATAATCCTTCTCAAGGGCAGCAAGATCATTACGGGCTTCACAGAATTCACCTTTATCCATGCCCTCACCATCATACCAATGCACAAAAGCATGCTTAGCATACATAAGATCAAACTTGTGGTCAATTGGTGAGAAGACCTCAACAACACTGGCAGAGTTGGAAATCATGCACACAACCCTCTGTAGCTTAGCAAGGTCACCACCAGGAACAACAGTAGATGGCTGATAGTTGATACCATACTTGAATCTTGTGGGGCACTAATCAACAAATTGGATGGTGCGCTTAGTCTTGATGGTAGCCACAGCAGCATTAACATCCATTAGCACAAAAGCATTCGTATCATTCTGCATAAAAGTATTTCATATGTGTCATGCCTATAAAGATTTGTAAAGCATCAAGAAGCTGATTCCATATTAGCTAGTATAAGGCTCAAATGATAAAAGAGGCATAAAAAATGCATCATTGATATCCCTGCAACTTTAATTAAATGATGGTCCACCCCCATTGTGAAAGTGCTATCCAGCTCGGCCAAGTATACTTTTTAGTGTGTTGTGCACTAAAATGACACGAGGACAACAAATCACATTCATGTTTATGATTGTTGAATTTGTTTTATTGAAAACTTCTTGTATATTAGGCCCAAGTTTTATTTCAGAGAAGAAACAATAGGATATTTTACAATTTACCTAAATCTAATGTTCAAACTACATAGCGTCTATTTAATCCAGAGACAATTACAATTATTCATCTCCACATTTCTAACATTTGTCCAAGAACATGAGGATTCAGGTTACATATTATAGGCCAAGATGTAGTCCTCTTAGGAAAGAGCTACAATTAGACAGTGTTAAACAAACAACTACTACTCTATCTGAACTGCTCAAGACCAATGTGAATAGAAATGCATTCTCTCATTTTCGCTATAGTAAAAAACTTCAAAACCTTAAAATTTGTTGAAGGAAGAAGAGAATAATGGCGTTTATCAAGACACCATTTCAAAAAGAGAAAAAGCAATTGAGAGTTTTGAAAATTTTTGAATTGTGATATTCAACATTCAATATTATTATCATAGAAACATGAGCAATCATATGGTTGATTTAGGTATTCATAGAAGAAATTAGAAAGAATAACCTAATGTTAATGAAAAGAGAGAAGAAGATACAGAAGAAATTGTACATACCTTTCTAGTTACTATTTCTCAATACAAGTCGACGTTGCCTCTTCACAAGCAGCATAATAGTACCTCAGAGCTCCACTTGACCTGCAAGAGGATCAAACCTCCATTTATTGCAACTCATCACTCATTATTCATTACTTATTAGTCGGTTGTTTTAGTGTAGTAAGTCTTTACTTTCATCAATGTCTTATGGGAAATCATTACTGATTAGTCATTACTCTTTCTTTAGCTACCAAAGTACTCTATTGGATGCCTCTTCCTCTTGTCTTGTCTTTTGTGTTGGATGCCTCCAAGGAGACACAAGAAATTCTTTTCCCATTAATTATTTTTATGGTTTCTAGCCCTTCTTGTTGCTAAGTCTTAGTATCAACTCTAAATCCTGCCACATTAACTTAGCTCTATTTATACCTCGTGTTGACCGGCTACCTTAATTTTTCTTGGAATTAAATACCCCATCTTTAAATAGTACTCCTTAATAAATCCAGCTAGCTCACCAAAGTCATTGGGTCAATTCTTTGTCCATTTCTCAGCCTCACTAATTCACTTACGCATAGTCATAGGGGTGTACAAACCGAACTGTTAAGTCAAATCAAACCGATGAATCAAACCAAACCGAGGAAAACAACCGACTTATAGTTTAGTTTGATTGGTTTGGTGTTCAAAAAAAAATGATCATTCTTGGTTTGTCTTGGTATTAGCAAAAATAAAATGAAACCGAACCTAAACCGAACCGACATAATACATATATAATTTTAATTTTTTATACGTAAAAAAAATTACTTATAATCTACTTTATAATTAATTTTATAACTTTTTTATATTATTCTTGGGCCTTTAGTTATAATATTTAGGGAAAAGGACATGAACTGACCATTTTAACAAGAAATGACCCACACTATAAAAATATGAACAATTGGAGCCAGTCGGCCCAATTTATTTCCTTTTTTATCCACTTGGCCCAAAACCACTCTCCTTACATAATTAAGGAAATTAAATGCTCTCCATAGTTGTTACTCTTAAATCACTTTTTTTTTCTAAATATACTTTCTCAAATCTATTTTTTTTCTCCTCTAATATGCATCGATCAATCTACTGTATTTTATAATCAATATCAAAAATTGATTTGTTGTTTCTTGCATTGGAGCATTGAAAACTATGGACATGAAGCAAAAAATAGGAAATAAAGGAAAGTTAAAATTAACGGGTAAAGCGGTCAATTTTGACCTCAAATTTGTTGTTAATGATGTTTATTTTACAGAATCATTACATACAGGTTTGTACTTGAAGCAATGTCATAGTTCTTTAAACCTGAAGAAGAAAACAATAAAATAATAAGGTCTCAATGTAAGAGAAAAGCCATGTCTTGGTTCATGTTCTTCTCAGAGGTTGATTCAATCACGGCGAGTCGGAGATGTTCTTCTTAGAGGCTGACTCAATCAAGGTGAGTCGGAGATGTTTTGATGCATGTAAAGATTAAAAAAAAAAGAATATACCAATAGATACTCTTTTATACCAGATTGATACACATTTTTTAAAAGCGAGAAGGGGAACGTTTGCATGCACATACAGTCTCTATACCCAATTAATACTTTTTTATTCTAGTTTGATACACTTTTATACCACATTGATACACTTAAAAAAGGGGGGGGGGGGGGGAACCTATGGATGCATATACAGTCTTTATACCTATTTAATACATTTTTATGTCACATTGATACACTTTTATACTACATTGATATACTTTTTAAAAAAGGGATAGGGAATTCTTTGCATGCATATGCAATCCCTATAGTCAGTTGATACTCTTTTATACCACATTGATACACTTAAATTCAACATCATATATCCACTAACCTCCGTATTTTATCATTATTGAAACTAAAACTGAAGTTGAAGCCATTATTTTGTATCAATTTTGAGCAAATTTACAATGGGAAAAAAATTATAGGAAGCTAATTGAGATTTTTGGAGATTTTATACAAAATTTATGGAATAAGAAAGATTAATTGAAGTATCAAAAAAGGTAAAAGAATGGAGGTTTGGGAGTTTGAATGGAAAGGAAATTGTGAATGAAAAGGAAAGAAAGAAAGAGAAAGTTACTTTAACGACATTTTCGGTTATGTTTAAGCGTATGACGGTGAAGGTTAGCTAGTGAAATTAGTTTGTGGCTATTTATAGGGTATTTAATTTGAGTTTTATTTTTATGATATTATTTTAGTTTTAGGTGGTATTGCTGTCCTTTTCCCTAATATTTATCCATTAGTAATAGATTAATATAAAATTCAATATTAATATACAAACCTATAACTCTTCAATTGCTTCACTTTACATTTTACTTTCCAAGTTTTTAGAGAGTTCTCATTATTTCCTCATCTTACTTTCATCTTAATTTTCTCATTCTCCTCATTCGTCAAGTTTTGATTTAGGTTTGTTTCTCTTCTTTCTCTTTTTTCTTGTGGAATTATGTTATAGTTAATTATTTTATTGAGTTAAATTTTTAATAAGTTGTCTCCAATTCTTCATTCTTCTTTATGCTCACATTTTATGTGAAGAAAACTTTCAGACAAGCTATTGTAACTAGTGACTTACAAATTGAACCACTGAGTATCCACATAATATTACTTTGAGAGATAGTAGTTTAAACGTCTTAGTAATTTGCCAACTTAATTTTAATTGGAACTACTCTATGACTATTGTTTTTTTTTTTTTATCTTTTTGGTGAAAACATTTAATTTTTTCTTCAATCACATTATAATTGTAAAAAAAACAAGAAAAAAATAGGGAAACCAAAAAAAACAAAAAAAATGATTAAAATCGAAATATAAAAATCTATTGTATATTGGTTTGATTTGGTTTATAGATTTAGAAAACCGACATTGTTGGTTTGGTTATTTCAATGAAAAACCGAACGAACCCGACCTATGTACACCCCTACGCATAGAGAATTAGTACAACATATAGTGGAGTTAGCACTAAAAAATATCCCACTCAAATTGATTAGTCCTCCAATTATGACATATCATTGTGTTACCTAAAAGAAATTAAAAGAGTTCAGAAGATATTTTTTTTGTAACTTAGGATAGATTACCTGAAGGTGGAAGTTTTAAGATCAGACGATCATTTTAGATTGCAAATTAGTTAGGATTTATGGAACACAGAGGCCAAGAAAAGGATATGAGCATGCCTAATTCTATGGGTTATAACCACCCACCTCATCTTAATCAGCAGGAATCATCATCCTCTGTAACAAACAAATTCCCTACTGCTCCTATTGATAATAGAAGAACAAATGAACAAATTATCCATGGAAATATCATTTTTAGCAGTAACCAAACCCTAGATCGGCATAATCTTACTCAAACTTCAGATCCAGATCCAAATCTAATTTGACAACTATCAACAAGTTCAGCAAGAGAGAGGAATACTAGCACCATTTGGTACAAAGAATATCTCAAAAATGATGCTAAAATATGGGAGGACATGTACTAGATGATTGCGGAGAATTCATGCCAAGTGGAGAAAAGGGAACATCGTAGTGCCTGAAATGTGGATTTTGTGATTGTCACCGCAATTTTTATCAGAAAGAGACCAATGATGAATCACAAACACCTGGTATGCATAGAAATAATAGCATCAACCACCATATACACACGCAAACTCCGCCTGGATATATGAATAAACTAGATAAAAGATCATTTTATCAAAGAATTGCAATCACAATTCTATTGCAAGACGTTGGACTCCATGGTAGCTCACATGGTTTTATGTCAGTTAGAAGAATCTCCCACAAGAAAGAATAAAACTAAGGATTTTAGGAACTAAGTTTAAAGACTCACAATTTTATTCAGATACTGTTTTACATAAGTTATTATCCATGAGATTTCAGGTTTCAGTTTACGTATAATCAAGGTGAGTTTTTTTACACTTAGCCTACATGATTTGAAAGTATACCTAGATTTAGTTCTACTTATTCTACAAAATTAAAGATTTAAGAAACTAAGTGTAGTGATTTACCAGCTTATCAGACTATGTTTGTTACTCATGTCTTAAGATACTTCAGCATTCAGTTTATTTCAGTCTCCTAATAAGTCTACTTGCACTTAGCATGCATGTTTTAAGATTATGTATCTATTTAGTTTTACTTATTGCATTCATTTCCACTTACTCAGTACATTCCAGAAGTACTGACAATATATATGTCTGTGTGGCTACAGTGTCTCATAATGTAGGGACCAGTTGTAGCCCTCACATCATAATCAGATAGTTCGCAACTTCGAACCAGCAGGTATTGAGTTCTTTTGGTTTGAGGACTCGATTCAACTATAGCTCTACTATCATTCTTTATTCAGTCATATTTACTAGGGATAGTTGGGGGTCATGTCCCGACTACCTGTAGTCAGTACTAGTAGAGGCTTCATAGATGCTCATTCAGAATTGATGTATTTACTTTCAGTTTTGTTTTGTATAACTAAAGTGTAAATGTCTTTAACAGTTTTATATTGATCATATTCATCAAAGACATCTCTTCGCTTATTTCTTTCAGATTTATGTATCTTATTTAGTTGCTCATGAGTTATGCAAGTATCATGGGTTAGCTTAGGATCACGTGTGGTTATAGGCATCGTATGACGTCCAGGGTGTAGTCTCAGGGCGTTACAGTGGCACGGACCCTAGTCTGAGGGAATAGCCCTCAAGGCACGGACCCTATTTTAAGGGAATATCCTACGCGGCGCGGACCTATCGTGGACCCTTACTATTTCTTACGAAAGTGGTCATAACTTTCGTTTGGGTATTAGATTAAAGAAAAATTGATGTCGTTAGAAAGCAATTCAATTAACTATAATTTGGTGGGTCTTAAGATGCAAAATTACACATATGTAAAAGTTATACATGATAAAAGATGACCCTTGTAGTATCAAATACCAAAATTTGGCTAAAATAAAGGCTCTTAGCTCAACTTTGCTCCAAGTAATTCCTACGATCAATTTTAACCTCAAAAACATTCTTAACACTAGGATAATGATCATGAAACATATATTCAAATGCAAATCATAGGATTAGGGTTCACACACGTAACAACGATGGTCTGATTTTTAGCTCAAAAATGCAGGGTGTTACAAGTCAGTTAAAGATTGAACCTCTAAGGACAAAGGCCTCTCCTTGGTCAAAATATGCCCCAAGCTACCCATGTTAGTCGACTTCTAGCTCAAGGCATCCGCAACTACCTTAGCCATGCCCAAATGATTGAGTATGGTCAAGACATAATCCTTAAGCATCTCAAGCCAACGACACTGCCTCATATTAAGATCTCATTGGGTGAAGAACTACTAAAGGCTACCATGATCCAAGAAAATCTCACAACGAAATCCATACAAGTAGTGCCTCCACAACTTCAAAGCAAACACAAATGTGCAAATACAAATCATGGGTAAGATAATTCCTCTCATAAGACTTCAATTAATGATACACATAAGCAATTACCATACCCTCCTGCATCAACACAACACCTAATCCAACACCTAAAGCATCACAAATCATGGTAAAGTCCATGTCAGTAATACCCCATACTTTTCTTAGTCCCATTTAGTTCCTAGTGTGTCAAGGGTCAACTAAAAAAGTGTATAACTCTTCATACATATAAAATTTTCAATCTCTAGACCCACCAACGGGTAGATAATTGAATTAGCTTTCCAACGGTACCAAGTTGGCTAAAATTCGATACTCGGTTGAGAAGTTATGGAGCTTTTAGTGAAAAGCAATAGAGAACCGCGATAGCATCGCGTCGTAGTGAAGTGCAGATTCACAATTGTTCATTTTCCGCTGAAGCACCATAATTACACTGCGTTGTAGTAAAGCTTAAAATCTCATTCATCCCTTTCCAGTACCTCACCGCAATTGTCCAGTGTCGCACCAGAAATCACAGTGCAGTGCAAAATGGCACTCATCCTTTTCCAGTGATGCAACTTAATTAAGCTACGTCATTCCATGGTGCAAAATGGAACTCGTCCCTTTAATAGTAAGCCACTGCAATGGTGATGCATCGTGTTGAGGCCCAAAATTGGGATTCCAGTTCTGAACTTAATTTTCTAAAGGGCAATTTAGTCTTTTCCCAAGCCCCCATATCATGAAAAAGATTGGATTAAACCTATTCTAAGCCCAATACACTCATTATTCAAAAGATTTATCTCCAAGAACACCCTAGAACTTCAATTTCAAATCCTCAAGAAACCCAAATTCCACCATTCTCTTTCCAAGATAACCCAAAATTCAAGATCTTCAAGAAACAATCTTCAAAGGAACAAATAGAAACTCAAAGTTCAAGTTTCTTCATCTATTCATCAATTAAGGTATTTGGAGTTTTCAACAAGGATAATCCTTTCATCGTTGTTCCCAAAATTAGTTTTAAAGTTGAATTTTATATGAAATTAAACAGGGGTCGGGACATCCACGAAATCCTAAAACAGTTTAATAATCATCATGCGAGATGATGCCATAAAATGCAACAGTTAAATTTCATAGAATTTAAACATATAAGCACATAAACAGTTTAATAATTAGTCAAAGAAGCTAATTAAATATTTGGTTAGAACCTAGTTAAAGTCCCTAGAAGAGTCGTCATTTCTGTTTTGGCCTTTTTTGATTTGAAGGGTTTGAAAAATATTATTTTCGGCCTTTTAAACTGTTCTAAAACTTTAAAAAAAAATTGAAACAATTTAAAAAATTACAGAGTCGCAACTTAATTTTTGAGAAAATATCAAGAAAAACTAAAAATATTACTTAAAGATAGAAAACAGAAAAAATCTTTTAAGTTTAGAAATTCTGAGTAAGCGGTTCCTATTAATACTCTTGCAAGGTTGTTAAGGAACCAAGAGTATACTCTAACTTGCGGTAATCCAGACTATTTGAAAATAACTTTTTGACTAACTTTAAAAAGGGAAATTGATGTTTGAACAAAAAAAAACATTAAGGAAAATTGTCTTCAAGATTTGTGCAAAATAAATTTTGATGACTTTGCTGGGATTTTAACTAAGTCTAAGAAAACTAAGAACAATTAACATATAAAGGGGAAAAGGAGAGACTAAAGGACTTAGGCCATTAGGCCCAAATCATAAACTCTGTCCTAAGCTAATTTGGGATTTTGACCCATCTTCACCAGCCCTAATCTAAATACTTGGGGTTTTGGCCCATAACCCATCCTAAGCTAGTTTTCGGACCTTTGAGGCCCAAAATTTGCTTCGCCTGTATTAAATTACAACTTTAGTTTCGAGGTTCAAATTAATGACTAAATAGATAAATAAATAAATAAATAAATAAATAAATAAATAAATAAAGAATAAGATAATAATAAGAATCAAAACTTTCCATGTCTCTTAGCGACCTCATCAATGAGTTTCGACTTATTTTTCTTGTTCTTCTATCTTCTTGCACCCGCACTCCATATAATCGACTTTGGGTTTAAACTTCAAACTTGACTCGGATAGGTGGGCCTCATTGGCCCATTACAAAATGAAAGATGAAAGGAGTCCCTTTGGACTCCAAAACAGATTCATGCAAACAAAAAGATAAAACAAAAAAATTAATATGTGTTCAAAAATTCTACACTTATAGCTAAATGATGAAATGAAAAATATAACATTCTCAAGCATAAAGAAATAGTAAACTATGATATCAAAGCAAATCAAATTATCCAACGAAAAGGAAATTAACACATCTCTTAAATAATCTTACAAAAACTGAATCTAACACAATATCATTAACTAGCCCTTGAAAAGAAGACATGGATCCACAAACATAGTTGTATAAAATTTGAACAAATATTTTCTATAGATTTACACATATTTACACCAAATACTATGATATGATAAAGTCTAAGACATGCTTTCAATAAAGAAAGAAAAGGGGAATGAGCATAAGATGAGAAAAAAAAATTTGTGGCATCTTGAATATGAAATACAAGACATACTAATGCAACAACACTTTTTCAATACCAAGTGGAGTCAATCAACAAATTTGAAGAAAAATTTATGATATCAAAGCAAATCAAATTATCCAATGAAAAGGAAATTAACACATCTCTTAAATAATCTTACAAAAACTGAACCTAACACAATATCATTAACTAGCCCTTGAAAAGAAGACATGGATCCACAAACATAGTTGTATAAAATTTGAACAAATATTTTCTATAGATTTACACATATTTACACCAAATACTATGATATGATAAAGTCTAAGACATGCTTTCAATAAAGAAAGAAAAGGGGAATGAGCATAAGATGAGAAAAAAATTTTGTGGCATCTTGAATATGAAATACAAGACATACTAATGCAACAACACTTTTTCAATACTAAGTGGAGTCAATCAACAAATTTGAAGAAAAATTTATGGTAGTATGTGAGCAACAATGGGACGTCTAAATGCACAAAAATACTTTAAGAAATAAATCAATAGGCGAGGTGAAGCAAATTGCATATATGAAACAAGTTTGAGAAATTATATTCAACGACAACATAGGAAAAATAGTAAAAGATTAATCTAAGAAAGAATATTCAATTGTGCCAAATCCTATTTTAGTTCTATACCATTTCAACAAAAATTATAACCCTAACAACTTTTCAATCTAAACAAGAAAAAATCAAAGATAATTTTGACCACGAAAACGAGTAACTCACTACTTCAAATTGAGAAATAATTTCACAGACCCTTAAAAATAGTAACCATTCCTTTTCGATGTAAAGAAAACAACTTTACATACTAATATCAAACATATCCACCAATAATGAATTTAAACAAAACATGAGCACGCATTTTAAACAAAAATCAAAACTCTATCCATAATAATTAAAAATAAAGTCAAAAGGCGAAACAATCAATATTAACTATTTTTTTCAATATACAGAAAACAACTTTACATGTTAAAAAACAAACATATCTGCCAACAATAAATTTAAACAAAGCATGAGTACAAATTTTAAGCAAAGATCAAAACTTTATCCATAATAATCAAAGAATAAAGCCAAAAAAATACGTTCAACTATTTCTAGCTCATTATTATACCATGAACATGAAAATAACCATAATGTCCTACGGCCTTCAATCCCATCTACAGCAAACAATCCCAGAAAATAAAATTACAACTACGAACTACGAAGAAGAAGGAGATAAAGAAGAACACGATAATAAAACTAAAAGGGAAAAGGTATGTTTACCTTTTTTGGGGCAGCGAAACGGGACTTCAAGCTTTCTTCAGAGTCTTTCACCGGAAAGCAATCTTTCAAGAACCTGGATTAGACTACCACTTGAAAATTTTTACTAAAAAAAAATTTAACTATTTGCTCAAAAGTTTTTTTTTCACTCCTTTTTTACTCCTTTTTTTTTTTACTTTGAGACTTTTTTTCTTTTAGCCTTTGAGACTTCCTTTCTACCAAAATAGTGGCAGTATTTATAAGAAAGGATGGAGATTCAATTCTATTAATCCACCAATGTGGGAGAAAGTATTTAGGAGTGTTTTTAGAATTTTAAAATTGAAGATAAGGTGAGGCAGAAAATAAGGTGGGGGAGGAATTGTACAATGTAGTACAGTTTTTGAATATCAAAATTGGAAAAGGTTGAGGAAATTGTACAATGTAGTACTATTTTTGAATTTCAAAATTGGAAAAGGAACAAGGTTGAGGGAGAATTGTACAATGTAGTACAATTTTTGAATTTCAAAATTTGAATTTTGGGATTTGAATTTGATTTTGGTGGGAATTTGATAGAAATTATGAGAGTTTTTGGGAATTTAGGGTTATTTAAAATATAACTCCAATTGAGATTTAAAATATAGTCAAATTTATTTAATTTTGACCAAATTGAAATCAATTGACCGGTTGCATTGCAATTATGGCCAATTTGATTTCAATTATGGCCAGATCTAATAGATTGGCTAAATTAAATTAAAATTCAATCCTAATTAATACTTACTTTAATCCTGAGCTTCTTGATTTAATAAAATTAAATAAATATTTCTCCAAATAAATTAAGAGAAAATACTCAGAAAAATACCTGAACTTTGACCGAATTTGCAGTTGCGCATACTGAACTTTGCTGGGATCCTATTACCCCCCCCCCCCCCCCCCAAACTATTTATAACTGGAATTAATTCCCCCCTAAGGGCTAACATGGCAAAGAGAGTATGTTTCACTCTCTTAAAAAGTGTGAGCAGCCGAAAATATTAAAAAATTATTTTTTACATTTCTTTTTAATAAAAATATATCTATTATTTAACTTATTTTTATATTTTTTTAATTATTAATTTCTTTCTTCTCCCACCACCAACAATAAAAATAAAGGACTTCTTTCTCCACCACTATCCAACCAATGCCGCCGCACAACCACCACTATATCCATCAATTTTCCACTTCTTCATCTTCCTTCATTTTTTTCCATCTCATTTTCAATCGAATCTCTTTGACCAATTTGATTTACGATCACCTGAGCACCGTCTCCGACCAATTAACCAAAGTAGTAATCAAAAAATCACAATTGGAAGAGTTCTGATCATTTTCTGAAGGGGCTTTTGACTTACCAGCATTTTCAACATCATTTTTGATTAAAACTTGCTGGAAATTTTAAATCAAAGCTGACAAATTATCAATTTTCTTTGAATTCGCTAAATTAGAATTTTGAAATTAGAATCAGTGGGAGTTGTAATAATTGGGGATTTTGCCATAGAATTATTTCCTACCTCCCCAGCTATCAATTTGCATTGAGAATTTGCGATTTCATCAGAACCTTGCAAGTCGCTAAAATTTTGAGCTTTTCCGGCAATAAATTTCAAACCTTGCTTTCTATAAAAAAAAATGCAAGGATGGAATGTATTAAAAATATGGGTTTACAAACCATGTTTACAAACCCAAATATGAATGTATTAAAAATATGGGTTTACAAACCACCGTGAAAATCATAAAATCATAGGTTTACAAACCACTGTGATAGAATAGATAGATGATACTACTGATGCGGACCAAAATGGAGAAGAATTAATTATAAATGTAGACACGTGATTTTGTCCCTTCAAAATTATTTTTTACCATCTATTTCGTCTAACCGCGTATCATATCTGCGTGGTAATTTTTCTACAAGAAAAAACAAAATAAATAATCACCTCATCACTTTATTTATTTCATTTATTCTTTATCCTTATCCCAAATAACAAATCCTAACAAATTTTATCTTGTTTTAAATATCCTAACAACCTCTCCAATTAAAAAAGGACACCTCACACCTCACCACCCAATACTCTCGAACCCTACCTACCCACGTGACCCCCCTCCTCACATTTATTATCCACAGAGAAGAAGAGAAACAAAGACAACACACATTTTATAAGGGGCCCCCAATGAAAAGGGAGCATAGACAATCCATTTTTGTTTCCAGGGAACAAGAACAACATATACTATTCACCCTTCTTCTCCATTCATACAGACATACTCATAGAAAAAAAAATACATAAACACCTGAGAACACACTCCTCTCCATCGTTCCTGCGATACGCACACACTCACCATAGATGCATAAACACACAAAAAATTGGACAAAATAGTGAGGGATGAGCAGAGTCGAGATTGAGAGAAAAAAAAGAGAGTAATTAGATCGAGAGAGGAAAAGAGGAGAAAAACCGGCGAAAGACATTCTTTTCGGTGAGTTTTCTTGCCGAAAAAGTTATCTCTATCAGTCCTTTTTTGAGTTGCATCACTGCCGAGCTCGTCGGAGCTCCTACCAAGCGAAAATAGAAAACCAGCCCCAATTCAGCTAATCTCATGTCGAACAACCACTTCTTTACTCGTTTTCAGTTTAAATCTGGCTGGAAAACGTTAATGCCGACCACCAATTCGTTTGTTCTTGGTGGAGTTTTGTTAGGATTAAGTTTTGAGATGTTCCTGTGGATTTGGTTTGTCGTTCGAGGTTTGATTTGAGGTGAGTTAGTCGATCGAGGTTTCCGGGTCCGGGTCCGGGTCCGGGTGCATCACCTAATTGCATAATTTGCACAATAAAGCTCGATTTGAGGTCCAATTTTATCTCGTTCTCATTTTGATTACATTATATACTCGTGATTAGTTTGTGTGAAGCATGATATAAATACTTGGGTGATATCAATTTTTTTGTTTGGTTTCATTGACAAAGATTGTGGATTGTTAAAGTGGTAATTGTGAATTGTTGAAATTTTGAGAATTAATTTAGGGGTGAGAATTGAAAACATGAAATAATTGGTGAATTTTGATTAGGTTTATTCATTGGTTGTTTGATTTGAAATGAACGTTAATTGAACTTGGTAGTATCATGATACGTTAATTGATTTAGGCAAACATAGGTTGAGTAGGCAAAGTTTAGAATTTGTGGCTTTGGTTGAATGTTGAAAATATTATGGAATGTTTGAAGTTCTATTGAATAGTTTGATTTTCTCGCACTGAAAAAATGTATTTATTTAGCCGCGAAATGCCTCGAGACTCATTGTATTTATTCACCGAAAAATGCCCCGACGTATCATGTTGGCGGAAGATGGTCATCATTAAGGCCCGCGGCATCGGGTAAAACATTGGAGCATAGTTTAGGATTAGTCTAGAATAGTATTTATATTTTCGTATTTTCTATTTATGGACTGTATAATTGGACTGTACATTAACTTTTGAATTTTCATTTGTTTGTTTTGATTGTTTTATGTGTTTTCATGATTTGTTCATTCATAGTGTTATACTAGCCGATACGCTCCATCAAGCGACTGTGGTCGAACCACGGGATCGAGGGGTGCCTAATACCTTCTCCTCAGTCAATAGTATTCCTTTGCCGGAATCTTTGTTCGCGAACTAGTTTTTTTTTAACGAGTCAAATCATTTCGAAAAGGATTTCCAAAGGTGACTTGGCACACCCAATTATGCCAAGTGGAGACTTTGAGTTTAAATGTACATAATCCTTTTCGAAATAAAAATTTTCATCTTTTTGTTACTTTAATAATAAAAACCCTTTCGAACCTTAAAATGAATTCTCTTTTGGAGTTAGAAAACGGGTGTGACAGCTCTGGCGACTCTCATGGGAATAATTTTAGAATTTGAGCTTATTTTTAGAGTTGTATCGGCTTAGTTTGACATTATGGATGTATAGACATTGTTTGTGTTATTTTGTGTTATTATTTTTTTCATTGTTCAAAGCCTACGTGCTCTTTGTTTATAGTTTTTATCTTATATGTTACCGCTTTATATCTGGCATCATGTGCATAATCCGAGTCATTCTTTCTGCGATAAGTCCATAGTACACGATGTGTACATGACCTCTAGTTGAGTCACCCTTATCTTAGAAGGGGGAGCCGTCGGCTGGTATAGAGTGAGTGGGAAGCTAAAGCAGCCACTATCGACCATACGCTCCCTCGAAAAGCCTTGTTAGTGAACCCCAGCATAGGTCAGCCTTTAGGTCATACTTATCTGTATCATATTGAGACCTAGCGGGACCCACTTTGTCCTTTGTAGGAGACTCACCTCTAAAGCATCCCTATGTGCTAAATGTTGCATTTTTTAGGGTAATGGGGTCATTTGACAGATTGATTTGGGCAAAAGCATGTGTTAGAAGCAAAGTATGTTGGCAAGAACTTGTTGGAGAACAAAGAGAAAAAAAAAGAGTTTCGTAGTTTAGTGTTCTTTATAGTTTTTGTTTTTCACAATCCAAAAATTCAAAAAGATTTTTACATTTTGCACTCATTTCTCAAAAAATAAAAGCATCAAAAAGATTTTCTTTTTTCTTTATTTAGTAAACGTTTACAAGTCGAAACCCCCAAAAAGATTTTTCCAATAGGAGCTTTTATAAAAAGAAATTTCAAAAAATGGTAGAAGTTTTGTACATCTCTTATAACGAAAATACCAAAAAGATTTTTCTTTCATAGTTGGTGGTATCAGTTTTATGTGAAGTGTCAATTGAAAACCCCAAAAAAGATTTTATTTTAACCGTTGTATTCATGTCTCTCAAGTCAAGGTTTAGTTTGTTCCTTAATCCTTAATTGTCCAATCTGGACGAACTACGCACCCCTGATTCTCCTCTCTCGGGAGTGAGATATGTAGGCAACCTATTGTTGGTTCGGGAATTTTATTTCAAAATCCAAAAAAATAGATTGTCTTCACTCTCCTTTTACAGTAGATGTTTCATATACATCTTTAAATAATATAAAAAAAATTTAATCGGTTCAAGTTTCATTTTCATATGAAATTCAAAATTGAAAACCCAAAAAGATTTTTCTTTGGTAATCATATGTTTTATTTTGTATAGGGATGTTAAAGTTGAAAATTCAAAAAACAAAAAAATTCGTCAATTTTTTTGACAATTTGTTATTTTCTTTTCTTTGTACAGTTTCAAGCAAAAGAAAAAAAGAATGAAAAAAGAGTTTAATTGGCCATTTTGGCAAGACTTCACGAACTACGCACACCTGATTCTCCTCACTCGGGAGTGAGATACGTAGGCGCTCCTCTTGGGTTCGGTGATCTTTTAAAAAAAAGGAAAAAGAGGTTTTAAAAAGTGTTGAACTCTAATACATTTGCTATTTTTTTTGTTGAGTCACTTTAAGGTGGTTGGTTTGTGGCATTTTGGCTGGTTCTTCACATCACACCAAATCCAAAGGGTTAGTTGTGTCCAACAAAGATATAGAGAGTGACATCATGGATCAAACAAAGAATTAAAAAAAAAGAGAATTTGAAGCAAGAGATTAGGAGGTTGAGACAACAAATGACAGAAATGCATCAAGCTTAGGCCAGTGGGTTGTCTCCTCCTCCATTTCCCTTTATTGATCCTACAAACATCTCGAGTTTCCACCAAAATCTCAAATTCAATTTTCTACTGTTGTTGATGCATCGCAACATGACTCAGAATTCATTCCGAGCCAAAAGAATCTCAATACTTCCACTTTTTTTCCTCTAGCTCCTCAGCATAAGACTGCTACATTCACAACACCACATGTCGTCTGTGATCTTGTTGCTCAATTCTCTACTGGGACTTCCACACTAGCTTGCCCAACGGTTGTGCATCCCCATGCTGCTAGTGAACCTATATTCAATACTCTTGGTGATCATTGTTATACTCCTGATCCTGCTTTTAAGTTAACTGGACCACCAAAATTTCTTAACAAAAAGTCCAATACGCCAAAAAGTCGGAGAAAATGGTTGGAAAAATGAAGAGTGCAAGAAATACTATGAAAAATTCTCTAAGACCTGTGGGTAAAGAAGATGTTTCATACAAAGACTGGGGCATGCCTCCAACTGCTAACCTTCCTTCAATCTTTGAGATGTTGAAATTTGAGGAGCAAGATGGGCATGAGGAATCTGTGAAACATTTGAGACAATATTGCAATCAATTAAGGAAACCTGGAGAGAAGATGAATGAGAAAGATGACACTATTGTTGTAGTTAGAGGACAGGCACATCCAAGAAGAAGACGTCGTCGTTGCCATCAGTCTCAAGCCCAAGTTCATACCAAGCTCTCCATAATCACTCCCAAAATTCATTATAATCTGTTTTCCCACCTCCATATCTAGTATACTATGCACAACCATATGTTCAACTCCCTCCTTACCCATAATGGTGTGCACCAGCTCTTTAAAGTCATCCTCCAATTCCATAAACATACCAAAGCCCTTATAGGCCTGATGTTCGATCCAAGTTAAACAATGAAATGAGGCTGAAATTGAGGGATAGTTTTACACCAATTGGAGATTCATATGCCAGTTTATTTCAGAGATTGGCATAACAAGGCATGATCACTCCTCTCCTTGGGTATACTCCTGACCTACATTCAAGAAGTTTTGATCCTAATGTACGATGTGCATATCATTCTGATGTCCAGGGTCGCAATATTGAAGATTGTTGTGCTTTGAAAGAAGAAATTGGAAAGATGATTCAAGACAAACTGATTATGGTGCAGAACATTGACAGTGAGAAAAAATCTAGTCATGCGATATGCAAACCAGTGGCTAAGATGTCAGGCTAAGCAATTGGAAAGTCACACCTCGCCCTACTAGGAAGAGGTCTGGTAGTGTGTTTTATTTGATTTTCTGTTATCTGAATTATTTTAGGATTGTAGTTCAGGATCTATCTTGTTTTGTCCATTTGTCATTATGTTCAAAGCCTTCTATCTTTTATTTTAATTGAATGAAATGTCCCTTTTTTCCTTTGTATTTTAAATATGTGTTGTTTGTTTATTTTCTTTATACAGTATATTTTAGGTTAATTCTAGTGTTATGACATGCTAGTGGAATTTTCAGGCAGATCTTAAAATCCAATTTAAGCATGAACATTGAATCAGAGGGTTAAAGTTAGAAAAAAAACATCTGAGAAAATAGGTAGAGTGCTGAGACATTTGGTGACAAGTTCAAGCCTTCTTTGAAAACGAAGGCAATTATTTTAAGAATTACAAGAATTACTTATTCATCAATAGAAAAACATAGCTCAATTAGGTCAAATAGTGGATATATGATCCCGAGGAACAGAACAAAAATCAACTCCACGAAAGCATGAGTTATTCAATGGGAGGGATGTACAACGAAGATGGAGTTGTATGTTCGGCAAGTGTAGAAGAAGAGGTGGTACATATGTTCGGGGCAAGTTAGTGTTGTAAAATATGTCATAAGTGATATTGATCGTGCACTTTCATATTGCATGATATGTACTTGCATTTTCAAGGATTGATATAACGAAGGCATTTTATTCTGCTATCCAAACATCGTGTCAGCCTTTGTTTACCCCATTTGAGCTTTAGTCCTATTTTTTTTCATACCCCTCTTTTGGAATCAAAATATAGTCAGAAAACAAAATATGTCCAAAAAGAAAAAAAAAAGTGCCAAGACAAATAGAGTCAGAAAAATCCAAAGAGAAAAGAGTATCAATAAAAGAAAAAGAATTAAAAGTCTAAATCATGTAAAACAAGCTGCCAGAACTACGCGTGACCTGATTCTCCTCTCTCGGGGGTGAGATACATGGGATGCCCTACTCTGGGCTCGGTCCAACCAAATAAATAATTTAGAATTGCTCAGTCAAAAGAAACTGGGGTATGAGTTGATCCTCATTTCTTGAGTCGATTCTAAAAGTTGTAAGTCCTACCCCACTTCAAGTGTCGTTTGGGCCTCATGCCATCCTTACTTTCTAACCCTATCCAAAAGTCAAGTTACAACCAAAGAAAGACCTTCAGATCAATCTTTGAGAATGTTAAGGCTAAGCATGCAATGCATATGATGATGCATTTTGGGAACTACTTGTCTTCCTCAGCATAAGGAACCAGGAGAGAAATAAAAATGAGAGAGTCTTATTGGTGAAAACCCTCACAGGCACCATAAGGCGATGGTAAGTTGAGAGTCTTATTGGTGAAAACCCTTATCGACACCATAAGACGATTGTGAGTTGAGAGAAATGAAAATAAGAGAGTCTCAATGATGAAAAACCCTCACAGACACCATAAGGAAATGGTGAACTGAGGAAAAAAATAAGAGAGGCTTGTTGGCAAAAACCCTTCAGGGCACCACTAGCTGAATGAGGTCTTAAATACAATTGACCGAAGGAAACAACTCAATTTCAAGGCCATTAACTCAACATCAATTGGTAGAAAGTTTGGATGAAAAGATCAAGTTGTTTAATCGAAAATGCATGGCATAATCATTAGAGTTGACTGTCATTTTTAGATGAATTTTTCGTTTCTTTATTTCGAAAAGGGACATTCATTGTCTTTTCTTTATTCTCTTTATTTTTGTTTTATTTTTCTTGAGTCAGTTATCCAAATAAAAATCATTGTCATTTTTCTCGTCTTTGAGTCAAGTCTGTGTCAAAACAAGGGAGAAAAGATTTCAAAATCGGCTACCAGCTTCTTCAATTGTACAAAGCAAGATAAAAGCTAGCACATAAAAAAGACATGATTGTGAACCGAAATAAGGCATGAAAGGAATTTTGTCAATAGACAAGTCTGGAAACTCATGAAAATAACAAGGTTTGAAGGGTTTATTCGAGAAGCATGGCAAAGCAGAGATACCGTGTTTGTTTCAGAGTAGCTCTTACTAATCTGAGTTTAGGTTAACGATGCAGCAAGTCAATGACATATTCTAATTGTTGGAAGCAATGTTAATGGGACAAGTGCAAGAGAAATCACCCGAAAGCCAAATCTGCAAGCTAGCCACAATGTTTTAAACTCACAAGTTTTCTTTGATGAAAAAGGTAACATATTACATTTAAAGCAAGTACTTCAAAGCGTAAATACCAAGGGCTGCAATGCCTCACTTTCATAAATACAGGAAGCAATGTTGCTACACAGGTTTAATAGTCAAATTATGGTAAAATTCGCCATTCTATATCCCGCAGAGACGCACTTTCTTGTCCAGGGATTTCAGTTTTCATTTGTTAGGTGATACACTTCTTAAATTAAACCTTTACTCCTAGAAGACGTACCTTTTAGTCGAGTCATTCCCTTTGATCCCTATAAGATGTACCTTTTAGCTGAATCATTCCCCTTAACCCCTAGAAGACGTATCTTTTAGTTGAGTCATTCCCGTTGATTCCTATAAGACGTACCTTTTAGTTGATTCATTCCCCTTGACCCCTAGAAGACGTACCTTTTAGTCGATTCATTCCCTTTGATTCCTATAAGACATACCTTTTAGTCGAGTCATTCCCCCTTGATTCCTATAAGACGTACCTTTTAGTCGAGTTATTCCCTTTGATTCCTATAAGACGTACCTTTTAGCCGAATCATTCCTCTTAACCCCTAGAAGACGTATCTTTTAGTCGATTCATTCCCTTTGATTCCTATAATACGTACCTTTTAGTCGAGTCAATCCTCTGGATTCCTATAAGACGTACCTTTTAGTCGAGTCATTTCCCTTTGATTCCTATAAGACGTACCTTTTAGTTGAGTCATATCCCTCGATCCCTATAAGACGTAACTTTTAATTGAGTCAATTCCCTTTGATTCCTATAAGACGTACCTTTTAGTTGAATCATTCCCTTTGATTTCTACAAGACGTATCTTTTAGTCGAGTCATCTCCCTTGATTCCTATAAGACGTACCTTTTAGTTGAGTCAATCCCCTTCATTCCTATAAGACGTACCTTTTAGTCAAGTCATTCCCCCTTGATTCCTATAAGACGTACCTTTTAATCGAGTCATTCCCCTTGGCCCCTAGAAGACGTACCTTTTAGTTGAGTCATTCCCTTTGATTCTTATAAGACGTACCTTTTAGTCGAGTCATTCCCCTTGATTACTATAAGACGTACCTTTTAGTCGAGTCATTCCCCTTGACCCTAGAAGACGTACCTCTTAGTCGAATTATTCCGATTAACTCATAAAAGATGCATTTCTTTGTGTGGGATAATTTTTTTTTAAGTTTTGATGTGATTTTAGGAGCCCGCCTGAAGAATAGGGCGAATACATGGAAAGTCAAGCAACAAGGTGAAGCAGTTAAAAAGCAAGCAACAAGAGGAAGAAAATTGAAAGTCAACAGTTGAAAAATAGCAAGTCAGGAACCCGCCTGAAAGCAGGGTGAAGAAATTGAAAGGCAAGTAACAAGTTGAAGAAATTGCAAGTCAGGAGCCCGCCTGAAGAACAGGGTGATGAAGTAGCAAGTCAGGAGTCAAGAAAAGCTGCATAGATAGAGTTTTTGTAATTTTATTTATGTTCTAACTTGTAATTTTTATTTTTGATGTAATAACAGAGCCGCGCACCGGAACCTCGATGGGACCTCACTCGACCCTCCAACTCGGTATAGTCCATCTCCTTCCAATCCTTTGAGATACCTGTCACTTGATTCCCTCACAATTTGGGTAGGTAGGATGTCCTAAGTCAAGACTCGGTTGTCCTTTTTCCTTTTATTTCTTCCTTTAAATAGTGATCAGGATAAAACTCTGTCTCGTTGTCTACTTCTTTGTATGAAAATACTCGGTGTTTACATTCAAAGGGGGCATGATGTAGACACGTGATTTTGTCCCTTCAAAATTATTTTTTACATTCTACTCCGTCTTACCGTGTATCCTATCCGCGTGGTAATTTTTTCACAAGAAAAACAAAATAAATAACCACCTCATCACTTTATTTATTTTATTTATTCTTTATCCTTATTCCAAATAACAAATCCTAACAAATTTTATCTTGTTTTAAATATCCCAACAACCTCTCCAATTAAAAAAAGGACACCTCATACCTCACTGCCCAATACCCTCCTACCCTACCTACCCACATGACCCCCCTCCTCACATTTCTTGTCCACAAAGAAGGAAAAAACATAGACAACACACATTTTATGAGGGGCCCACAGTGAAAAGGTAGCATAGACAATCCATTTTTGTTTCCAGGGAACAAGAACAACATATACTATTCACCTTTCTTCTCAATTCATACAGACATACTCATAGAGAAAAAAGAAAAAAATACACAAACACCTGAGAACACACTCCTCTCCATCATTCTTGCTATACGTACACACTCACCATAGATGCATAAACACACAAAAAATGGGGCAAAATAGTAAGGTATGAGGAGAGTCGAGATCGAGAAAAGAAAACAAAGAGAGTAGTTAGATCGAGAGAGGAAAAGGGGAGAAAAACCGACGAAAGACATTCTTTCCGGTGAGTTTTCTCGTCAAAAAAGTTATCTCTAGCAACATTAATGCAATTGCAATATGTCAATCAAAGGGTTATGCAGTTGATACCAGTGTTTTAAAAGGTGGGGCTCGCCTTGGGGCAGGGCATTGAAAAAATGCTTCAAGGCATAGGTGTGAGGCTTATGTCCTATAAGGCTTATGCCTTAAGCGTCCGAGTGTACTCTTTAAGCAAGTCTAACACCCAAAGCTCGGAGCTCGCCTAACAAATCTTAGGAAAGTTATGTGTCAAACCCTTAATTGACATTGTTAACCCTTATAAGTTATAATTCTCTAATAAGAAAATGATGCTTAATAATTTTTTCATTTTTAGAAACTAGAAGATAAAGAGAAACTCAACTAATAAATCATTGTATTGCATATTTATTATTTAAAAGTACGGTGAGAGTGAATATCATTTAACAATTTTTCAAAAAATACTTAATTAGTTGATTTCTACCTCTTCACTAATCAATTTTGATTTTTATATTATTTTCATACGTCTCAAGATAATTGTTATTTGAAATTAAATTATTCTGTTTTATTATCTCAAAATGACTGTGAGGGTGATAATAAGGTTTATTGGTTATTTTCTTTCAATATGTAAATTGCATAGTACGATCATAATATATTTTACAAAAATATTATTTTCTTATTATTTGAAAGCTAAAATGTTGCAGTTGATTTGTATATCATACTAGTTATAGCATTTCTTTATTTATATTTGTAAAATTATATTAGAAGTTTTATTTTCTATGAGTTTGTTTGATCATGGTTTTAATTATCTTAATTATTAATTTATTGTTTCTAATTTTTGTTGTATAATACTATTTTATTATATTATAAATTAAAAAATTTAAGATCCATGCAGCTTACGCCCCAATGCCTCGAGGCTTATGCCTCACTCCGTGCTAAGTAAAACATCTCATCCATGCCCCAATCTTTTAAAACACTGATAAATACTATGTGTAACAAATCAGTTCTCAACACAAACATGAGATGTATTTACTCATTGAACTTAAATTACAACTTAAAATTCGAATAATAGCACAATAGCAACACTACCTAAGGAAAGACTAATAAAGTAAAAAGGTAATCAAAAGAAAATGAACTACTAGAACACAGAAAGGAGATGAGAGATGAAAAATAGCCCAAGCTTCGACATAATTGCTTAACCCTTTTTGTCTAATCCAAAGTCCTATTTAACCAATTGATAATTGGGCGTGAATCCCAAAGAAAACTTTCCAACATTTTAGTCATCCAATAATCCCAACAAAATCAACTGCATTCACGATTTCTAATCCATAGGATCTACAAAGTCAGTTGTTGGGTTCAAAATCGAGAGGGCATCATGCGGAAGTTTATAATTTGCAAATCATAGAAATGATAAATCAGATGACAAAGAAAACAATACTAAAAAGCATAAAATTATTATATGTTTTGATCAATTGGCCTACATATTATAAAACATAATATTTAAAAAAAAAAAACACAAAAACTAATGAGAGAAAAAATCTCCCCCTAATCAAAGTTCTTAAACGACTACATTGTGGATGTTATTGTGTTATTGTATGAGAAGGGAGAGTCTTCTATTTCTAGAGTTTCAAAACCTTTCCTCTTAGAAAGAGGTTTGCCAAATATGGAAAAAAATATATTTTTCTTTCAAAAAAATAAAAGTAATTATGGTATTACTTTTATTTTTTCCTAAGAAAAGTAAAACTTAAATTTAATAAGAAAATCAAGGCAAAAACCCTAACAAATCTCCCCATTTTGGCTTGATTTTCTTCACTTGTTCCGCCTTCTTCACATCACATACATGAACATCGTTCTTGATATAATCTTCATAACTATTGCTTGTCATGGTTAAAAATAAGATTTAAAATATTATGGTTAAAAGTCGGTTAAAAATAAAATTTTTATTTTTATTTTTAAAGATGCAACAACAGGAATGTTGAAAATATGGTTGAAACTTGTTCTCCACATGTAGTTGGACAAAAATCTTCATTATCATCCAATTAATTGCAAATTGATTAGAACCGCCTTGGACTTGTCTTCAACCTCGTTTTATCAGACCACTGAATCCTTGAACCGTAGGCTCTGATACCACTTGTTAGGTTCGAAATCGAGAGGGTGTCATGTGGACGCTTATAGTTTGCAAATCATAGAGACGATAAATCAGACGACAAAGAAAACAATACTAAAAAGTATAAAATTATTAAATGTTTTGGCCAATTGGCCTACATATTATAAAACATAATATTTAAAAAAACACAAAAACTAATGAGAGAGAAAATCCCCCCTAACCAAAGCTCTTAAACAATTACATTGTGGATGCTATTGTGCTATTGTATGAGAAGGGAGAGTCTTCTATTTATAGAGTTCCAAAACCTTTCCTCTTAGAAAGAGGTTTGCCAAATATGAAAAAGTTTTATATTTTCCTTTCAGAAAAATAAAAGTAATTATGGTATTATTTTTATTTTTTTCTAAGAAAAGTAAAACTTAAATTTGATAAGAAAACTAGGACAAAAACCCTAACATCCGCTTGGTTCACAATACTATGTCTCCATCCTAAAATTGTTGTTGCATTTCATTAATCGGGAATTATCTTGACTATTTTGAGCTAAATTAGATTACATTAGCCTTAATATTTTTTAACTTATAATTTTTTTCTATATTAATATAATAGACATAAATATTAAATATCAATCAAAATTATATAGTTTAGCTCTCTAAAAATAAATCACTAATATTTTGGCACTAAGGGAGTACTATATTGGGATCAATTATGAGCCTTATTGAATTTGATGTAAAAATGAAGATTGTTTATCTAGATAATATTCCTAACAAGTGGACAATGCACTATGTTTGGCCTACATCACTTTGTTTATATACAACTTAATTATATTCCTTGCTTTAATTTAGCATTCATGAAACACTTTAGTAGAAGCACTTGAGGTGTTTAAAAGTAGCGGCTTAATTATTTTTTGTACTATTTATAAGTATGGCTGAATTAGTGTAGCATAGTATTCCATAAGAAAGACAAGCAATCGATTTTCTCTATCAATGCTTTTTTGATCGAGTTCGTAGTACTTGACTTGCCGTGTATATTTCGTAAGTTGTTACACAATAAAAAAGAAATTATTCATTGAGATTTACAATTTTTGTGTACACTGTGTAAACTATTGCAGAAGAGTAAATTTATCTAGTATAAACTCAAAAATAATAGCTACAAATTCCCCCAGAGTTCCAAAACAAATAATTAGGAATTTTTACTTTTCCTTTTGTTAGACTGACAACGAAAATTAGTCATTTGGACAGGCAAAGTGCTTACGATGCATTATTATGTGCTTGTTTGGAATTTGAAACTTACGATATAATTATTAAATTGCCTAGTAATCAAAATAGTGATAAAATAGTAATACCATAATTATTAAATTGCAACGATTTATTTGTTTGTCATAACGTAATTATAATATAAATTTTAGAATTATTTTTGATTACACTAATGTATTACACAATTTGATTTTATATATATATATATTTTACATAAAAGCTAATTATGGAAAACAAAATAAGCTTTGTTCAAGTAGTTGTGTAAATAAGTTTGTGTTACAAATTTATGTATATGTATATTTAAGAGAAACTAAGAATTAAAAAAATGAAAGTCATCTGATAATATAGTCATGTTAAGTTGTTGACCAAACAATTATTTGATCAGAGAACAAGTCAAAATTGTTTAGTTTAATTACACGCAATCATACTTAAATCTAATTAATTTACAAGATAGCCTTCCTTCTTTAATATAATTAAATTATTAATCAATCTTTTGAACACAAACGACAAAAAACACTTAAATTATCATATTTATATTATGAGAAGTCCTATGTTATGAAGCTCTATGATGTAATATGGGTTCCACATTAAGGAATTATTACTGTTGAATTATTTCTTGAAGTGTTGTTAATATTGCAGAAGACATAAATCAAGTGTCTTTACATCCTTATGAAAAGGCATTTTGGAAGGATAAGACATTATATATAATATTATATATTGAAAATGGGTAAGAGTATTTTTGGTTTGATAGAATTAAATCAGAATTAGTTACTCCTGCATTTATTTGTTACTATTTTTTTAATTTGATTTATATTTTTACTTGTTATTTTTGATAAATCAAGAAAAAATAAAAAAAATTATATTTTATTCTTAACATTAATTATTTTTTCTCAAATTAATTTCAAGACACAAGTAGCTAGTAAACATCATTTAATAAGGATAATATGATAAAATAACCATGTTAATGATTATTTTCCGTAATGAATTTATTAAGTAAGTATTATTAAGTACCATGAAAGGCCTGATTCTATCTCTTAATAGTACATAATCGTTATTTTGGGATTAAATTAAGAATGCTTAATACACATAATTACCCCCTTAAATTTAGACATTCGAAGCTCTATTTTACCTTAATATCTCAAACTTCTAATATAGTTTTTCAAATAGATACTTTCATTCAAAAATTTAATTTTTTGATGGTTTGTGTCTCATTCGTTTATTAGGTGGTTAAGTTAATCACTTAAAATAGGCTATTTTCTTTAATTATACACATTCGTCTCAATAAGCCATAAAATCCCATGCATTTTCTACATGAGGTTCATCTATATATAACTAAAGAAGATGACATATTTATGTAGTTACTTAAATATCTAATAAACGAATGAAAACATGTGCAAAATTTCTTTTCAAAATTTGAATCGAAAGTGTCTGACTGAAACATTCTTTTAGAAGGTGTTCAATTGAAAGTAACTTAGTTCAAGTCTATCTAAACGAAATATACTGACAAGTTTTAGAGCTCACTATGTAGTTAGCGAAATTAGAATGAGTGGAGATGAATTGATCCGTCTCAATAGCTACTGAATCATGGTCGATGTAAGCGAGCATAATTTGGTCCCAAATAAATGTGCTTTATAAAATCTATAAGAAAATATATTATGCTATAGCTATTATTCAAATCTATATATCCTAACTCAATAAATGATCTACACTAGTATAAAGTTTGATTCCAGACAAAAGATGATTTGAGGAGAAATAAAGGTAATTTAGACACAATTCTTATGATTAATACTGTTAAGTTTTTTTTAAAAAAAAATGAGACTTATTTTGAAACGAAAGAAATTTTTTTATTGTCGGATTAATTTTCACATATGATCAAAAAATACAACCATCACTTAATTAACATTTCCTCTTTCTTAATTAGATTCCATATTTCTAAGCCATCAATTACATTACTTCGTCCGTCCCTTATTAGTTGATCATCTTAGTGAAATAGTTGACTATATTAATTGATCACCTTACTAAATCAAGAAAGCATTAATTAAAAATTTTCATATTATCACTGTAATTAATTCTTTTTTAAAGTGTTCACATTTGTTTGTAAATTCTTACGACGTTTTTAAGATGTGAATTAGTAAAATTATTTTTTTATTTATGATTCATAATCATCATATAAAATGAAATGTGTCCAACTAATATCGGGCGAAGTGAGTATTATCTTTACAACAATTATGTATATCGAGTAAGTAGCAACTTTATCTAACAAAACTAACCATCAATTGTTGACCTTGATAATAGTACAATGTAGTGGAGCACAATGCAACATGAAATTCTCAACACACAGAGCTAAGTGATGGTTCAAATTTAGGCGTCAAGTTTTGTCCTATATATACACAATAGTAATTTCATGACTGTCTTATGTATGCACAAAGCACTAACATCCACTTTATTGAAAAGATTTAATTGATACTTCTATTCATAACCAGTTTGAATAGAAAATAGAGACCACGGACCAATGTATTTCTACTAATTACTTTACTAACTGGCGAAATTCATCGATAGCTCCTTAAACTTGTCCTGAAAATTTACTTGAACTTCTAAACTAAGACTTGTACCTATCAAGCACCTCAACTGCTTAAATTAATACTTATCAAGCACAAAATGCTGACTTGGCAAGGAGAGTGTGTTACACTCTCCTTGGGAGCGTGAGTTGAACAAAAAATAATATTTTATTTTTTTTATTATTAAAAAAATAATACTTTAATTATTTTATTAATAAAATTTTTAATTATTATAATTTTTTAAATTTTAAAATAAAAAAGAAAAAGAAAAGAACAAACCCCCCTCCCCCTCCCATCACCAACATCAAACTCCCCCCACCCCCACCCCCCCCCCCCCCCCCCCCCGAACTTTCCCCCCCCCCCCCCCCCCCCCCCCCTTTCCCCCCCCCCCCCAATCCCCCAACCATCTTCTTCATCTCTATTTTTTTTTTTAATTCTTAAAAATTGTTAATACAATTAACAATTTTCAATTAATTAAAGAATAGAAAAATAACGGAAGACATGAACTTTAGCAGTGAAAAAATTTTCAAATTGTTAGTACATGAACTTTTCGGCGAAAGTTCTAGCTATGGTGGAAAACAATCTTGTTAACATAAAAGAGTGGCTGGCGATGTTAGCATTAACAGTGTATCAACAATTTGATTTAGGTGGAAAACTTTAGCAGTGGAAACAATCTTTTTGTAGAAATCAAATTCTGGTCGCCATTGATTTCATCTTCAATGGCGATTTACGATGACGAAGGGAAGTTGATGGAGGAGGGAGGGGAGGGGTGGGGTATATCAATTGTCATTTATGGGTGGGTGGGTGATGACATGGGGGTATGATGAAGAAGACGACTACGGGGGTGGGGGTGTTTTTTTCTTTTATTTTTTTAATTAAGAAATTATTATTAAATAGATAATTAAATAGAAAAGTAGGAAAAATCAGAAATTCCACTTATAATTTTTTTTGCCATGTTCTTTTTTTTAATTGGTTAATTTTTGTCACATCAGCGTGTGTGTGCAACACACACTTTAACTTTTAGCTGATTGGGTAAAAAAGGCCCAATTGGAACCAAATTGGGGGGGTTTAGAGGTTTGATAGGTACAGACCTTAGTTTAGGGGCCTAAGTGAATTTTAGGAATAAGTTTAAGGGGCTATCGATGGGTTTGGCCTTACTAATATATATAAGTGTGCTAAAGCAGACACCTTATGATTGTCCTGCCAGCTTAATTTAAAAGATATTTTCGTCATTTTACTAATCAACTTTATACGTGTTACATCGTTAGGAGGACATCAAGACAGCAGACGTGTTGTCATTTGATCGAAATTTAATCGTCGGTTCTTCGTTTTCACCGTTTCTTTTCGAGATGAAATTTTAATTTCAAATTCTCTGAGCTGGAAGTCTCTTAATTTTTATATTCAGTAGGATTATTCGATTGAGGTGTTGTTTTTTGTGTCAGTAAAATAATTCTTGAGTATTTTTCATCACTTCAGCTACGTATTAGCTTTAGCAGTTTACTTACAAAGTTTTTGTTTAATCTGAATTTTACCCCCAAATTGTTCTTGTTGAGTACCCCAGTTGTTGCTCCTTCTTTTGATGATGAAATCTATTAGTTCCTGTGATTTGATGATTTTTTATTTTAATGTTATTGCGTTCCCAAAGACTTTCTAGCACTTCGTAGTTGTTCGCAGACAATGATTTATGACTAATTAATTAAATTTATGTACAATGCATTTGCTTTAATTTTGCTCAATTTATCTTAAATAAAACTCCTACGAAATATTACTTGTATGATTTTAGCAAAATTTAAAAGAACACAAATCTGTTAGTTTTTGTATTAATTGTACCAAATTTTACATGCATGTATTGTCAACAATTGTTGGGTCTTATCCCTAAAGAAGGCAGAACAAGATTGTCCTGTTAGCTATCCCAACTGCTACTTTCTTTACAAGCTTATCCTGTAAAATTAGTGTTACGCATTCTGCTATATTGTTGGATATTTTGCTTATAAGTGTATTCATATATCTAATCTGACACAATTGTTGGAACATGTTATATATGCATTGCATATTTGCATAGTACATGTCTAATCTGACATTTTAGTTATTTTTGGAGTTTATGCTACGTATAGTGCAAAATTTTGGATTTGTAAAGCAACTCCTGGATCAGTACTCAGATTAATGGGATTGAAAGGGTCGTCACTATACCCAGGGGCGGATCCAGGAATTTCAGTAAGGGGTTTAAGTAGTACATATACGGACTAGTCGAAGGGGTTCAGCCTTTACTATTTATACATAAAAAGAAATTTACCATGTAAAAATAGTATAATTTTCCGACGAAGAGGGTTCGGATGAACCCCCTTGCTTCCATGTACATCTGCCACTGATTATACCATCTGAAGAGTCATTTGGAGGTACGTGTTGTTTCTTGATCACCTCTTATCAATTTATCTCCTCTGTAGTGACTCTTAATTTTCCTTGTACTTTTCAGAATTATAGACTTGTAGTTTTTTGTCCTTCGAATATCGTTTTTGTCTGTATTATTTTACATTTCAATGATTGTTTTATTTTGTCCTGTTTAGGCTGATTTGTTAAGTTGTTAACAATATTTTTGCAATGACCGTCTATTTTTCTGTCAATTCTTTCTTTATCACTATTAAGACTATTTTTTCTTGAGACGAGGATCTATTGGAAACAACTTCTCTATCTCTTAAGTTAATGGTAAGGTCTGTGTGCACTTTATCCTCTACTTTATTCAATTATACTATTTTATTCGATTACACCGGATATGTTAAAGTGGAACATGGCTGCAAGATCATTGAACCTTTTGTATTTGCTAATCATTAAAGCATCCCGTACAGATCTGGGAAAGTGTTAATACACATCAATTTAGAAGGACCAAAATAAATTTAAGAATTTGACTTGAATAATGTTATCCATGTTGATAGCTACCGAAACAAAGATACTAATTTTTCTCTTGCAATTTTTCTTTGAATGAAATTATTCTGTGTGTCTTGATTATTGGTAAATATGACAATGCTTTTCAAATGGAAAATATGATAATGATGGCCAAAAACATGTTACAGTTGGCTATCCTTGAGCTTTTCTTCTAATTTCTTGATGGTGCTTTGTGAGAAATTTCTACCACGGAACCTAATGTGTTACTGCAAACATCCTATACATATGTTGTTACCACTATTGTTAGGGCTTAAGATGGTAACTTAACAAATTGCATAAATACTCGCCCTATAAAATACTGTCATAGAAATAGTTCAAGTTTGTAAAACAAAACTGAATACAGGTTTGTGTCATCTTGACAGAAATGGTGTCACATCCATACCATATTTTTTTCTTAATCTATTTGCTTCATTGAGGCTGAACGAATGAAAACACCTTCCACCGACTGAAAGGTTGCTCTAAAATCTACCTTGAAATATTAGTATTGGCATTACTTCATTTGAAGTTAATCTTTCTTTCACTATTTCTTCTCTGTCATTCATCTTATAGTTATTGTGTTTGATTTTTCTTTTTGGTTATTTGAACAGAGATACTTCTGTTGGGTTCATAGAAGTGTGAATGAAAAATGGAAAAAAAAATTATAGAGAAGAGGAGACAGCAATTTGGAAATGTACTCCCAAAATTGGAAAGTTCACTAATTCTCCCACATTGGTGGGAGAAGGGAACTTTGGAGTGTTTATCATGATGAATACTTACTCCACATGATAAGTGAGGTAAGAAATAAGAGATGCCTCGCATCATCGTCGCTGGCTCGGCTTCGGTATCGATGAGATCTATCTTTATATGCATGCAGTAATAGTAACAAATGCAATGTTTCGACTGAACTGATGCACTGTTTCTTTTCGACTGAACAGATGCAATTCTTCAATGAAGTGATGTACTGTTTCAAACCGGTGCACTGTTTGGTGAAATGGTATACTACTTCAGCAAAAATGCTGCAGACATGTATTTTCAGAAACATCACACCATTTAAGTAAACCAATGACACCTTTTCAAAGAGGCATCTTCTAGGCTATATAAACCTATTTTCCTTCACAGGTTTTGATATGAAATTTTCAGAATAAAAACTCTCTTCTTTTCTTTACAAATATTCTGTGTGATCAATCAAAATGTTCTGTGCGTTCGAAGAATTCGCCTATTTGAGGTACCACTATAGTAGAATTGAGGGTCATTTTATCTTGGGAGGAATATTCCATAACCTCGGGTACAGTGAGGGAAATTATTCCTTAAGGAAAGTCCATAAATTCTGACGACTTGGTCTTATTCATTTCTGTTTCATCTATTTTCTGAAAAATAAAAAACATCTCTTGGAAAGGTCGTTTTGATCTTGTGTTGAGAGTATTTGATATACTTTATTATGTTCTTGTTTATATACTTGAACTTTAGTTGAAGTTATTATTTCTACTATACAGATTTTGCGTATCCATAGAAGGAAGATAACAATCTTAAGGAATAAATTTACAAAATCTGTATAACTTATTTTTGGAGATTAAAGCTTAGGCTTTCTACTCCGCTTGAATTTAACTAGTGATTAGAAGACATAAAATCTTCATCACAAGTTAAAGTTCACTCGGTTGATGATTTGATGTTATAAAAATTTCATCGTTAATTAGAAACAAGAAGAAAAGTTGAAAAGTTATTTAACTTTGTAAATAGTATTCTGAAAAATACTAAATTTTTTTGTCTTGTGTTATCAGGAAAAATGACAAGCGATAGTCAAATGCAAGATACGACAACATCTATAGGGCCAACTAATATTGTGACATCAAGTCGTATAAATGCTCCACCAACAATGGCACCGGAGGAGAAGCCCAAAAAATTTTTGGGCATTTTCTTCAAGCAGTGGCAGCAAAAGATGTTCTTTTACCTCACCACTTTATGTCTGCAACGGTTCACTAGCGAAGACGCTCCTGAGGTGCCAGAGGGAACCTCGGACAAAGACCGCTTCGTTATTGTAGAAACTTGGAAACATTCGGACTTCCTTTGCAGGAATTATATTCTGAGTGATCCCCAAGACGACCTCTACAATATTTATAGTGGACCCAAGACATCAAAGGAACTGTGGGGGGCACTTGAATGAAAATATAAGACGGAGGATGCGGGAATTAAGAAATTCCTTGTTGCACAGTTCCTGGACTTTAAAATGATAGATAGCAAATCTGTTGTCTCTCAAGTACAGGAGTTGCAAGTCATCATACATGATATCCAAGCAGAAGGTATATCTTTGAAAAATACCTTAGTTGAACAAATTAGAAATGTTCTTAATACTCAAGTAGCAGGGATAGTTGAGAAGCTACCACCTTTGTGGAACGACTTCAAAAACTACTTAAAGCATAAATGCAAGGAGATGACTGTTGAAGATCTTATTGTCCGACTTTGTATTGAAGAGGATAATAAAGCTGCCGAAAGAAGGTCAAAGGGGAATTCTGCAATTAATGAAGCACATATTATAGAAGATGACCAAAACAATTCCAAGAAAAGGAAGAAAGCTGAACAAGGAAGCAATCAACCCAAGAAAAAGTTCAAGGGAAAATGCTTCAACTATGGCAAGATTGGCCACAAGTTCATAGATTGTCGTGCCCCAAAGAAAGGCAAGAAGAAGGATCAAGCAAATATGATTGAATCCAACAAAGAATGCGATAATTTGTGTGCTATGTTCTCAGAATGCAACTTGACGGGGAATCTTCGCAAATGGTGGATGGATTATGGTGCCACCCGCCATATATGTGCCAACAAGGAGTTGTTTTTGTCATTCGTTCCAGCTCAAGTAGAAGAAATGATCTACATGGCTAACTCTGTTACGGCTAAGGTAGAAGGAACAGGAAAAATTTACCTAAAAATAACTTCAGCAAAGGTCTTGATACTTAATAATGTCTTGTATGTTTCGGAGTTACGTAGGAATTTAATTTATGTTTCACTTCTAGACAAGAACGGATTCAAATATGTAACCGTTTCTAGAAAAATTATAATTAGCAAAGGAGAAATGTATGTAGGAAAAGGCTATCTGATCGAAGGCCTTTATAAGATGAATGTAATGACTGTTGAAATAAATAAAAGTTTGAATTCGTCTTATTTGCTTGAGTCTAATGATTTATGGCATGGACATTTAGGCCATGTTAATAACAAAACATTATGAAAACTGATTAACTTAGAAGTTTTGCCAAACTTTGAGTGCAATAAATCAAAGTGTCAAACGTATGTGGAATCGAAGTATGCAAATCATCCTTATAAGTCCATTGAAAGGAAATCTAATCCCTTAGACTTAATACACACTGACATTTGTGATATGAAACCAACACCATCACGTGGTAGGAAAAAGTATTTCATAACTTTTATTGATGATTACACTAGATATTGCTATGTCTACTTGCTAAATAGTAAGGATGAAGCAATAGATGCATTTAGGCAATATAAAACTAAAGTTGAAATTCAGTTAGACAAAAAGATCAAAATGATAAGAAGTGATAGGGGCAGAGAATATGAATCTCCCTTTGCGCAAATATGTGTAGAGAATGGAATAATCCATCAAACTATGGTCTCATATTCACCTCAATCTAATGGAATTGAGGAAAGAACTTTAAAGAAAATGACGAATGCCTTACTTATAAGTTCTGGTTTACCATAAAACTTATGGGGGAAGGCTATCCTTATGGCCAATCGTATACTCAACAGAGTTTTCCATAGTAAGACACAATCAATTCCTTACAAAAAATGGAAAGGAAGGAAGCCCAACTTGAAATATTTCAAAGTGTGGGGGTGTCTAGCGAAGGTTTAAGTTCCTATACCTAAAAGGGTTAAGATAGGATCTAAAACGGTGGACTGTGTGTTCATAGGATATGCTAAAAGTAGTAAAGTATGTCAATTTTTGGTTCATAAATCCGAACATTTGGATATTAATGAAAATATGGTAATTGAATTTGACAATACTGAATTCTTTGAAAATACTTACCCGTATAAAATTAGACATGAACAGTCTTGTGGAGGATCTAAACAATCTCGAAATGAACCAAGTGAGAATGCTCATAATGAAGAAAATCCAAGACGTAGTACACGTCAAAGAACGTCAATTTCATTTGGATCAAATTTTGTAACATTTCTCTTAGAAAATGAGCCGCAAACATTTAAAAAAGTGATACCGCCATCAGACTCATCCTATTGGAAAGAAGCAGTCAATAGTGAGATAGATTCAATCTTAAGCAACCATACATGGGAATTGGTTGACCTTCCTCCCGAAAATAAACCATTAGGTTCTAAATGGATCTTCAAAAGGAAAATGAAAGTAGATGGTACTATTGACAAATACAAGGCAAGACTTGTAGTAAAAGGACTCAAATAGAAGGAAGGCCTTGATTACTTTAATACATACTCGCCAGTAACAAGGATAACCTCGATTTGAATGTTAATTGTCTTGGCGGTGGTATATGTTCTTCAAATCCATCAAACGAATGTGAAGACCACATTCCTAAATGAAAATTTAGAGGAAGAAATATACATGGAACAACCTGAGGGTTTTGTGGTTCCAGGAAAAGAAAATAAGGTGTGTAAACTTGTTAAGTCACTTAATGAACTAAAACAAGAACCTAAGCAATGGCATACAAAGTTTGACCAAACCATGTTGGCAAACGGATTCAAGATAAATGAATGTAACAAATGTGTATATATTAAAGACACACCAAATCACCAAGTCATTGTTTGTTTATATGTGGATGATATGTTGATCAGCAGAGATATTTATGACATAAATACAACCAAATGAATGCTCGAGAGAAAGTTTGATATGAAAGACCTTGAAGTTGTAGATGTGATCTTAGGTATAAGAATCCATCGAACTCCACAAGGGTTATCATTGTCACAGTCTCATTATATCGAAAAAGTACTTGACAAGTTCAAGGATATGGAATTCGTATTGCCAAGACATCCAATGGATGTGAACTTTGCACTTCAAAAGAATGAAGGTGAAAGTGACTTACAATTGGAGTACGCAACAGTATTGGGATGTTTAATGTATATAATGAACTGTACACGACCAGACATAGCATGTGCAAGTAGTAAATTGAGTCGGTACACGAGTAATCCCAACAAAACTCATTGGATGGCAATGAAAAGAGTTTGGGGTATCTTAAATACACTCAAAACTATGCTTTACATTATAAAAAATATCCTGCGGTACTTGAAGGATATAGTGATGCAAATTGGATCACCGGATCAAACGAAGTAAAATCCACTAGTGGATATGTATTTACTATCGGTGGAGGAGCAGTCTCTTGGAAATCATCCAAATAGACTTGTATTTTTAGAATAAAAACTCTCTTCTTTTCTTTACAAATATTTTGTGTGATCAATCAAAATATTCTATGCGTTCGAAGAATCCGGCTATTTGAGGTACCGCTATGGTCGGATTGAAGGCCATTTTATCCTGGGAGGAAGATTCCATAACCTTGGGTACAGTGAGGGAAATTATTCCTTAAGGAAAGTGTGAATTCGGACGACTTGGTCTTATTCATTTCTGTTTCATCTATTTTCTGAAAAATAAAAAACACCTCTTAGAAAGGTCATTTTGATCTTGTGTTGAGGGTATTTGATATACTTCATTGTGTTTTTGTTTATATACTTGAATTTTAGTTGAAGTTGTTGTTTCTACTATACAGATTCTGCGTACCCGTAGAAGGAAGATAACAACTTCTGTTTGTCGTGAACAATGGGAAGAGGATTCAAAGTACTGCACCTTGTGAAATCATTTCTCTCATTCCTACCAGAAGTTCACATTGTTGACAGGAAGATTCAACTTGAAGTAGGGCAATCCATCAACTAAATCTCCACTACGTCTTTTGATTTTCGCCATCAATATTTGTATCTTAACATACTCCATATTTAATGAAATTCACATGTACATAATATTTTTAGCTCTCTTTATTGTTGTTGTAAAAGAAGTTTTTCGTACTATTCAATCACTTGTAAATCTATGTCTATATCTATAATCTATATTTATAATTTATATCTATAATCTATAATCTATATAATATATTAAAAGTGTGAAGACCATTAAAAATGATCTGAACTTTTTGTCCATCATTAAAAGTTAACTAGACTTCCTAAAATATATGGGACTCCTAAGATATATAGTAGGAGAATTAATCAATATTTTTCTTTCTGCTAGACTTCCTAAAATATATAGGACTTCTAAATATATGGTAGGGGAATTAATTAATATTTTTTTCTACTATTCAATTAGAAAAATACTCTTAAAATAAGACTCTGTTAAGGAAATACTTCAATAAATATTGACATATACGTTAATCTAGAGAAGAAATCGATTTGCCTATTGAGAGAATATGATTGATGCTCATCTGACTTGATTCGATTGCATGTCTAGATTGGTGGATGCTTGATTTTCTTACCCTCAACTTCTTCACTGTTTTTGTCAGCATAATAGAATTCAACATGTGTGTATATATATTTTCTGTTTTCATTCAAAATCATTCTTTAGGGTCAAAATTTTCGCTCAGACAAGAATTAGTTGAATCAAAATCGAAGCTTTGTGATCACTGTTATATTATTTTTTTATAGTTTATGGGTCGTAGATGAATGTCGGTTGGCGTTGAAGAATTTTTTGTGTAAAGGTTAGGTTTAATTGTATTGTTTTGATATCTTTATTATTTTATTATTTTATTTTAATTTACAGATGCTAGATGAATGTCGGTCGGTTTTGAAAATATTTTTTAGGTAAATGTTAGGTTTAATTGTATTATCGTAATATATCTATTAGTTTGTTATTTCGTGGTAGTTCACAATTCGTAGATGAATCTCGATCGAATTTGAGAAATTTTTGTGTGTAAAATTTAATTTAATTGTATTATTTTGATATCACTTTCATCGTATTATTTTGTTGCAGTTTACAGGTGATAGATAAATGTTGATCGGCTTTGAGGATTTTTTTTGTGTAAAGGTTAGGTTTAGTTGTATTATTTTGATATTTCTATTATCGTATTATTTTATTATTATTTACAGGTGGTAGATGAGTGTCGGACGACTTTGAAAAAAATTTTGTTTGTAAAGATTAGATTTAATTATATTATTTTGATGTCTCTATCATTATATTATTTTGTTGCAATTTACAGATGGCAGATGAATGTCGATCGACTTTAAAAAATATTTTTTAGAAAGGTTAGGTTTAATAAATAAATTCTCCATCTTTACATACTCAAAAGATATTAAATTTAATTATTATATTCATCTTTATTATTTAAACAAATATCATATTTAGTATAATGTTTGAACTTATTAAAGTGAGATACACGCGCAAGGCGCGTACACCTAAACTAGTTGAACTAAAAATGAGTAATAGAACTAACCACTAAAATTTACTAAAAATTACATATATACACAAGGTAACTTTACCTTATTACATAAAATCCCATATTGAAAAAGAAATTACAAAAATCCCAAAGTAATTAATTAAATCCCTTAAATTTACTTTTTATCTCATCCCCTCATACATATCAAAATATCATATTTTGCTCCTATTTTAGTGCACTGATTTTTGCTCCATATATGTGCTCCTTTATTTACGCCTACAATCAAGCTAATGTAATATTAATACTCTCTCATCCCCCTCCTATTTGCATCACTTTTATAATTGGAATTGAAGATATACACTTTCAATTCACTTAATAAAGGAAATTGAATCATTTTTTTTCCTTATTAACGTGTAGCCAATGTAATGTTACAATAACACTAATTTTTCCTTAAAATTATTATAATCTTGTATATAATTAATGTATAAGATGAATATTTTATATGTATAGTGTGATATTATACATTTTGGAAGATTATATTTTAATGTATAAGTTATGATATATCAGACATTATACATTAGTTATTTTTGGAATACTAATGTAAAATATAATTATTCTACTATATATTTCATTATGTTATACATTAAGAAGTTCTTATTACATTTAAGAGGCATTTTATGTAATATTTGGTATTATACAATTAGAAAGTATTAATATTGTATAAAGTTACATTATACCTTCTGATAAGGATATAGAAGTATACATGTTTAATCTTAATACTTGAATGTATAGTATGATATTATACATTACTGCAGATTATTTTTTAAATGTATAATGTGCCCACACACATGGGCGACTGTTGTATAATATTATCTTTAAATTTCAACTTATTCGTTATTTGCATTGATTCAATAAATACATAACCTATTGAATAATAAAACTGAATGTATCAACGGTATTTGGATATATATTATTCTCATTTAACTATTTTATTAACTGATGTTTATTTTTTTTCATAAATTTTAAATTATTTATAATAAATTTATATGATTCCGTGAATGAAAGGGAGTTTCTTTCATCAAAACATACTTTGAAAATTAATTTTCTAAGAGCTTAATGGATCATATCAGTGTGAACACAAATAATCCATACGTATTAATATTACTCCTACTAAAGTAAAGGAAAGAGAATGAAAAAAAAATACTCCCACTAGATTTTATATTATTTTATGTTGTTGTTACATAATTTTTAAAAAGGTTTTAATTATATATTTTATTATTGTTTAAGTAATTTATTACTACTAAAAATAGTATAAGAAGGAAATAATAATACTTTTTTATCTGTTAAAATGAATAAACAACATAAAATATTGTAAATGAGAACAATTAATAGTGATATTTAAGAATTTTTTTGAATTTAAATTTCAGTTATATATTTAATCATACACCACATAATGAAGGTAATTAATTGCGTTAATTAAGGCAGAGAAAGATAGTATCTGATTACTCTTTTCATAAATATAGGCAAATCTGTTTTATCATACATTACAACAATATATAACGACTTACCTAATGTATAAGTATATTTTACAAATTAGGGATAAAGAAAGTCTAACAGAATTATATGTAAATACTTTCACTATTGAAGGGATTACGTGGTTTATACTAAAATTTATTTGAATCTACAACACATCATCAACACAAAACATTGGGCCCATGCTTGCGCGGGCTCTCCTGTCTAGTACTCCTAATCTGTGGTTTAATTGTCACAAGTGGGGAATCACTTGGTTTAATTGTCACAAGTGGGGAATCACTCCAAAAGTCACCCTTACACTTTGTTTGGATGGTGGTTTGTCATGGTTTCATAATATATGATATGGTATGATACTGTATAGTGTAGTATAATACAATGTTTGGATAGATTGTATCATTCACGACTGTTTAATAATAGTTTTATTGTTTGGTTTGATGGTATGGTACTGTATCGTAACGAATAAGTTTACTAAAATGTCTCTAATTATTATAAATTTTAAATTTATCAATAATTATTCATAAAATAATTTTCTTTCTACAAATTTATTACAAATCATGGTAAATATATTAACATATCAGTGATTACAGTAGAGTCCAGTTCTATGATCCTATTAGACAGCTGCTGCACTTATTTTACCAATAAAGGTTGTTGAGATTTGATTAGACAAGTCACTAAAACCTTCAAGAGGCTTTGAAAACCTTGTTCGTTACAGCTTAAATATCACCAACAAGATTTCAAGAAAACATTTATGTATAAGAGACTGAGCTGATTTTTACTATGTTAACTATGGAATAACAATGTTCCTGAAGAGAAGTTATGATTCAGTAGATTACATCAGAAGTACTAAATCATGACGAATTACACTCGGGGCGCTACCGGGAGGCTTTGGTGATGTGCATGGTGGTTTTGGTTTTGGGGAGAGAAATGAGGAGGGGGCTACCCTACTGGAGTTTGCGAGGTCCTTTGGGCTGGTGGTGGTGAACTCGGGCTTCCCGAAGAAGGACGAGCACCTGATCACCTTTCGGAGCGCGGTAGCCAGGACCCAGATTGACTTTGTGTTGCTTAGGAAAAGGGATAGGGCGTGGTGTAAGGATTGTAAGGTCATCCCGAGTGAGAACCTTTCTACCCAACATAGGCTCTTGGTTATGGACTTGGGTATAAAGAAGAATAGAAAGAGGAGAAGTAGGGAGTGTAGACCTAGAATTAAGTGGGGCGGCTTGACGCCAGTGAAGGCGTGGGAGATAGGGGAGAAGTTGGCAGGAATGGGGGTGTGGGAGTGTAGGGGAGACGTGGATAGTATGTGGGATAGGGCGGCTAGGTGCATCAGGGAGAATGCGAGTGAGGTGTTGGGGGTTTCTAGGGGCCGGGCCGGGCACCATCAGGGGGATTGGTGGTGGAATGAAGAGGTGGAGAAGAAAGTGGGGACCAAGAAAGGGGCGTATGCCAAGTTGGTGGAAAGTAAGGACGAAGAGGAGAAATGGGTAAACAGGACAGAGTACAAGCTAGCGAGGAAGGAGGCTAAGTCAGCAGTCACGGCAGCTAAGACGGCCGCCTTTGAGAGCCTGTATGCAGGGTTACAGGGAAAGGGAGGGGAGAAAAAGTTGTTTAGACTCGCTAAGGCTAGGGAGAGGAAGGGTCGTGACCTCGATCAGGTGAGGTGCATTAAGGGGGAGGACGGTAGAGTGTTGGTGGAAGACGGCCACATTAAGAATAGATGGCAGTCGTACTTTCATAGGCTCTTGAATGACGAAGGGGATAGAGCTATTGTGTTAGGGGAACTGGAGCACTCAGAGGAGTGTCGGTATTTTAGCTATTGTAGACGTTTTAAGGTAGAAGAGGTTAGACAGGCTGTTCGCAGAATGCGAAGGGGTAGGGCGACGGGGCCGGATGAGATACCGGCCGAGTTTTGGAAGTTCGTTGGAGAGGCTGGTCTGAGGTGGTTGACGGGATTGTTTAATGAAATCTTCAAGACGGCAAAGATGCCCGAGGCTTGGAGGTGGAGCACCATGATACCTCTCTATAAGAATAAGGGGGACATCCAGAGTTGCAACAACTATAGGGGTATTAAGTTATTGAGTCACTCTATGAAAATCTGGGAGAGAGTGGTCGAGGTGAGACTGAGACGGATAATATCTATTTCAGAAAACCAGTTTGGATTTATGCCTGGCCGCTCGACGACGGAGGCAATTCACCTGGTACGGAGGTTGGTGGAACAGTATAGGGAGAGGAAGAAGGACCTGCACATGGTGTTTATCGACCTGGAGAAGGCCTACGACAAAGTCCCTAGGGAGGTACTTTGGAGATGCTTGGAGGTGAGGGGAGTACCGCTGGCATATATCAGAGCAATCAAGGATATGTATGATGGAGCGAAAACTAAGGTGAGGACGGCGGGAGGAGACTCAGAACATTTCACGGTCCAGACAGGGTTGCATCAGGGATCTACTCTTAGTCCCTTTTTGTTTGCAGTGGTAATGGATGTGTTGACGCGGCGTATTCAAGGGGAGGTGCCGTGGTGTATGCTTTTTGCAGACGATGTAGTTCTGATAGCTGAGACCCGAGAGGGTGTGAGCGACAAATTAGAGGTGTGGAGGCAAACCCTTGAGTGTAAAGGGTTCAGGGTGAGCAGAAGCAAGACAGAGTATGTGGAATGCAAGTTTAATGACATGAGGAGGGAGAACGAGGTAGTAGTGAAGCTGGAATCACAGGAGGTAGGTAAGAGGGAGAGTTTCAAGTATCTCGGGTCCGTGATCCAGAGTAACGGTGAGATTGATGAGGATGTCTCGCACCGTATTGGGGCGGGATGGATGAAGTGGAAGCTCGCGTCGGGGGTGCTGTGTGATAAGAAGGTGCCGCCTAAGCTTAAAGGCAAATTCTACAGGGCGGTAGTCCGTCCGGCCATGTTGTATGGAGCGGAGTGTTGGCCAGTGAAGAACTCCCACATCCAAAAGATGAGGGTGGCAGAAATGCGGATGTTGCGCTGGATGTGTGGGCTGACTAGAGAGGATAGAGTTCGGAATGAGAACATCCGGGAGAAGGTTGGTGTGACACCAGTGGAGTGCAAGATGCGGGAAGCCCGATTGAGATGGTTCGGACACGTGAAGAGGAGGGGCATGGATGCCCCGGTCCGTAGGTGCGAGAGGCTAGCGTTGGATGGGTTTAAGCGGGGTAGGGGTAGGCCGAAGAAGTACTAGGGTGAGGTGATTAGGCGAGACATGGAGCAGTTACAGCTCACCGAGGACATGACCCTAGATAGGAAGGTCTGGAGGACGCGAATCAGGGCAGAGGACTAGGGCCAGCCTGAGTCGCTAGTGTAGGGAACTACTTGGTGGGGGTTTATGCAAGTTAGGAGCCCGCGTCCCATGTTTTATTATGGATCTGTGTGTTTTCCTTTGTTTTAGATTACTTATGGGTGCCGTATTTATGTTATGTAATCTTGTAACCTTGTGTTGTGCTTTACTATGTGTTTGTGTGGTACCGCGTGTCTTGAGCCGGGGGTCTATCGGAAACAGCCTTTCTACTTCTTCAGAGGTAGAGGTATGGACTGCGTACATCCTACCCCCCAGACCCCACCAGGTGGGAATACACTGGGTTTGTTGTTGTTGTTGTTTGTATCATAACACATCATGCATAAACAGAACAATCGATGCTACCTTAAGCACAGATATGCGAGAATCAATTTGAGTAATTACAACCATCCGAACCATAATGCCAAAAAATGGTCCAAATAGTGCAGGACTGCTTGTTTTAACCAAACTTTAGGTCAATTTCACACCATATTCACAGGGGACTACTTTAAAATAAAACAAAAATACACAAAACTTTAGAAACAAAGTGAATGCACACAGCAAGACAACTAATAAATTCAGTAATAATCACATTTTAAAGAGAAATTTCAGGTCAACTTATGTCGTTAAACATACATTCAACACATTTATTTACCGAACTGCACTAAGAACTAAGAAGAGCTACTGTAAACAAAGAAAATAGATAGAGTGGAACAGCAAGAACAAAGTGAATATACAAGCAACAACAATATGTAGGAAGTCTTTTGACGCAGCAAAGCTTAATTCCAAGAAAAAAACAATATAAAAGAGAACAAATTAATCTTTTACACGAGAAACGTGCTTATATTTTTGCTGCCTAGAAAACCAAATTGCAATATCCATTTTTTAACGACAAATTATAGTCTACTAAAAGGAAGAGGATTAGCAGTTTGTAAAATCAGTAGCACAATATCAGATGATATATTCAAGCATCAAGAATTCAGTCTACACTAATATGTTGAAAGAACACAAGAGAACATGAAGAAATTAATAAGCAGTTAAGTTTTAAAAAAAAAAATCTAAAAAGAGAAAACGAGTGTAAAAGAGGACACTGAAGGCATACGAACAAAGAAAAACAATGATGCAGAGGAAAATAACGCAGGAAAGAATGGAGCAGAAAAATGTAAAAATAATAACGTATTTAGGGATAAAAGTATTATAGGGTAAAGGGTAAAATATGATTAGATAATATTAGGTAAGGGCATAATTCAAAAAAGAAAGAAGAAAATCATGGGATACCACCAAATTAATGGTTCTGTAAATTGAGGAATTTCATGGTTACCAAACCATAAAAATTAACCATACCATACCACATCTTTCAAGAAACAATAAAAAAAAACATGATTCTCTTGAGAATCATACCATACCATACCATACCACGACAAACCACCATCCAAACAGTGTGTTAGGGTGTGTCTCTTATGAGTGAAAATAAATATTTTCTTCAAAAATAAATAATTTAATCATTTGCTCTTTGATATTTGATAAGTAAACGAAAACTATATGTTATTTTAAAAATATTTATATAATTTAACAAATATATAATTAATGTAGAATGTTACTAATAAAGCATGTTTTTCTTTTTTCCACAAGAGAAAATACTTTTCTAAATTTTAAGAATTTTATTTTCCTAAAAACTTTAAAATATTTTGATCAATCAAATATGAAAAATTTAATAATACTTTTCCACGAACCAAGTCCTTAAATTCTTAATGTGAATGATACTATCGTACCTAGGCTAATCTGTCGTGTATCTTCGAAGGACTCAAAATATTATTACTATTAATAAGTGTGTAGAAGGAGGCATCTTTTTGTCCACGTGTCTGCTTTTAGTCGAATTACTATATTACACTTAATTAATTATTATAAGTTATTTATGTATTAAAAAAATTAATAATATTTAATAAAATAAAAATAGAATAGATATTTATGACATGTCTGCTTTGACTTTTTCAATCATAATTTTACTATATCACTCCTAATTAATTATTATAAGTCATTTTATTAAAAAATATAATACTTAATATAAAGTTAAAATAGACATAAAATGATATATTAACTTTTGATTTTAAATTAACTTGACGTCTTATATGAGCCTCATTTAAATTTTTTTTCACAGGTATTTTTTTATAGTAATTTTGTTATATCACTTCTAATTGTAATAAGTGTGAAGAAGCAGACAACTCTTCGTTGATGTTCCTACTTCCAACCGAATTACTATATTACCCCTAATTAATTATTATAAGTCATTTACGTATTAAAAATTGATAATATTTAATAAAATAAAATTAAAATAGGCATTTATGACATGTATACTTTGACTTTTTCAACCGTAATTTTACTATATTACCCCTAATTAATTATTATAAGTCATCTTATTATAAAATTAATAATATTTAATAAAAAAAGTGAAATAGTCATAAAATGATATATTAACTCTTGATGTTCTAAATTAACTTGACGTCTTACATGAGCCCCACTTAATTTTATTGTTTTTCACAAGTATCTTTTATAGTAATTTTGAAGGCGGGCCTTGGTGTAACTGGTAAAGTTGTTGTCATATGACCAGGAGGTCATGGGTTCAAGCCTTGAAAACAGCCTGTGGCAGAAATGGTGGGGCCCTTCCCCGAATCCTATGCATATCGGGAGCTTTAATGCACCGGGCTGCCTTTTTATCTTTTATAGTAATTTTTTTTATATCACTTCTAATTGTTATTATAAGTCATTTAAGACATGTCTGCTTCGCTGCTTCAATCGTGATTTTATTAAATACCCCTAATTAATTACTATGGCTATCTAAGCATAGAGTGTCACATAAATAGAATAGAAGAAAAAATATTATAAATCAGAATAACTAAAAAATTATGTTATTTTAAAAATATAATTGACTATCATTGCCATAAAAGTTTGGATATGGAGAGTAAATATATTATTTTAAAATTGCATTATAAATTACAATAGATAACAACTTAAGATATCTAGAAAAAATTAATTTGTTATATATTTTAAAAATACGTAAAAAAAAATACTATAGATCACAATAATTAATAACTTGAAAATTTTTTTAAAATAAAATATTTGGCTGACTCTCGAAATTATATTGGTGCTACTTAAATTAGAATAGACGAAAAAGTATTATAAATGAGAATAAATAAAAACTTAAATTATTTTTAAAATATAGTTGACTCTCAATGCCACAAAAATTTGGACAAGGAGAGTAACATATATTATTTGAAAATTATTATTATAAATTACAATAGTTAACAACTTAAAATATCTAAAAATATATTTAAAATATGGTTAATTATCTAAATTTGTTATGAAATAATAAACAAAGAACACAAATAAATAGAGAGAAGAGAGGAGGCTTCTTTATTTCTTTTGAGGGATGAGAGATCATCTTGAGTGATCCTTGAGAATGATTTACTATGAATAAAACCCCTCTATTTATAGAGGAAATTACTCCTAGTTTCTCTCTAAAAGTTAGATACTTCAAATCCTGATAGATATCAACTAGATCTTGATAGATCTTATCTATATTCTTGATAGACATTCACTATAATGTATATACATTTATAACACCCCCCCCCCCCCCCCCCCCCGATTGTCTAATTAATAGATAATGTGCCTCGTTAAAACCTTACTAGAAAAAATCCAGTGGGAAAAAATCTAGTGAAGGTAAAAGAGTACACATCTCTAACAATACGCATATAGGCTGCCTCATTAAAAATCTTACAAGAAAAACTCAGTGGAACAAAACCTCATAAGGAAAAAAGAGTACAACGCATATTAACTCCCTCTAATGAGATCATCCTTGAACCTTTCCATCCCGATCTTGTGCATATCTTCATGAAAGTTGCAATTGGAGGAGACTTGGTGAATAAATTAGTCACATTGTCACTTGAATAAATCTGTTGCACGTTAATATCACCATTCTTTTGTATCTCGTGTATGTAGAAAAACTTTGATGAAGTGTGGTTCGTTCTATCTCCTTTTATGAATACTCCATTAAAATATGCTATGCATGCTGTATTATCTCTATATAAAATTGTGGGTACATTTTCACATTTCAAACTATATTTTTCTTGAATAAGATGTATCATGGACCTCAACCATACACATTCTCGGCCTGCTTCATGAATAACTATTATCTCAGCATGATTCGATGAGGTAGCTACGATAGACTGCTTTGTATATCTCCAAGATATGGCAGTATCCCCACATATGAACACATTGCATGTTTAAGACCGAGATTTATGAGGGTTAAATAAATACCCAACATCAACATAATCAACAAGATCAGGACTGCAAAAATGAGCCCATATCGATAGTCTCTTTTAGATACTGTAATATATGTTTGATCTCATTCTGATGTATCCTAGTAGGAGCAGAACTATACCCTGCTAACAAATTGACTGAAAGGCTATATCAGGCCTTGTAGTATTTGCAAGATACATTAGTGCACCAGTTCGACTAAGATATGGTACTCCAGGACAAGTCCAATTCGGTATATTTCTCATTTCAACAAATAATTTATTGCTTTTGAAAACTCTACAAGAGTTCCAATAATATTCAAACCATCAATTTATCCCTTATAAGGATAATAAGCAAGTTTTCCATAAACTTTTTATGCTTCAGGTATTTTGAATCCTTTAGAGATTTTCATATAGATTTTTATCAAGTGACAATATCCAATATTTCATGTGTGACATCTTCTAGTGTTTGGACTGCAAATCAAATAAGTTTTATGCTTACCAAAATACATCCTTTCATGTTACTTGATAAATGTTTCTACGTCAGCATGCTTAAATAAACGTAGAGTTCAGATCCTCATAATCTTTTACAATATTGTATCAAAGATATCGTTGACGGTTTCTCATTTTGTATCGGTTCACAATGTGACATAACAATTTGAGATCTCATCACTTCATTATTTTCAGGTAATTGAACCTTTCATAAGGTTTCATGAAGTGTTATGCGTAGACTTTTCAAGAGCAGGTTGCCTTTTTATTATGATTATTTGCTCCTTATCCCTTTCAAGGATTATTTCATTTGGAACCGATTGGTCTAACATGTTTCACGCATGCATAGACTTTATCCTTTAGGAATATAAAATAGGAGCACTTGTAGCTTAATATGAGATGTTTTCGGCATTTGACTTGAATTATCTTTTGAATGGAGATTGATGATAATTCCTAACATACTTCATAGCTGCTTATAATCTCCTCCTTATGTTAGGAAAACTAACATACATCCTCCATCTTATTTGAGGAATCCATCTTTGTACTTCATGGTATATTCATTAATCGTATACTGCACATCAACTATTAGATGAAATAGTTCGTTCCTGACCTTGAACCAATTGAAAGGGAAGAAATAATCATAATTCATTGATCTAATGCATACAAGTGTTATTATATGTAGCATATCATATTTCAGACTAACACATGAAGTTGTGTTCTCATTAGCAATGGTTTAGCTATTTATCGAAGACGTTCAATGCCAAATCATCATTATCAAGATGAATTGTCTTGATTACACAATCTGAAAATTTATTCTTAACTCAATTTTATTGAGCAAGCAACTTTATGAATGTCAAACTGTAGGTTAACAATAAATGTACATATGATCATCTTATAATGTATCTTAACAAATCACATGACTGGTGAATGAGCCCTTATTCACCTTTTATTCTTTTCTGATTTTAAGGGATCCAATCCCAATATTAGTTGGTCCAACCAACTTATCATGAGAACAAGCGCCATAAACAATTCTTGAAGAATCTTATAGTTCTTCAATACATTTCTAATACTCAATATGCACATCTTGATATGTCACAATCATTTATATCAACTTATAAATTCATTTATAATAGTAAACGCAAGTTTAACATGACAGGTATTTTTTTCTTTAGTAAATTTCAGATTTACTATTACATGAATAAATTTCAGATTTACTATAAATTTCAGATTTACTACTTTAGAAGTAGATTTCAGAATAACTCTTCTCAATTATTTAGCCACTTTCGGAGGTGAGTTGTGATACCATCACAATCAAGTTCACGTGCATTAATAAGCTTCTCATTCCCCAAAAATAGAATATAGTCGTGCCTTAAGCCTATCAAATTATGACAGCTTAGAACCTCTTTCATGATATTGCTACTACAGGAGAACATCAAGAAATACATATCTTTTAGAGTATATTATATATTGCTACCATATTCACTTTAAGAATGGAGCAAATTGTCATCTTTCAGACTTATCATATATTGCTACCACATTCAATTCATGGAATGAAGTGTATCACATACCTTTCACCAAATACACATTATTTTGCCTTAGCCATCATACTATCATCAATATGGTGCATTGAGATTCAAACTCAATGTCTTATCCATATAAAGACGTCTTAGGCATAAATCGATGGGACTTGAACCCAACATCTTATCATCATGGTGCATTGAAACTTTTAACCCAATCTCTTACCCTCATATCTTTTAACAACAATTATATCATTAGTTGCAAAAGACAAATAACATAAGGAATTACTAATCTTGAAATTCTTTAGATTTATAGTCTTACCTTGTTTGACAGAGTCTCGTTTTGACGTGGTAGCAATTGGTTATAAAATTATCACATATAACAAACACATAAAATATTTTTCTGTGACACCATCGCTATGTAATTTATCATGTCTCAGCCAACAAAGACAAAGATAGACAAAAACAAAAACAAATCTATAAAGTAACCTTCTGTAATGTCTTGAAGGCAGTAATTGCTATGAATCTTCATACATGAACAAAGGCGGTGCAATTAAAAGAAGCACATGGGTATGTACGACCAAATTGTCCAAAAAAATTAGTTAGCCTATTAGTATTTTGCGCCACTTACCTTAATCGGCATAAATATAAACTCAAAGGCAGAACCTCGTGCTGATAACATGTTATGAAAAATAAAGTAGAGAAGAACAAAGAAGAGTAAAGAGAAGAGAGAGATTGTTATTTCTCTTGAGAATTTTCTTGGGATCCTTGGGATGATTTACAATGAATAAAACCCCTCTATTTATAGGGAAAATTACTCCTAGTTTCTCTCTAAAAGATAGATACTTCAAATTCTGATAGATATCAACTAGATCTTGATAGATCTTATCTATATTCTTGATAGACATTCAAATCCTGATAGATATCAACTAGATCTTGATAGATCTTATCTATATTCTTGATAAACATTCACTATAATGTAAATACATTTATAACAAAATTCTATTTGTATCACATAAATTGAGACAAAAAAATATATATCGGACCCATCCTAGCATGGGTCCTTTGATATCTAGTATAGGAATAAAATTGCACTCATATATAATTTTTAATTTGTTACTCATATTTTTTTCAATGTGGGACGTTGTTAATAAAATCAATACAATAAGTTTTTAAAATTTAGTACTCATGGAATTTACTTCCAATAGTACATAATCAAAAGTTAGACACACTGTCCAATAGTGGAGCCAATTGACATTTCATGTGTCTATTAAAACTACTATCTAAATTAAGATTGATCATTGTTAAATTGAAGGTTGAAATTAATAGATATAAGCAGACTTTTATTCAAAGAGGTTTAGATTACATTCTTAATGAGGCAGGACAAAAAAAAATGTGATCCGATGTATGAAATATGAAACAATTTCAAAATATTGTAGCCAATACAAATTAGTTCAAGATCACAATAACATATCTCAAATGCAAATTCCTTCACCTTGAACAAAGGTTGACCGTTGTAACCAAGAAAAAGAATGTATATTCTAATGTCAGTGGCAGAGCCAACATCTTAACTAAGGGAATTCAAAATCGAAAAATGTAAATAAAAAAACTAATCTACGGGGTTCAATGTCTGTTATACATACATGAAAAATAATTTTAAGTTTGTATAAATAATATAATTTTTTGCCAAAGGAGTTTCGGATGAACCCACTCACTATTAGCTAGCTCCTCCTCTATCTAAGGTTGGTAACAAAAATAATGTGGAGTCTAGGGGGAAAGCGATCAATTAAATGCAAATTAACAATAGAAAAGGAAATTAGGATACCAAGAAGAAATAAATCAACATTTATATGAATGTTGAACATATGAAAAATGAGGAAGGGTGGACTATAGAAACAAAAGGTAAAGGAAAGAAGAAAGAAACATTAGCACAATTTAGTCTCTATTATTGGTAGAGTGGTTAACAGAAAAACCGTGAGAAATTCTAAAAGAGGTGTATAAGTAAAAGATGTTAATCAACAAAAAGAAATGAAAATGATCAAGTAGAAGTAACTGTTGAGAATAATATCAATATGGATGCTACTAGGAAATATTACAAAGTTCTAAGAAAAATGATATTAATCCCACATTTCATATATTAGAGAAGTAAATCCCAGAAAAATCAAAAAGCAATAAAAATGTATACTTTGAGAAAGTGGCTCCCCTTTATAATAGAAGTCAAAGTAAAGAAAGGAATGGTAATGATATATTCAACCCCAAAGAGAAGGAATCACAAAGGATATATTTAACTAGTCATACCATATGATGTTCTTGAAAGAGTGCAAACTAAAGTCTAGAGGAGCACAATATTATTGATGGAAAGACTAGCTAGACTGTGAACAACATTTTAAGTAACCAGCATAAAAGTCCAAAAATTTAAAAGTATTCAATCAAACAACAAGATATGATTGTGAATTTGGATTGTAGATCAAATGACACCAGTTCACACTACGAGGAAAATGAAGTGGATGAACACTATCATTTCGTGTCAAAATTTCAAAAGAAATGTAAGAAACTCTTTATTTGATGGTGAAAGTGATATCTCAAAAAGAAATCAAATGAATCTTGAGGTTAAGGCTGACAAACTATATTACAAAAACATAACTTGATCTCTAAAACCAATCTCTCCCATAGGATTGCATGAAAATCAAACTAAAAGGCCCTCTGTCATGGAAAGTAAGAAGCTAAAAGATTCTAACAAATATCTAACTTATTTTATGTACTATGACTAATTCCCTTTCATGAAACATGACTACATGAGGAATAAAGATAAACAATTACATGAGAAATCTGGATTTACAAGATTAGCTGTTATAATATAAGCAACAAGATCTGATTATTTTGGAGTAGTAATTTTATGGTCAATGTTACTAAAGATGCTGAAGAATTAGATGATAGTTCTAGGTATTGAAGAATTAGATTTTTAGATAATTATATAAAAAATGAGTATGGGATAAATTCAACCTCGTTTTTCCAAGGCATTTTATGTGGAAAACCTCGTTTTTCAATACTAAACTTATTAATCATTGTGTGACGTTTCCCCTTGTATAATTCTATTCACACTTGTTGAATATGAATGAAAATTCTTTTCACCTATAATATATCAACAATGACTACAATAAAATATTCAATGAAATCTCACAAAAGTCAAACACAAAAAGAATAAAACGTATGCATATTTTACTATTATCTTATGGAGATAAAAATATTATTTTTGAAAGACCTTCCGCTCAAGTATTTTTCACCTATTATAATCTTTTAAATTATTTTTTTAATCTTAATTGCATCTATAATCAATATATATATATATATATATATATATATATATATATATATATATATATATATATATATATATACAAGGAATAGAGGCATGCTGATGTGGCATGCCTCAAAATTCAGCATTCCTATTTATCTAATTTTTGATTTTTTTGAGTTTTTTTTTTTCATTTTAATTCTCTTTTTAAATTTATTTTTGTTTGTTTGCCTTAATTAATAAGCCCATTAATTACCATTTACTATTACCTCTCACACAAAGCAGCAGAAACAGTAACTCTTGCTATTTCAAAAAAGGTCTTCCGTCTTCTTCTTCCCTCATTAACCATCATTAACCCTTTTTGTCAAGCCAACAAGTTGGATTAAAATGGACAAATGAAGAAATCTGATTGTTGAGTGAGTCAACCTTCTCCGGCAGTAATACACTCTTCTATTTTAAGTTAGTTGTTATATTTTATTTTCTAACAATCAAAGAATGTTATTTTTGATTGTTCTTTTATTATAGCGATATGAGAATAATTTCAATTTATAGTACTTATAATAGTATTCTATCTTTAGCTATTGAAAGTTAATTAAATTGAATCTTCATAAATGAAACATGAAATTGAAAACATCAAATGGTTGTAGGTAAGTGTCACTTTTCCTTGTGTAAAGATGAGTTTAAAAGCATAAAAGTTTTCAGTCTATAATGGCTAAGAAGAAGCAAGGGTTAAGAAGAAATACACGTAGGGAAAAAAGTTTACTTCCTTTGAGAAATATCAGAAGGTATGAGCCTTAGTGTTTTGATGGTGTTTGCTTTCATGCGTATCCTAATTACACTTCTGCCTACTTTTGCTTATCGCACGGGAACTCTTTTTGATAATTTATTGTATATTTACTCTCATAAATGTTTCAGTGTTTGTTTATTTTTATTTACAATCAGTTTGACTTCATTCGTTAGTAGTCTATTCTTTTGTATTTTGAAAAACATCTAAGTATTCCTAAAGAAAGAAAAGTTTGGTGCTTTGCTACAATTTGTTTTCAGTTCTTCTTTTTCTTTTTGCAGAAGTATTGCATTTTTCGGAGCGTGTTGTGGCTGCTGGTTCACCTGTCAAGTCTCTTCCAGGATCTAAAGGGCCGCTTCCCTTTGAACTTGAAACTGGGTAAATATAAACAGTTTTATTTGATGTTTAGTCCTACATTCTACGTACACTCTCCCAGACCTCACTCTTTGGATTATATTGGTGATGTGTAAGCAGATACTAACATATTTAAGGCTTTTAACTGAGAATAATTGCAAAGTCCTAAGCAACTTTTATCATTTTTTATTATTTTATTTTTTATTTTGCAGTGGAAGTTAAGAGGCAAGAGAACCAACAATGATGGAAGTAAAAGAGTTGAAATCTGAAGCAAATAGAAAAGAAGTGTGGCTGACAACATTCCTGATAAGTCGTCAGCACTCTGATAGGTTATTAGCTTCATCGTCAGCCTTAAACAGAGAATGGGATTCAGTTTGAAGAAGTGATGACGACATGTGATAAGCCGTCAGCCTTGTGATAAGTTGTCAGAGTCGTCGTCAGCCTTAGACAAAACATGGGAGCTGAGGTGGAGAAGGGATGACATTATCTGATATGTCTTCACAGTTTTGATAAGCCGTCAGGATTCACCGTCAGCCTTTAGCAAAAATTGTCAAAATTGAAGAGGAGTTGACGACATCCGTGATAAGTCGTTAGCCTTCTGATAAGGCTTCACGCATGTCGTCACCTAATCCGAGAAGAACACTGAACTCTGTGATTTTGTTTCCATAATTAGGCTGAAGTATTTAAACCATAGTTTAGGATTTTCTAAGGGAGGATTCTGAACCTATTTTGGAACGCACGTATTTTGTTATTTTCTCTCTAGTTTCTTGGCTTGAACATAAAAATTAACTTTGAAGAGATTATCATCAATATTTTGAGATTTCTACTTTGATTTAATCTGAGAAACACTCGTTGCTATTTATCTTGCTGTAAGTTCATATTTCAAATTATGAATTCAACTTGTTGTATCGATTATTACATTATGAGTGGCTAAATTCCTTTAACCCGAATTATAGGATCTATGGGTTAGGTCTTGGTAAGTTGCTAAGTGTTCAAGATTCTAAAGGTAATAGGACTCCTTGATAATTTTGAGGTTTTAATTATTATCTATTGGTTGCAAACAATAGATAGCACCTGCTTTGATTTGCTTGAGATAATAAATCAACTATAGTAGGAAGTGAATTATTGACAGGACTTGGAAGCTACCAACCTTCCGTTTAATAATTGACGTTGTAACAAGGTTAATTAACCTGAGGTGAAGTCTGATCAGTGAATATAAATTTCCTAAGTCCGAGAGCATTAGGTAATTAAATGATTAAGTAGGTCGAGAGACATTTAGACATAACTTTGATAAAGACAATTTGTTGTTCCTACCTATCGTGAGAATCTTGAATCACTATTAGCATCTGTCAAGTACCAAAACCCATAGTGAACATAATTCTGGTTTTCCATAAACTCTTGATTACAAACACTGTAACTAAAGTTACCAACAATTATTTGATAAATTCTCATAACCCCCAATTTACCAGAAACTACTAACTATCAGTTGATTAACTCGCATACAACTCAGATTCACACCATATTCCCTGTGGGATTCGACCCCAACCTAGTTGGGTTATATATTGAAAACGATCGCTTATATTCTCATATGAGAGGTGTAGTTTGAGCATTATCAAAAATGGCACCGTTGTCGAGGAATACGGTTGTAAATTAAAGTTTATGTGCGCTAATTGACTCTTAGTCAAGTTTCCTAGTTTTACGTTTATTTATAGTTTTTGTTTATTACAGTATTTTTATAGTGTATGCCAAGAACTAGAAGTTCTGAAGAACCATTATTACCAATTAATCCGGAACCACAACGAATTGAAAGAATGGCAGACCAGCAGGAGGCTGACAGGTTAGCAGTCATAGGTAGAGCTCAAGTGAATGTACAGAATGTCGGTCAACAGGTATGGCATCCAAATCCTGAGGATGAAGATTTGGGAGATGAGAAGTTAATAAACCCTGGTAACCCAAGGTGTGCAGAACAAATAGTTGCACCAATACAGTGTAATTCCAACAGGAACCGTCCGTTCAGAGCAAGGCAGGATCGCCAGCCTATCTAATGTGATTTCAATGATGATGATGATGGAATGGATGGAGCAGGTTCTATGGGTATAATTATTCATCCACTATTGGCACCAGGGGAAAAGTTCAACATTACGAGTACTATGATTCAACTCCTTAATCTAAAGGGATTGTTTGGTGGCCTGCCTGGCGATGATCCGAATATGTACTTGGTGAACTTTGTCACCATTTGCAAATCTTTTGATAACCCAAAAGTGGGTCAGAATGCAATCCGCTTGAGATTATTCCCGTTGTCTCTGCCTGGGGAGGCAACAATATGGTTAATGAGTTGACGCCCGATTCAATAACCAACTGAAAACAGTTAAAAGATGCATTCCTAAAATGGTTCTTTCCACCCTCCAGGAGGGTACGATTGAGGGAAAAGATCAGTAACTTCAGACAGCTCCCAACCAAAGCTTTGTATGAAACCTGAGAGATTTAAAAAGAAGATGACACAGTGTCCGAACCACAATATGATGGACATACACTTGATGGAGACTTTGTATAGGGCTCTTAACTCTGTAAGAAAACCAATTATAGATAATGTTGTTGGTGGTTCGTTTATTGATCTTACATTCCCAGAGGCTTTAGAAATACTAGAAAGAATGACCAAACAGAGTCGGGCATGACATACCAGAGACTCTATGGTAACAAGCCCCACTGTTTCTGTGGGTATGACTACGGAACAATGCAGAAGAGATGAAAAGCGTGATCTAGACATGGCATACCTAAAAATACAGATGGACTTGCTAACCAAGCACTTGCTATCAAGTAAGATTGAGAAAGTAAAAGTTGTGGGATCTCAAGATAGAGTTGATGCTGATCCAGAAGAAGAGGCAATCTATGTTAATAATCAGGGGGTTTTCCAAGGCAATAGACAAGGAAATCAAGGTCAGAATTATTATGATAAGCCTGCTTATAAAGATAGAAAGCAGGAAAATTGGGGGAGCAATAATGATAGGAGCAGGCTATATGTCCCTCTTGGAAATCGTGAGGCTGCTACAACAAGTTTTGAAAAGATTCCATAGAGGACATGATTGCTAAATTTGTAAAGGAAGTGGAGGCTACCAACTCAGGAGTGACTACTATGAAGACCGATCTATCATCTATTAGTCAGTTGGTAAACTCGCACTCTGCTTCGATTAAACAGCTAGAACAATAAATGAGCCAATTCTCCGCAGTGCTAAATCAGATGAAGAGTGGAATATTACCTATAACTACAGTCCAAAATCTGCGGAATGATGGCTCATGTATGGCGATTACCAATAGAAGTGGTAAAATATTACCTGGACCTTTTGTGGGCAAAAATGTAGTTGATAAGGTATTTGATGATGAACCAGAAGAAGGTGTTTCAGTGAATTCTAAGAAGCTGGATGGTATGGTGATGCTCCAGAAAAGAGAAAAGAGAAGGAGAAGGAGGTAGTGGTAAAAACTCTCCCAAGACCACCACCTCCCTTTACTCAATGATTGCATAAAAAATTTGATGATACAAAGTTTAGCAAGTTCATGAAAATATTGAAAAAGTTAACAATAGATGTGCCTTTGGTAGAGGCACTTGAGCAAATGCCAGGGTATGCTAAATTCATGAAGGACCTTGTGACGAAGAAAAGAGAAGTGAGCTATGAATCGGAGGATAATCTCCATCATTGTAGCACTATTTATACAAAGACCTTAGTATAGAAGAAGGCCGACCCTGGAGCATTCACTATCCCATATACAATCGGGTCTCTAGAATTCGCTAAGTCCTTATGTGATCTGGGTGCGAGCATACCGCTATCCGTGTATAAAAAGTTAGGTTTGGGAAATCCCATACCCACCAACATGCGACTCGTGATGGCGGACAGGTCGGTAAAATAACCTGTTGGTATTTTGTATGATGTGTTGGTGAAGGTAGCTAGCTTCATATTTCCTGTGGATTTTGTCATTCTCAATTGCGAGGTGGACTTTGAGGTTCCCATAATATTGGGTCGATCTTTCCTTACAACCAAAAGTGTGTTGATCGATTTGTGAGCTAATGAGCTCTTATTCAGGATAAATGATGAGGCGGTGCGCTTTGATGTGTGCAAATAAATGAAGCAGCATAAAGAAATGAGTGTGTTCTCAATTATTAATGTGTATTATGAGGATGAGCAGGAGGTGTCAATAGAGAAGAAACTTGTTGTTGAGCCTTTAGCCGCAGTTCTGATAAATTTTGATCGTAGATGCATTGAGGAGTACGAAGGGACTGTTTATGCTTTGTCAGGAATGGTTTCATACTCTTATGCTTCTAAGAAGCTAGATCTTGATCTTTCTAATTGACCAACACCACCGGCTAGTCCATCTATTGAAGAGCCACCAGTGTTGAAATTGAAAGAACTACCTGGGCTTTTAAGGTACGTGTTTTTATGCAACGAAAACATGCTACCCATTATTATTACAGTGGATTTGGGCGAGCAGCAGGTAGAAGCACTTATTTCAGTACTTTAGAAGTACAAGAGAGCAATAGGATGGACTATCACAGATATTATTGGCATTCCCTGTGGCATCTGCATGCATAAAATACAACTTGAGGAAGATTGTACTCCAACCATCGAGAACCAGCACCGTCTTAACCCGCCAATCCAAGAGGTGGTTAAGAAGAAAACTATTAAGTGTTTGGATACAAGAGTGGTTTACCCTATTTCTGACAGTAAATGGGTGAGCCCAGTTCAATGCGTGCCCAAAAAAGGGGGCATGACTGTTGTTGCAAATGAAATAAATAAGTTGATTCCTATTAGGACTGTGACTGGGTGGAGAGTTTGCATGGACTACTACAAACTAAACTCATAGACTTCGAAAGACCACTTCCCGATGCCCTTTATGGACCAAATGCTTGATTGATTGGCTGAAAGATAATGGTATTGCTTCTTGGATGGTTATTATGGAAATTACCAGATCTGGATTGCTCCTGAAGAACAAGAGAAGATGGCATTCACATGTCCATATGGCACCTTTCCATTTAAGAGGATGTTTTTTGGGCTATGCAATACACCCGCTACTTTCCAACGGTGCATAATATCTATTTTCTTAGAGATGGTGCAGGATACCTTAGAGGTATTCATGGATGATTTATTTGTGGTGGGAAATTCTTATGATCTGTGTTTGGAAAACCTAAGTATGGCCTTGAAACGATGTGTTGAATTCAATTTGGTACTTAAGTGGGAGAAATACCACTTTATGGTAAAGAAAGGCATCGTTCTCGGGGACACAGCAAAAGAGATAGAGGTTGATAGAGCTAAGGTTGAAGTTATTGATAAACTACCTCCTCCCATTTTAGTGAAGGAAGTGTGTAGCTTTCTCGGACATCCTGGCTTTTACTGGAGGTTTATAAAAGACTTCTCAAAGGTTGCAAATCCACTTTGCAAATTTTTGGAGAAAAAAGTAAAGTTCTCCTTCGATGACGATTGCTTGAAGGCATTTGAATGCCTTAAAAAGAAGTTGATCGAAGCCCCTATCATTTTTGTACCAGACTGGTCAAAACCATTTGAGATCATGTGTGATGCAAGCGATTTTTCCCTTGGAGCTGTATTGGGAATAAAAAGGACAAATTGTTTCATCCAATATATTATGCCAACAAAGCACTAAATGGAGCACAAAAGAACTACACTGTCACTGAATAGGAACTCCTGGCTGTAGTATATGCTTTTGAGAAATTCAGGGCTTACCTACTTAAAACCAAGATGGTGGTCCATACTGACTTGCAGCCTTGATGTATTTGATGGCTAAGAAGGATGTGAAATCAAGGATGATTAGATGGGTATTGCTGCTACAAGAATTTAACTTTGAAGTCAAAGATAAGAAGGGTTATGTAAAGCAAGTTGCGAATTACCTGTCTAGAATGAAAAGTGAGTAGGCAATTAGTGATGAAATGAAGATAAATGATGCATTTCTTAATGAGGAGATCTTGGCTGCTACTATAGAGAAAATGCCTTGGTTCGCTGATTTTGCATAGTATATTGTGAGTGAGGTCATTTCAGAAAATCTTTCTTTCCATCAAAGAAAAAAATTCCTGCATGATGTGACACATTACTTCTGTGATGAGCCGTATCTTTTTTGGTGATGTGCTGACAATATTATAAGGAGATATGTGCCAGAAGTGGATGTATTGTGTATATTGGAAGCATGCCATACTTCCCCAGTTAGAGGCCACCCTGTAGGTGACCGAACGGTTAGGAAGGTGTTACAGAGCAGCTACTATTATCCAACATTGTTCAAGGATGCTGATAAGTTTGTGTTGAAATACGACCAATATCAGAGGTAGGGGTCGATCTCCAAAAGACATGAGATGCCTTTGACTAAGATGCTTGAAATGGAATTTTTTGAAGTCTGGGGCATCGATTTCATCGGTCCTTTTGTAAGCTCATATAGGATGAAGTATATTTTAGTTGTAGTTAACTATGTCTTGAAATGGGTCAAAGCTGTTTCCTTGTCTGATAATGAAGGAAAGAGGATTGTTACTTTTCTCAAGAAGAACATCTTCTCTTGCTTTGGAGTACCACGTATTATAATAAGCGATAGAGGATCTTATTTTTGCAACAAAGTGTTCGAGCTGCCTAGAAAAATATGGGGTGAAATAGCATAGAGTAGCCACTCTATATCACCCACAAACTAGTGGGCAAGTGGAAGTGTCAAATCGAGAGATTAAAGCCATCCTATCCAAAACGGTGAACTCTAGTCGGCAAAATTAGTCTTAAAAGCTCGATGATGCCTTGTGAGCATACCAGACTTCTTTTAAGACACCCATTAGCATGTCACCATTCCAGTTGGTCTATGAAAAAGCATGCCACTTACCAATAGAGTTGGAGCACAAGACTTTATGGTCACTCAAAAGGTTAAATTTGAGTTGGAAGGAGGCAACAGAGCTAAGAATGGGATAACTGAATGAGATAGATGAATTTCATCTTAGGGCATACGAATGAGCAGACCTATATAAACAAAAGATGAAGAAGTATCATGATTGGAGGATCGAGAAATGAGATTTCCAAAAAGGTGACTTGGTGCTTCTGTTCAATTCCAGACTCAAAATGTTCCCAAGTAAGCTTAAATCCAGGTGGTCAGGCCCGTTTAGAGTTAGTCAAGTCTATTCATCTGGAGTAGTAGAACTTGAAAATGAAGACGGCAACACCTTCAAGGTAAATGGGCAATGAGTCAAACTTTATATTAGACCAAAATACTTGATGAAAAGTACTGCTACTATCTGTCTCGATGAAGTCTGAAGTAATCGAGACACCTGAGTCATGTCGCGACGTTAAATCAGGCGCTACATGGGAGGCAACCGATGATTCCTGTGCTTGATCTACTCCAGGTATACCCTAACCCTTAGTTCAATTTTAAGTTAAAGGTGTAAGGTGAGTTGTTGTTGTAATATTTTGTAGTTAACTAGGAGAAATTCAAGTACCTGAGGCAGTTAACATGGTTTTGTTATTTTGTGAACACCTCTCAAGTGGTCTAATTCTTTAACTATGTGATTTGCATCTAATCGTGACCACTATTCATCTTTGTATGATATTAGTTCTAGTAACTTGATAACTATTGCTAAACAATTGCATGAACTGGATAAGTAGTAACTTGTGATATACTTGTGTGCCATGTGCGTGTGAGATTTTACTTAGTTCCCTTTGTATGTTGGATTCAGAACTTGCCCGGTTAGTCTTACCTAGGTTGAAGGATAGGGGTTAGGAAAGGATCATAGGCTATTTTGATATTAGCCCACTTTAGCCTAAATGACCTTCCCTGTATGCATAATGTCCCTTAATCCCTATTTTGAGCCTGAATAGCCAATTCCTTTTTATGATACCTATCACCATCCCATTTTTATATCATAATGAACCTGTTTTATCCTGGTCCTTCTTGGACACTGTGCACCTTGACTTAGGCAAATGGCCTAAGTTAAGGGTGGCTATCATAGGGGTGCGTGATGTAAAATAAGTATGAAGAGAGGTAGAGTAAAAGAAAAGAATAAAAAGTTGGGTGCGGTGGCAAAGAGCAAGAAAAGAAAAGTTGTGAAAAAAAATAATTGTAGAAAAGAACCGCACCCATCCTGAATAAGTGTGATCAATAAAAGAGAAGAGTAGAAAAAGGTAAATGAGTGAGACCCCAAAAGCTAGTATATTGTCAAGGAGGCTTAGTCACTTTAAATATCATCGAGTATCATACCAGCCCCTAGCCTACATTACAAGCCAAAGAGAAGACCTATAGTGATCCTAGCTGACCTATCTGAAGATCTTGGTAATGAAAATAAGGACAACCCTATGGTATTCGGCATTCATTGATTGGAACTTCATTTTGAGATTGAGTGTCTTGTGATTGTCCCCATGGTTTCATATGTTATGTCTGATATAAGTGCAATGGGACTTCTTTGTAGCAAGGGCACACTGGTTACGTTGCTAGTTTCTAACTTGTTTGGATAGTGTAAGCTTGATACATGCATGGTTGTTGTTGCTGATTTGATGCCATATCTTGATTCCTGTGTGTCACGTTATTGCTCTTCAATAACATACACAGTTGTTTGTAAATTGATTGACCTTGGAGATGGTGAAAATATTTTGAGATAATATGGATGGTTGACTGCTGAATGTACTTTGTATTCTCTTGGTTTTGTTTTAGTTACTTGAGGACAAGCAATTGTTTTAAGTTGAGGGTGTTGATGTGTGAGCAGATGCTAACACATTAGAGGCTTTTAACTGAGAATAATTAAAAAGTGTTAAGGAACTTTTGTCGTTTTTTATTGTTTTATCTTTGATTTTGCAGTGGAAGTCAAGAGAAAAGAGAACCAACAATGATGGAAGTAAAAGAGTTGAAATCTGAAGCAAATAGAAGAGAAGTGTAGCTGATGACATTCCTGATAAGTTGTCAGCACTCTGATAGGTTATCAGCTTCATCGTCAGCCTTAAACAGAGAATGAGATTCAATTGGAAGAAGTGACGACAACATGTGATAAGCCGTCAGCCTTGTCATAAGCCGTCAGAGTCGCCGTCAGCCTTAGATAGAACATGAGAGCTGAGGTGGAGAAGTGACGACATTATCTGATATGTCGTCACAGTTTTGATAAGCCTTCAGGATTCATCATCAGCCTTTAGAAGAAATTATCAAAATTGAAGAGAAGCTGACGACATCCGTGATAAGTCATTAGCCTCCTAATAAGACATCATAAATGTCATCACCTAATCCGAGAAGAACACTGAACTCTGTAATTTTGTTTCCATAATTATGCTGAATTATTTAAAGCATAGTTTAGGATTTTCTAAGGGAGGATTCTGAACCTATTTTGGAACGCACGTATTTTGTTATTTTCTATCTAGTTTCTTGGCTTGAACAAAACAATTAACTTTGAAGAGATTATCATCAATATTTTGGGATTTCTACTTTGATATAATCTGAGAAACACTCGTTGCTATTCATCTTGTTGTAAGTTCATCTTTCAAATTATGAATTCAACTTGTTATATCAATTATTACATTATGAGTGGTTAAATCCCTTTAACCCAAATTATGGGATCTATGGGTTAGGTCTTGGTAAGTTGCTAAGTGTTCAAGATTCTAAAGGTAATAGGACTCCTTGATAAATCTGAGGTTTTAATTATTGCCTATTGGTTGCAAACGATAGATAGCACCTGTTTTGATTTGATTGAGATAAGAAATCAACTATAGTAGGAAGTGAATTATTGACAGGAACTTGGAAGCTACCAACCTTCCATTTAATAATTAACGTTGTAACAAGGTTAATTAACCTGAGGTGAAGTCTGGTCAGTGAATATAAATTTCCTAAGTCCGAGAGGATTAGGTAATTAAATGATTAAGTAGGTCGAGAGACATTTAGGCATAACTTCGATAAAGACAATCTGTTGTTCCTACCTATCGTTAGAATCTTGAATCACTATTAGCATCTATCAAGTACCAAAGCCCATAGTGAACACAATTCTAGTTTTTCATAAACTCTTGATTACAAAAACTGAAACTAAAGTGACCAACAATTATTTGCTAAATTCTCACAACCCCCAATTTACCGGAAACTACTAACTATTAGTTGATTAACTCGCATACAACTCAGATTCATACCATATTCCCTGTGGGATTCGACCCTAACCTAGTTGGGTTATATATTGACAACGATCGCTTACATTCTCACATGAGAAGTGTAGTTTGAGCGTTATCAATTGGGTATGTTGTTATTGCATGCTCCCCGCTTAATCATGAAACAACAACAACAAAAATAATAATATACTCAATATAATCCCAATAGGTGGAGTCTAAGGAGGATAGAGTGTGCGCAGATGTAAGATCCCATAAAATCCTAGTCGTTTGAATCCTTTAAAGCATGCCAAGTGAGGCCCCAGACTTTGAAAAAAATTCAGCCAAGTGTTAGGACTTAGTTTTTTATAAAGACCTCGAACTTTGAGGAATTTATTTACAACTTTTCATACCTTAGAAAGTTAGTTTTTAAGTTGATTCGTGATCGAGAAAGTCAATAGTACATCTCAGGTGAGTTTCAGAATTTATGGATTAGCGTAAGGGTGTGTTTGGAATTTAGAAATAGTGGCTCGAGGAGATAAGCGTAGGGCGCCCTGCCCAGAGCGACACTCCAGAGCCTGCGGTGCCCTGCCCAGAGCGATTCTCTAGATCCTGCGATGCCTCGCCTAGAGCGGCGCTCCAGAGCCCGCGGCGCCCTGGCTAATCCAGCCCGTGTATTTTTCTGTAGTTTAGTTCTGTATTTTTAAGGGCAAATGGGTCATTTTCCCTTCTCCCAACAGCTCCATAACATGGGATTAAAGCCCCAAATATCAGAATTGCTCATGTTTTTCACAAAATCCTCTTAAGAACAAGCCCTGGCTTCATCAAGTTCAAGAAATAATCAAACCTCAAGAACTCACCCTAACCTCCACGAAATTTACAATCAAGGTATGTTAGGTGTTCATTCAAGGGTTTCCTTCCACCCTTGGAGTTCACGAACCCTTTTTAACTATAAGATTAGTGATTTCGTGATTTACATATTTGAATTTAATTGTGTTCATGTATGCATTGATGTTGGGTATTCAATTCAAGATTTAATTGCTAGTTTCATGAATATAAAGTAGCATGTGTGTGATGGATGTAATTTTTATGTCAAGAACCCTTGAATTGTGAATTGACTGTTGCAGTCATGATACATAAGCATGTTATTCATGCCCAAGTATAAGGTTATGCTTCCTATGTGTTTGTCAAAATGCCTAAGTGAATAAATTGTGCATTGTGACCCATTGGTGATCTTCATGATGAATTCATGCTAGAACTACACGTTCAAATTACTCCCATGTCAAAGTTATGCCTTGTAAGTGTTTGATAGAATGTCCATGAGATTGGAATAGTGAAATTATGATATTCTAGCTTGTTTTTCCATTCATTTACAATGTCCAAATATTTGTCAAAATGCCTTAGTGAATACATTGTGGATAATTGATTATTGTTATGTTTTCAAGAATTGTCATGTCTCATTATTATTGATGTCATCGAGTCCTGGGGGTATTAATTACCCAAAATTTAGCTGTTTGCTTAGAATTATAGTAGCTATAAATTAGACTCAGTATTATCACGAGTAGTAGAACCCAGTCAGTTACAGAACTCAGTGAACTCAGTCCAACTCAACCAATCAACACTATCAGTGTCAGTTCAGTCAAGCTTAGTATAATTTAGAAATCAGTTCAGTATCCATTTAATTGGGAGTAGGATTCAGCACCGAGCGAACCCAGGGATGGGGGCATTCCTGACAGCAGAGGTTTGACCCTTAGTAGCAATCCCTACGTTACAGAATTACGTCGCCAGTGTAGGGTAAGTCGTCCTTCTACCATATTAGAGTTGACATGATCATATATATACATATATTCTTGAGTCTTTCTACCAGACTAGGGTTGACACAACATTGTTAGTATCCCTTGGCAAGGTGCTAACACCCTTCCAACTGGGGTCACAGGTTTGACCCCAAACTCAATTCATAATTGGGGTATGTCAGTTAGATGAACACTCCCACAATTACAATTTCAGTATCAGTCTCAGTATAGAACTCAGTTAAGTTCTACAGAATCAGGACTGTCAGATACAATCACCCAGTTACCAGTAATCCCAGATATCAGTTGACCAATTATCAAAACTCTGTACTTAGCTTTAGTGTAATCTCAAAAATAGTATACTTGTATATGTGCAGTGTTGCATACTCAGCGTTTACTGCATGTTCAGTTAGTCATGTACCCCTATTCAGTGATATTCATATTACTCAGTCAGTTATTGTTCATGCATACAACCTTACCTCACCTAGCATACCAGTACATTCAAAGTACTGATAAATACCTTTTTATTTGAGCTATGATGTCTTATATCATAGGTTTAGACACACGGGTTCCTGACCGTACTTAGCAGCCCAGACTTTCAGCAGCAAATTTAGTGGTGAGTCATCATAGTCCGAGGACAGAGTTATCATTTCAGTATTTCAGTAATTCATCATGTTTAGTAGATGGAGTTAGTTGGGGACTTATCCCATCAACTCTATATTCAGACAGTTAGAGGCTTTCAGACTAGATTATTTCAGACAGATGTTCCATTTTCAGTATTCATTTATCAATATTCGGTATTTGATATCAGTTACAGAACCTTATGTCATTTCAGTTATACTTCCGCATTTATTTTAGTATTATTATTCAGTGCTCACAGCAGGTACCAGTCATGGGTTAGCTTGTACTCCTTTGGGGTTATAAGCATTGTATGACGTCCGGGGTACAGACTCAGGACATTACAGCAGACCTTACTCCTAACCTGTAGGTTGGAGAGGTTGTTTCCACTTAATCCTGGAACTTTTTCTGTTTATAGCTACTAAGCAGTGTCGTGGCCCATATTTGAGTTGAAACTGAAAAGTGTATTTGAAGTTAGAAAGTGTTTGTGCAAGTTGTTAGTCGTTTTGAACATAATTTTGATGATTTGTGAGTGAAAACTAGCATTTTACAATACACCTTATAACTAATAAATATGTTTATTGAATTTTGTTTACTCATGACGAAACAAGTATTTGTAAGTAATAAAGTTTGGAATTTCTGATAACCACTTATACCCGACCCAATTCACCTTAGTTACATAAGAGTGGGTGATTCAGATGATGTTCAACTATTCTACTACTTCGTTATGTCTGAGTCGATTTCAAAATTAGACCCTCTTATTCTATGGCTAATTGGAGGCCCTGGCTACTCTACTTTATCTGGCCTTTTCTTTAAGATAGGTCCAATAATGTTGGAGCCTATGGAGTACGGTGACTTTAAGCCAGTACACTATAATAGTAGCTTTCCCTCTTTGGTCTTGAATCCTCATACATGGATAAAGGTAAACATATATCTGTCAGTGACTAATCTCAGGATATTCATCAGCTTGTAGCCTAACTGAAATGTTGTTAATTAGGTAGCGAGCTTTATATTCTTAGATCTTCTAGTTGTTGCTGGATTTTCTAAAAATGCAGCTCATTAGGTATTGTTCAGAAGATTTTTCATTCCTTCGTCCTCCCCATCACTGCATGTGTTTAATTAACTAAAGGTTAAGTCAAAGATTCTTGAATATTTGGCTCATTTTGCAGATTCATTAATTATTTTGTGTCAATTTGATTATCGATACTTCAAGATCCCAAAAATTTTATCTAAAAGGATTTCTACGCCAACAAAATTTCTAATTTCCTTTCCATCAAAGCGGTCGCAGTTTGAACAAGTCCACTAATTACATATGGTGATTCAATTCTTTGTAATGTACATCATTTGTGCATCCATTTTTCCTTTTAGCTGAAAGATTGGAGGTTGAAAACTACATAATGCAATGTTAAGAATACCAATTAAACTTTCTAGATATAACAATGGTTATGGAAAACTACATAATGCAATGTTAAGAAGACCAATTAAACTTTCTAGATATAATAATGGTTATTAGAAAAGTATGATGTCTATGCTCAAGTACTCTTATGTTGAATCATGATGTAGTGAAGAGAGAATTTGGATAAATTTCATCACTCGCATTAATTTTATTTTTGGGATTACTCCCCTCGACAGAGGATTAGGGACAAATATTATATTCTCCATGAAAGACTACGAATTCATTCAATGTACTCCTCACCCCAAGGTAGATCTCATCTTTTTCCTTTTGAGATTCTTAGATTTTGTTTCATGTTTTTTTTATGTTTCATGTATCTTTATAGAACTAGACCACTCGATTCCTTAGAACAGTAGTAGTTATATTGGATCCTTGGGAATCATCACTGGTATGATAGGTGTATATATTTTTTGATAAAAATATCATTTTAATGTCACATTTATTTCACTGTGAAACTTAAAACATTATAATATTTTAGCAGCACAAATATGACATTGTGGAGAACAAGGACACTGCCTCTAGATTAGAATTAACAAATTGTAGAAGAAAAGTAGGACAAGGATAAAAACTTATTTTACCGAAGACATTGCATCCTACTTGTTTTTTGAGGATGTACAAATGTCCAAAGTCAAAACTACTTATCAATGCAAGTTTTTTGTGTTACATTGTAGTGTTACTTTGATGTTGAGATTTAGTCGATTTAGTCTTTTTTAATTTGTAAAAATATGATGGGAGATTTGGGAGGGAAAGCTGGAAAAGTTTTTCTAAAGGTATAACAACAACAATTTTTATCCAACTATTTGGAAATACTGCAATTTTAGGAATAGGACAACTTCTCAACTAACAGCTCTTGAAAGATCTTAGCATGACAATTCTAATAATAACGACTTTATTGCATCCACGAAGGGTGAAACATCCAGTGTTACTGTCCATGAAGTTGCACAATGTATTGAAACCATCACAACAAATGACTGCCAAATAGTTTGATAGCTACATACATAATATAATATAGAAACTAGACAAGTTCATGAACGTTGGTGTGAAAAGTAGGATTCAATCACAACTTCGTAGATTCCGATTCAAGAGAAATGATGGTCTTGAAAGAGAAAATAATTTGTTTTTGATGTTCTACACATTATTTGCTTTTCTTTTGTGTGATAAGTTTAGCTATTCACCTGCATAGAGCCTCTTTGGATTGCGTACTAGGTGTTTTTAAGTCAAAATAGTTTTTAAGTACTTTTATAATGCTTGGGTAAGATTAAATCACTAGAGTCAAAATTCATACGTTGGGATTCCTAACTTATGGCTTTTGACTTATAAATCAAAAGCTATAACCCTATCCAAACAGGGTCATAAAGTACGAAAGATTGTTATTATGATTGTTTTTGATGTTTTCTTGGGTATGAACTCAAAGTTTTCATGCAGCTTTGTATCTTTTGATTTTCTTCTATAATGAACACACTAATTGACTTCAGTGAGTCATTATATACAGAGACGGGTTGCTTAACAATGTCAATATGTCTCTATATTATTTTAATTGTTATTTGAAAGATTACTTTCTTTTTTGTGCTTATTTTTGCTTTGTGTCATGGATCGTGAGTTTTTATAGTCTTAATTTTCTTATAATTTTATTTCAGGTCCACAGTAAAGGTTTGCAGGCTGCGACTAACAATCATGTAGCATTTAATTCTTTTTATTTTTCCTTTTCAGGCTTTTTAAACTCTCTTTTCCATTTTATTTCATGTATTTATGTATTTAAATACCATGAGAATTTTATAAAAAATATGACATATTCAAAGTCATTCTTTAGTCAGTAGTAAAGACTATTTTAGTCATTCTTTAGTCAGTAATAAGGACTATTTTTAGTGTCTTTATATTTATTCTTATTTTACTTTGTTCATTAGGATGTAATTTTTATAATTTTTTTCTTAAATTTCTTTCCTTGATGGATTTTGGTGGTTTTAATTCTCTTAATTTTTTCTTTTCTTGTATCAAATTGATGCTTTTCGTGAGAGGCTTAAGGCTCAGGATCATGTGTTATGTTCTTATTATTATTCTTTTTTTTTTTTTAATTTATACCTTCTTCATTCTTTTAGGTAGATTTACAATTTATATGCATATTAGTTTACTTCTTGCATTTATATTGTAACATTTTTATTTTTTTTATGGAAACATATATTTTAACTTAAATGTGTGAATCACTATTTTTATCTTCTACATATTTTAATTATTTTCATTAATTATTTTTCATATTTTTTACTATTATTTTAATTTAATCTATGATCTTTGTATTTGTAAAAAAAATATTTTTTATGACTACGCGAAGCGCGGTCAAGTGCACTAATATATATATAAAGGAGAATGTTAGAATAGGTGATGTGGCACCTCTGAATGGCCCCGATTCCTATATATCTTTTATTTCCTTTTTTGATTTTTTTCACCATTTTTTGCATTGATCAATTTGTTTAATAAATAAAAAAACTATTATATCTCATGAGTTACAAAAAACCTACATCCATTTACATTTTTTATTTAAGTAACGTGTCCCTTCAACTTTCTTCTATCAAATTCTTATGACTTGAACAATCTATATATAGGCAATGGTTTACTCGAAAGACAACATTGAACTTTTTAGCCATGGTTGAATGCAAAAGAAGAAAATTAAAGTTAGTAAGTTTTCAATATATGTGGTTTTGAGCATTGGACCCCTTACTTTGTATGATTTAGAATTGATTGAATTTTACTGAATATTTCACATGTACAATCATTTGCTAATCTTAAGAAATTTTTTTGTGACTTTTCATATATTTGTGAAGGTGTGATCATTTCTTTATTTTCATGTATTAATATTATTTTGTTGTACATGTTTTAACATAACATAGCAACAACATATAAAAAGTTTTCATTCTTATTATTGAGTATTAACAATTTCAGCTTTATGATATACCTTATTTTTTTTACTAAAAATTTATCATCAACAACAATATAACAAATCATGAAATTGTGGGTTCAAATCATCAAGAAATCAAAAAGGTGGGAGTTCTAATTAACCTTTTGCCAAAAGCATTCATTGGTATCGTCTCTGTCATGGCTTCAAGGAGCTTTCTACCTCAAAACTCTATTCATGTAAAGCCATTATGTTGTCAAGATGCAAAACGATTAGGGACAAAACATGAACCTTTACATGTTCGTAAAATATGAGATTCGTTTGAGAGGATACAACCTTATGCTTCTTGATAAGTAAACTCCACATTTGTGACTTAAGAACAAATGAAGGATTTATTTCTTTTGGTATCAACTTAAGTCATATTAACACCTCACATGTATATACAAATTACTGTTTCTCTCAAACAAATGAAACATTTGATAATGGCAAAAGAAAACTGTTTGTGCTACTTCAGTTTTGGAGAAGAAAATAGACTCCACGAACCTCCTAAACATGATTAATAATTAGAAAGTGGATATTTAAGAAGAGAAGATGTCTTTGCATATTTGCTTTTGCCATTAGTAAATGGTGCCCCTTCTTACACTTTTTATCTTTCATATATTTGTCATTAATCGTCTAATTTTTTTTTGCTTGTTATTTATAAAGTTTGCCCCTCACTTTGGTCAATTCGTACAACTATTGTTAGAAAATCATCTTGTATTGCTCTTGCCATTAATAAAACTCTGGTGTAAAATATCTGAGAGACTTTACGTTCAAATTTATCCATCAACTTTTGATTATGTTCTAAGATTGTGCACAAATTAGATATTCGTTTATGTCAAAGGAAAAAAATAAAATGTTATAAGGGATTAAAATTAGACCAAAAAATTAATGCATGGCGAAATTGCTTAATTACACGATAGAATCTTATCTGGCCCTTTTTACACCATGTAGCACTACAAATCTGTTGCTGCTTATAGAGACCAGCTTAAATTTTTCTCTTTACATACTTGATCACAGAGTGAACAAAAAAATTCAAATATATGAATATAACATATTTGAATAAATGAATTATTTAATCATAATCAAGACGGTTTCTTAAATTGGCTATACGTTATAATTTAAGAGGTTTGCTTCAACTGTCTACACGTTATAATTTAAGAGAGTTGTTTCATTTTTCATATGCTTCATGATTTAATTATGAATGAGTAGTGATCTTTCAGTTTGATTTCAGTTTCATTGATCATCACCGCAGATTGAAATTGTGCATAAAAAATAAAGAGACACAAAATTAAATAATATATGACTTATCATGTTTTAATGTATATGACATCGGACGAAAATGCTAACTCAAAAGTTTCAATAAGTTGGGTGAAAATAATAGAGATGTTACCTGTTTCATTATTTTTCATACGCATTTTACACACAACTCAATAGTTTTTAAAATAGCATTTACATATTTTCCTTAATATTCATAAAGAATATTAATGGTGGTACATTAATAGGTATACTTGAAATGGTAGAATTGCATACGAAAGGGTGGGATAGTCTAAATATGAAAAAGTGATATTCTTTTTTAGACGGATTAAAAATATAAGTGTGTCACATAAATAGAATCGATAAAAAAAAGAGTTATAATATTTTCCACTCGATCCAAGAAAATGGCCGTTACAGCAAAGTTACTATTGATATACCTTATTTTTGTGTACCAAAAATTTATCATCAGCAGCAATATAAAAAATCATGAAATTACGGGTTCAAATAATCAAAAAATCAAAAAGGTAAGAGTTCTAATAAAATTTTTTCCAAAAGCATTCATTGGTGTCGTCTCTGTCTTGACTTCAAGGAGCTTTCCACCTCTAAACTCTATTTGTGTAAAGCCATTATGTTGTCAAGATGCAAAACGACGAGGGACAAAACATGAACCTTTACATTCCAAGAAAGTGCACTGTCATTAATAGGCTGGCCACTTCCAAGGATCATGCATCTGTCCAGCTCAACGCGTTGGACATTTGAATGAGTTTGGCCGATATACTGGCCAATTAACCACTTATGGGTATTCGGATGAGTTTGCCACATGATATTCTCTAGCAAAAGACAAAAACTGAAGTTGGACAACAATGAGAATTCTCTATTTGCTTTTGTTAGCGATATTCATTTAAAATATGAACGTATTTTTAATCTTTGTATATATAATTCAAAGAAGACAATAAGCATCAGGAGTTGGGACTACAGCTTTAGCAATTCTTGCATAGTTCATTTGAGTATCTCTTTTTGTTGTCTCTCTTCCTCAAGTAGTATAGCTATTTTCCTTTTGCTTTTTTCTTTTTTCAAAAAAAAAAAAAAATATCTTATAGAACATCCTTTTTTTCCTTAACCATTAATTATTTTAGTTCTTTTTAATGATTTGAATTTAATAATTTAATAATTAGATTGGTGAACGAAAGAGAACGAAAATGTAAAAAGTGATGAAGTCAAAAAACGAAAAAAGAAAAGGAATGGTGATGTGACAAAATATAAACAAAGCAATTGGACTAATGAGTAGAAATATATTGTGAAAATGATATAAAACTAAAAAAGATTATAAAGGGTTAAAATATTATTCCTTCAGAAGTGACGCCTTTAAATCTAATATTAAACTTAAAGAAAATGATATCTCTTACCCTCTTATAATTTGAATAGGCGTAAAGATCTTTTTTAAATCACTTACGTGCAAAAATAAAGATCTCTTATGCGTAAGAATGAGATCTCTTTTAAAAATGATATAAAATTAAAAAAAAATTATAAAAGTTTAGAAAACAATATCTCCAAACTTGCAAGACAATTCCTCTTACAAGTCTCTTTTTAATGTGTTGAATTTGATACTTTTTTAAATTAGTTTTAATATGTTTAGATGAAAAAAAAAAACTAATAAATTCATGTTCTTTAAAATGTTGCATCCAAGTGTACAGTTAACTATTTAGAAATAACTTCTTAACAAAAAATTAATAAATAGTAACATTTTGAAAAGCTCACTCTAAAAACTTATGAAAAAGATAATGATTCATTTGTATTTTGTCGATGATATAAAATAAAAAAACAAGTGTGTCATAATTTTTATTCTTTTAAATAAATTTTAAAAAATTATATAAATTGTATGTATTTGATTTTAATATTTTTGTGCTAATTCGTTGGAGTTACTCTTTTTGCAGTTGATATTACTAATATATTCTAATTCATTAAAGGATAACTATAGAAATTATTAAAATGACAAAAGAAACTGTGTGATCAAAGTAATATGAGTTACTGTATTACTACTATTAATAAGAGTTAATAAGAGTGAAAAAGCAGGCAGTTCTTCGTCAACATACCTGCTTCTTCACCTGTTTCAGCTGCTCCGTAATTTTATTATATTATTCCTAATTAATTATTTTAAGTCATTTATATATAAGAAAATTAATAATATTTAATTAAAAATGCGATAAAATAGATATTTATGGCATGTCTATTTCAGTTGCTTCAATAGTAGTTTTATTATATCACCTCAGATTATTTATTATATGTCATCTAGGTATTAAAAAATTAATAATATTTAATAAATAATAAAATAGATATAAATAATAAATTAATTCTTGATATTTTAAATTAATAGAACATCTTATATGAGACTCATTTAAGAAAATTCACTAGTATATTTGCTCCATGATTTTACTATATTACCCCTAATTAATTATTGTAAGACATTTACATATAAAAGAATTAATAATATTTAATAAAAAAGGGTAAAATAGACATTTATGACATGTCTACTTCAGCTGTTTCAACCGTAATTTTACTATATCACCCCTAATTAATTATTATAAGTCATTTAGGTATTAAAAATTTGATAATATTTAATAAAAATAAAATTGACATAAAATGATAAATTAATGCTTGATGTTTTAAATTAACACGACATCTTATATGAGACTCATTTAAATTTTTTTCACAAATATTTTCTTATAGTAATTTTGTTATATTACTTCTAATTAGGTATTATAAGTCACTTAGGACATATCCGCTTCGCTGCTTCAATCATAAAATTTGGTTGACTCTCGAATTTATTTCAGTACTACTTAAATTGGAATAGAAGAAAAAGTATTATAAATCATAATAATTAAAAACTTAAATTATTTTAAGATTATAAGTGACTATTAATGCCATAAAATTTTGGATAAGGAGAGTAACATATATTATTTAAAAATTACATAAAAATATTATAAATTACAATAGGTAACAATTTAAAATATTTTAAAACATATTAAGAATCTGATTGATTATCTATCTTATATTTGTGTCATATAAATTCGGGATAGTTTTGGCATTTTATAATTTGCATGTTTCATTGTTTTAATTTAGTAATTTGTTGATGTAAATGATGTTTTTGAATTTAACATATTTTGAAAATTTAGTGCTTTGTTAATCATATAGTAAAGCATATGATTGACTTTTGAAATTCTAATAGTGTCACATAAGTTGCGATAAAACAAGTAACATAAATTATTTGAAATTACATTAATAGATACCAAAATCACAAAGATTAACAACTTAAAATATTTTAAAAAATATATTAGTAAAAAAAATTGATTGACTCACTAAATTTTAAAATTGGGACAAAGCGAGTTACATAAATTTACTAAATTATATAAAAGATACTATAAATCATAATGATTAGCAACTTAAATTATTTAAAAATTTATAGTAATAAAATTTTTACTAACACTCCAAATGCTATTTGTGCTACATAAATTGAGATAACATAAATAATATATGTTGGGCCCGTGATGGCACGGGCTACGATATCTAGTTTAACTATAGTAACAAAGAATATTCATCAAATTTATTTTTTTGGTCAATATTATATTTTCAATAATGAAATATTTTCTTACTATAACTAGCTAGACTTTTAATTATTAATTATTTACAATTAATACACTTAATATTGATGCCATTATAATTTCTTAATGTGTGTTACTCATTTTTTGCAATTACTCCATGTTTATCATCCTCTTTAATTAGTACTAGTAATACAAAATTTTAATTACTTCAAAGATAAGTAACATATTATACACTATCAATTAAAGGTCCAACACGAAATCTTTTTTTCCTCTTTAAACTAAACTATTTCACATAAAAATTTTGAGACTTGTCATCTTAAAGCAGTTTGGATGTACTTAAATACATTAAAGAGGGATGCTTTAATAGTGTAACTGTTTTGACCGTCTTCATGTTCCTAAAAAGATATCAATGTTTAGTTTTAAAAAAACCTTATTTTATTTCATTGTCTTTATAAATTATATATATCCAATTTTTTAACATGAAAGAGAATGACAAAGTAAATAGTTGTTGATTGATTTATATTTTTTGTGAAAAACATTTTTCTTCATACCAAACACACCATTGATATCTTCTTAAAGCCCCTCAACAAATCATTGTCTTTTCCCTGATAGCCCTCGTTAGTTTTTTCTCTAGTGAATTTTAAAATTAGTGCTATGGATGGTCTTAGCTTTATATTAGTGATAAATTAGTAGATTATCAAATAAATTAGGTAATTAGCATCATGAATTAATTTTTTCGCTAATTTTAGTATTTTTTATAGTAATGGAGAGACAGATTGATAGAATTTAAAAGTTGTATGAAAAAATAATGAGGCAATAAAGCATTAGACATATATTCCTTCCCCGTCATCAACTAGACATATTCTCTTAATTAAATTTAAGTTCCTTTTCGAGAAATTGAAAAAAATCAAATAGAAATTTTGAAAGGTATAATTCAATTTAGGTATATAAATTCAATTCTTTTGCATATATATGTTACCCAAATAAAGTACTATTCTTCTCGAAGTATTCTTGAGATTGTGAATATGTATTAATCCATTTCAATAGGTAACTTCAAAATTTCATTAGTTTAATAAAATTTGATATGATAGAAGTGTGTATTAAACTTTTATTTATTTGAGTTTAATGTAATTAATTTTATATGATCAAAATAATTCTAATTTAATAATTTTAACTCATTTTACGACCGCGCGAGCGCGGTTGAGTTACCTAATTATTAAATAAGAAACACTAAAAAGAGAGAAAAAGAAAAAAGAAGTAAATAAAAAGTTAAAGAAGATAAAAGTGAGATTGTTTTTCAAAAGAGGCATGATTAAAAGGTGAATTGAATTATCCCAAACACCTCTCTCTCTGGAGCTTTGCACTAGTTTACGAAATGGGCGGAGAGCTGTTCGAAGATTTGCCTCCGCTGGCTGCGCCACCGTCTTCCGCCAATGTTTCCCCCGTCATTCCGACGGAGATTTCGCCGGCACCACCACTTCCTCCGCCTCCTCCTGCTCTGAAAAGTGCCCTTAAACGTACTAAACCACCTACTGAATCACAACCTGAAAGTAAGTCAATTTTCTTTGCTTAATTATTAGACGTTTCTAACACTCTACGGTTCTTTTTTTTGTGTTTCGCATATGATACAAAAAATAGAATGTTGAATGCTTTGATTTTGAATTAAGGGTTAAAACACACTGAGATGCAATTAAAACGGACAAATGAGTTTGTCAATTAAGTTGCGTAAAGTGACAATTTTTTTTTAAAAGTTTTTTTTTACACTTTTACCCCAACAACGGTAAAAATTGGACAATTGAATAGTTGTTAGGAGAACTAATGTTGTTGTTGCAGTTGTTTGAAGCACTTGACCCTTCTAACTTAATTAATAATTAATATTGCGGGACCCACACATCCCATTAAATTAATCGGAGACTTGAGAGGCACTTTGCCTGATTGAGTCGATGGTTTTTTGGAAACAACCTTCTACCTCCACAAGGTAGTGGTCTGCATACACTCTACCTGCCCTCTTGACCACTTGTGGAACTTCTATGTTGTTTTCAAGTTTATACCTGACCTATGAGGGCATTTGGTCAAGAATATTGTGAGTTTTTTGAAGAAAAAAAGAGTGGTTTTTGTTTTCAAAGTGAAAAATGATGTTTAAAAATTGGAGTTGTTTCTTTTTGTATTTCTGTGAATAAAAACAGTTTTTTGGTGGTTTTTTTTGAATTCATGCGAATTCTGAAATTTAACTTCAAGTTGAATTCAGTAATTTTACGGCCAAAACATGTTTTCTGGAGTTGAACTCCGGAAAAAAGGTAAAATATTTCATGTCCAAATGCCTCTTATGAGTTTCCTGCCTGACCAACTATTTATCGAACCACACCTCAACTATGAATAGTTCACTTTGAAATATCACGATCGTTCAGCTAGAAAAGTGAACAATTGATAGTTGAGGTGTGTTTTGATAAATAGTTGGTGATAGTTCAGGTAGGAAACTCAAAAGACTGTGATGCATTATGTGTGTTTGTGACCATTAATTCCTTGATTTTATAAGTTTCTCGACTGAAATTCTGGTTGTTCTTTGAGATCCTTTATGCCTAATTCACATGAATTAAGCAGGGAATAGGGGATATTTAACTGGTTTGTGTAATTTGGAGCTTTGAAGATTTAGTAAGTTTTGAACTATTTAGAGACTTCCTTTTAGGATTTATGAACCATTCATTAGTGAGATTTTTGATTGATGTTTACGGGTTTACTACATATATATAGTAATTCTCTGATTTATTTTCCAATCCTTCATGTCAATTTCGGTTATTTACAAGAAAATTGAAATTGGGAGACGTTAAATAAGTTCACGTGTCTCATGAAGTCTACGAAGCTGTGTCTAGTAGAACCTTGCTTATTAATGTGTTGCTCATGGCATCTATAATTAGGGGACTCCAAGGGCATTTTAGGAATCTGATCTTCTTTCATAAACTAGATAATGTGATAGAGCTACTACATCATAGGATGTTACTTCCGACTCTAGAAAGGCTTCAACTTGGATTTAATTGTTGTGTTCTAAACAATAGTGAATAAAGCTGAAGTAAATTAGTCTATGCAATTTCATCTTTCTGTGATTTAGTATTGGAATGAAATGGACCTGTTTATAGTATAACAACAAGAACAAAACCAGTATAATTTCACAGGTGGGGTCTGAGGAGGGTAGAGCATACTCAGGCCTTACCCTACCCTCTAATGTGGATGTCAGGGAGGCCTCGGCTCAAGGAGAGATGAAAAAGAAGAAGTAGCAACAGCAAGATAATAAGTTAAACGAAGTAAAAGAACCAATCTGGCCGTACTAGAGAGCTAAGCATAAGCAAATGTCAAATAATACTCCTTGAACGGAAAAGAAATACCTCGGAACCTACTAATTCTCACCTCGGACCTCCACACCTTCTTAGCTGTGCCATGTCCTGATCGAATGAAATTGGCAATATAAATTTCATATGACCTATCCCAACTATTGGGGAATTGATGGGTAATTCATGGATTGATCTGTCCCTTTTTGGTTTTGGAGTTCTCAACAATCTGTCCCTCTAGTAGAATAGAAATTTTCTGTTACACATATTCTAGCAATTCACTTTTGAGAACTTCTCCCTTTTGTTGTCCTATAACTTGTTACTATTTGTTTGTTGTTGGATGGTCAATATTTGAGTTTGGTAAACTATTGAGTTGGGTAGAGTATTGAGTAGCTGTTGTTGATTTGCAGCTTCTGCTCCTGAAAAAAAGCGATTGAGGTTTAAAACAACCACTGATGCCTCGGAGACACAAGTTATTGAGGCCATGAAAAAAATAGCATTACATATAAAGAACACCTCAAAGTTTAGCAAGGCGTCAAAGCTTGCGCTGCAGCTGATTCAGGCTGGCAGTGTAAAGCCTGCTACTAGTGATCATTTCTTCGCCATTCTTGAAGCTGCAATGTCATCGCTCTCCACCTGTCATGAGCCCTCGGTACGAGCGAATTATCACGAGTTATTCACAGCTGCACAAGATACAATCGAGGTGAGCAGCGCATCAAGTGGCTCTGTTGGACATCTTATGCTCGAACTTGTCTGATTATAAACATTTCTCTTGTAGTGTTTTCCAAAGAAACAGCAAAATATGATAACTACGTGGACCATGAGGGCTGTGGTAGCTAATGACCTCTTCACAGACGACAGTTTCGTGGTATGCTTTTGTCTTATTTTGTTTCCAATGTGTCTTTTCCAATAGAGTTCTTCTTTAATAAGTCTATTCCAACAGATTGCTATGCAGTTCGTTAGCAAGTGTCTCATGAAATGTTATTCTGGATTCCAATCTACTACTTTGAAGGCACTCGTTTTGTTAAGTTATGAAGTCACTCTAGCGAGTAGCACTTCTTCACAAAAATTCTTTGCAATGTGATCTGCTGTTATATGATCAGAGTGCGTAGTATTTAGTTCATTGAAGGGTGTTATAAAGCTTCTGGATTTCTCGACACAGTAACACCATTGCTCTTGTTGTAACTAAGTAGTCCAAAGTTGCATGCTTGATTCAAAAGGAAGAGAGTGTTAGTCTCTCCAACTGCCAAAGCATGTAGTCTTACAAAGAGAACCAACAAGGTCCTGCTAACTTTTAGGTGAGAAAGGTAACTTCTAGGTTATCAATCTGAACAAGGGAGCCTATGCGAGCTAAGATGGATCTATGTCAAGCTCAATGTAATTCAACTGAGACTTGGTGATGGCTTGCTGCTGCAGAGTGACAACATCATGATAACTTGACTTATATTGAAAGGTTGAAATAGAAGTATTACTGCTACATTTTGGAACTGAAAAAAAATAGAGAGTTGATTTCTACGAGACTAAAAATAATGTGATTATTTTTTATAAAGTAGTAACAATGTGGTTTCATCTTACATACTTTTTAGGCTGACTGCCACGTGAGCTTATTCTATTTGAGCTTGAGCTTTAATACAGCAGGCACCCAGTTCAGCTAAGCTCGAGTTGCTTGAGAACCAGCTCAGTTTGGGTGCACTGTTTATCCGAAAACTAGTCCTCCAAGCTGTCTTTACTTGAGAATGAGGGACTAATGTTTACAACTCAATACTAGGATCACAGGAAGCATATGTGAGGTGCTATTTGACCTTATAGTTGGATCTAAAGATTTTTTTATTCAATCAAACTTTTAGTGCAGAAAAGTTTCACTTCTGTTTGCGGTAAAAAGAAAGAAAGAAACCCAGCACAGTACAGGTGACGTTTGATAACATTTTTGGCAAAGTCTACATTTAGTTAAAACGATTGATGGCTTCGTGGGATGTATATTTTTGTCAATTTGAGTTAAAGAAATTTAAGATTAAAGAGTTGATGGAATACTTAGCGAGTTTTCAGAACAAAAATGGGCAAATTGCATCTTAGCCTTTTGGTTTACTCTACATGCAAAAAAAAGGGTGATATCTGCAATTTATGATTGACACCTTACAGGGAAGAGTGACAATCTATTTGAAACTTGAAACTGACCCTCTTCTCATAGTTGACAACTTGCATGGCTAACAAATACTATTACTCTTTCTGAATATGTGGTAGAACTGTGTATTTTTTTTCTTTTGACAAACACATGTGCAACATCCTGGGATCTGGAAACTTCTATGAGGAACACTCTTTAAGTCTTTGAGTAGGTATTTCTTGTTGGAAAGCACGGATAACCATGATTTCCATGTAAAACACTTACTGCTCCAATGATTTTTTGTGAACTGTAAAAAGATCAAATAATGGAAATTTAATAATGGTCTAGGTGAAAACTTGAGGAGGAGGTATATTTAAAGACATGGAATGTCTTTGTGGAAGAAGCAGCATCAGATGTAATTTGGGAGTGTTCTGGTAATTTTTTTATGACTCATCTATAAAAGAGAAAAAACGGAAAAGAGCATTGGCAGTTATGAACTGCAGGAGTTGAAATAACATAATAATATCCCTTAGGTCAAAATGAGGCGAAGAATGGTTGATGTTTACAATCCTTTACGCTATGTTGCACGGACTCTCCAAAATTGTGGTCACACTGATGTTAGATTTTCCAAAATGCGCTACTTTTGGAGTACCCGACACACAACTGTCGACATTTTTGAAGAGTTCGAGCAACATCTCTTATAAGTGGAGTTGGATTAAGTTGTTTCTTGAATAAGGTAAGTGGGAGTTGGCTCAAGTTGTTAATGCATTTTTAGGAGTTTGTCTTCTAGTTAACTTCCTTTATTCTACTATTTTATATCTTCGGTGGTGTTTGGATTGGCTTATTTTTAAGTGCTTCTGCTTTTAAACATTTTTTTTAATTTTAGTAATGTTTGGCAAACCTAAAAAGTACTTTTAAGCACTCACTTATAGGCCAAAAAAATACAAAATTATGCCAAAAGCCAAAAGTAGGATCTCCCCTACTTATGACTTTTAGCTTTTAGCTTATAAACTACTTTTTAAAAGCTCATCCAAACACCCTCGATTCATCTCCTACCCCCATTCTTTGCAATAACTTTGACTCTCCATGACACTTATCATTCATTTTAGGGATATTCAGACTACTAACTAAAATGATTTCATAGCATCTCAGTTTTTGTACTTTTGCAATTTGACTTCTTTCATGAGCAAATAATATTGTTCTGTATACTGATAGCTTAGAAAATTTAAGAATCATTTCTGACTCACTATGACATTAATGTATTTGAATCTTTATCAAATGAAAAAGTTAAATGTCTATGAATGCTATGTGCAGAGTGATTCATTTTGGTTGTCATTACTGTTCACTTTCGTAATTGATAATTGCTAGCTTGATTTGAATGAATTTGAAATGCAGATTGGCCATGATCATGTGCGGATGACCCCAATTTCATTGTCTTCCCATCACCTATGTGGGAATTTTTTTTTCGAATGTTGCCATGCTCATTTGCTAATTAAGACAAGGAAATAGAGACAGGTTGTCTTCATCTGATCAGGTGATCAGCACTTGTGCAAGTTCCCTTTAGTTTTGATGGTCTGTTAATTTGAAGAGAAACAGTTCTCACTTTTAGCTTAGTTTGATGGATGTTAAGGACCTAATTGAATCAAATGATATATTTGAGAGACCATTTTGGTCTATGTTGCGCTGATCATTCAGAATCTTTGCAGCACTCGTGTCGATCCGACTCGATTCGAGTGTGAGTGTGGGTATGGGAGCTGCAGTGGATTTGGTCAATCTAACTTGCGTGCTTTGAATACACCGATCACCAATAAGCATAGGTTGACCAGACACTTGATTTTACTAAATAAAATATTGTGTGTTTAAGGCTGCATACAATACACCCCTGTGGTGGTGCCCTTCCCCGGACCCTGCGCATAACGGGAGCTTTAGTGCACCGGGCTGCCCTTTTTTGCCCTTTTTAAAATATTAAGTGTGTACAAAAATATAAATAGATTAGCTTTACTTTAATAATTTCAATCACGTGTCGAAATATACATTTATTGGCTATACCGTAACACCTGATGAAGCTGATTTCTAGATTCGCACATGTCAGGTGCCCACGTCGTCCAAGCAACACAGATTTTGGTCAAAACTTGTTATTAAGCTGTGATTTGTCCTAAAATTTGTTCTAAATTTGCTATTAAGCTCTGATTTGTCCTAAAATTTGTTTTCTCCATTTATCTGGGAGTATGACAGTCTTTTATCTTCTTTTTTTATCTGCTTTGATCCATTTCAGTTTTCAAAAGCAACCAACAGAATTAAAGAAACAATTTCAAATCTTCCTGTTGCAACTCAAGATGATGATGGAGAAGAGGCTGCTGCTTTGAAAGAAAAGACAGAAGCTGCGAATGAAGAAGCCGAGACAGCAGATGATAAGGAAGAGAGTGATCCATTTGGACTTGATGATTTGATTCCGAGCACATCAAAGGGGAAGCGGGTCACCCCGACTAAATCAAGAAAAGGACAAGAAGAAGAAGAAACCAAGAGATGCCTGAGATCACAACGAGAAGCGTTGATTTCCTGCTTAGAAATTGCAGCAAATCGTTACAAAACACCATGGTCGAGTATCTGTTGACAATATATGCCTTGTTATGTCATTCAATTAATTAAAATGTCGAATTCCCTGTCATCTTACAATTTCTCATAGGGTGTTACTTCTATTGGCAGGTGCCAAACAGCTATTGACATCTTAGTGAAGCATGCCTTTGATAACGTTTCAAGGTTCACCTCCTGTCAGAGAGATGCTATTGAGAAACTTTGGGCTTCTGTCCGTGATCAGCAAGTTAGGAGGAAGCAAGGGAAATCTGTCTCCGGGAAACTTGATGTAAATGCTTTCGAGCATCTCCAGCAAAAATATGCAAATGAGAAGATCAGCATCCGTCGTGCTGTTGGAGGCAGTGGGGATCGAAAGTGTCAACAGTGGCTTGGTTGATTTGATTTGATTTCTGTAGTACACAATCCTTTGATCAAGGCACATCTGGCTGCAGAATTAGTCATTTTGTAGTTATGAATTTATTTTACTATGAGAAAGAGGACTACCAAATTTGACAAATACATGAATTCAAGGGTTTGATTTAAAGTGAAACGCTGCCAAACAGAGGCGGATCCAGGATCCGGACTCTTCGAGTGCCAAGTAAAATTATCGATACATTTACGACGCTTGTTGCTCTGTTTTAATCAACAATGTTGATACATTTACGACGCTTGTTGCTCTGTTTTAATCAACAATGCTTGTATACTTCTGCTCAAGATCGAATCCACGACGCACACAAAATGGCACTTTGCCACTTGCACTAGATAGTGTTTTAGTGTTCTGGGTGGCAGATTTAATATTTTACTATATTGGTCTATATATATAGCTATACATATAGAGTTTTCGTCGAAGTTTGCGGATGACGTGCCACCCACGCCTAGAGCCGCCCCTGCCGCCAAACCTTTTCTTCTTTCCCTCGTGTGTCCTAATGAAATACACCTTTACATGTTAAAATTACTCATGCATTCATTTTTATTTGTACATTTTGGACTTTGTCCACCCCTTAAGAAACAATAACTAACGTGGATATTTGACCACAAAGACGATATGGATTAATTGATTCTTAGTCCCATATTGATTCATATTAATCAATATGATGTTCCAAGTTTCAAAACTAATTTATTGTATCTGCTCACTACCCTCTTTAGTCTAAGAGCTTGAATTTTTATTTTGGAGGCAATCAATTCAAACTAATTCATTTTAGACAATCCTTTGAAAGCGTCTCGGGATAAAATGAAAGAGTTATTTTATCCCATATTTGGTGTGAGACATTAGTTGGTACCGAAATTATTTATTCCATCATTTACACTATACTGATGAAAATTATTTATTTCATCATTTACACTGTATTGATGAAATAGGTTATCCCATATACATAGCGAAATGACTAATCCCGGAATAACTCTTTCCCAACAAAACGATCCACTAAAGGGTCGTTTGGTAGAGTGTATAAGATAATAGTGAATAGATTGTATTAGTAATGCTGGGATTAGTAGTGCGGGGATTAGTAATACTGGAATTATTTTTTCTGCAATGTTTGATTTGATGTATTGAAAACAATACGTATTGTTATATTTTAAAAAGAATAGTATTGTTTACAAAAATACCCTTTGACATATTATAACTTTGTGTATTTTCTTTGCAAAATTTTATTATTCTTTTTTAAAAATAAAAAAAGGTAAAAATATAACTAATTATTTACTTTGGAATTTTAAGATTCAATCATTCACTTATAATTTTTTTTTTATCTTTTCTTTATTTGTTCATCATTTTTTTGTTGTTTTCACTTTGTGATGTTCTTACGTTCGAGGGAGATACGTGTAACTTTTGACTGAGACAATAAAATTATTATTAACATAAATTTGTGTTCCGCAGAGTGTTAAAGCTAAGTAGAAAAATTATTTTTATTTATGAATATCCTATTTAACAAAATTAAAGCTTGTATGCAATCATGCAATTTATTTTCGAATTTTGACCAATAAGTATTTTTTAAGATAATGGAGTAGTTTTCTTTTGACTAAAATTATTTGAAGGGATATTATTATCTTGATAAATTGAAAAGAAATAACTTACATTGAATAAATTGAAAAGATTTAGAAAAAAACTAAAGAAATTTTAGGGCGTTTTTGTCTTGACACATATTTATCCATGGATTGTAATCCATGGATTACTAATCCCACCAAATTGGATGTATTAGTTATACACCCTATAATACCATGTATGGTGTATAACTAATCCATTATTAGTTATACATAACTTCAAAATTGCTACCAAACAATGTATTAAGTAATCCCACCATTTAATCCATGGATTATGAAAATAACCCACTAAGGGGTGGTTTGGTACAAAGAGAAGTTATCCATGGATTAACAATACAGGGATTAGCAATACAGGGATTAGTAATGCAGTGATTAGTAATATAGGGATTATTTTTTATCAAGTGTTTGGTTTATTGTATTAAAAACTAGATATATCATATATTTTAAAACTCAACAAAAACTTTTTTACAATTATACCCTTAAATTTTTATGAGATTTTCTACTTTATTTAACTAGTCAAGTTTCTCACCTTTTGCACAATCTTAAAAAAGTTAAAATATAAATAATAATTCTCACTCCGCTTAGTTGATCATTTATTTCTTTAAAAAAAATTGAGTTTATTTAATCAAGAAAAATTTAAAACAAACAAATAATTGTCATATTATAGAGAAATAATTTTTAAAAAAATTTAAAGCACACTATGTAAGAACATAACGGATTGTTGATAATATAATTTTAGATTTTCAAATTATATATTTATTTGACAATAATTTTTTCTATTTAAATTAATCCGTTTGTAAATTGAACAATTACAAAATAGCATAAATGTAGTTCACATTCGAAACTATCAACCAACATAAGGGAGGAAATGATATTTAAGCACTTGATCCAAATACGCAAAGAAAAAAAAAGTTGGCAAATTAAAATGTAACATAATAACCAAATTTATAGTGATTAAATTTAAAATGAAACTTAAAGAAAAATTTAATAAAAAGAATTGAGGGGTAGTTGAGTCATTTAATTCTCTTATCCGTATATTATTAAGCCATGAATAAGTAATCCCATGGTTTCTTAAGGATAAGCTAATACACTCTATGGTGTATTAGCTATCCATGTATTAGGTGGGATTAAATTTAAATTGGGCAACCAAATATTGTACATAGGTGGATTAACTTTTAATCCATGGATTATTTTATGTAATACGGCCTACCAAACGAGTCCTACACTATTTTAGGATTTAACTCTCAAGAGGTAAGGTGAAAGAATGAGCAAAATCGAGCAAAAAGGGGCTATTTATACTTGCACTAGGAAACCAGGTATTTAAAGCATTACCCTTTATTTTCCAGGTTGCACCAGCAACCTGGTGCACCAAATTTTTAAGTCCCAAAACGGACTTCGACAGGGTGTCTGAGATTCGGTTAGAGTCTGATATACGTAAACGAACAATGTAACTACACTAAATTCGACGTTTTGAACTCAATGACTATATTAAAATTTTAAAAAAATATCGTTTTCACAGAGTCGACCCCCAAAATTCGAAATCACAATTTTTTAAATCGTGGGTCGAAATGAGATTTAAAAGTCATAAAATCCAACCAAATATGTTACCACCCTAAAATTAGTATTTTGAACGCATTGGCGAAGTCGTATTTTCTATTCGATGCCATTTCAACTAAATGCGGGTCCCAACCCCATATTTAAAATTTTTTAACTTTTTGACCAACAGGTCAAAATAAGCTCGAGTGCATCGGAACCCGAACCAAAGGTCTACCTAGCCGAAAATTGACAATACAAAGTTGTTGGTACAGTACATTCAACATCCATTGCACGGATCAAAAGAGAACCCCACAGGTCCATAATAAGGCTCTCAAAGCCACCAAACTATCATAATTTTGCACAAAAGGGATCAAATACATCGAGAATCATGCCAATCACCCCCATACCCCAGAAATACCATAATAAAACTATAGGGAGGGGTAAAATAATCAAATAACATAGAAACACATATTTCACATATTTAATCAAATTTCAGGTCGTTACATCATCCACCACAAAAAATCTAGTTTGTCCTCGATTTAAGGCAAAGAAATACCTGAATCAACGAAGAGCTGGGATAAGAACTACGCATATTTTTGAATCGAACTCTTATAGCCTCATCTACATGTCGATGTCTCCACTGAACCTTAACCACAGAGATAACTCTGGAACGCAATTGTCTACCTTCTTTAACTAAAATGGATATTAGCTCCTCAACAAAAGACAATGGCTTTTCTAACTAAACGAACTCCGAATGAATGACATGGGACTCATCAGGAATGTAACGGCGAAGCATAGAAACATGAAAAGCTAGATGAACAGCCGATAAATCTGGGGACAAAGCTAACTCATACGCTACTTCACCAATGGTTCGATGAATCTTAAATGGACCAATATACCTGGTTCTAAGATTTCCCCTCTTCCTAAACCTCACCATACCCTTTATGGGTGAAACTCAAAGAAAAACATGATCACCAACCCCAAATCTCAAGGTACGAAGCCTACGATCAGCATAGCAGTTCTGCCTACTCTAAGACTTTCTAAGTCTATCTTGAATATTTTAGACTCTGTCTAAAGATTCACGAAGCAAGTTTGTACCTCGAGATCTCACCTCAAAAATATAAAACCAACCAACTAGGAAGCGATAATGCCTCAAAAGGAGCCATATCAATACTAGAATGATAGTTGCTATTATATGCATCTGCTAAGCCAAATGCTACTCCCACTGGCCACCAAAATCCATCATATAAGATCAGAGCATATCCTTCAAAATTTAAATAGACTACTCTAACTGACCATCAGTCGGGGTGAAATGTCGTGCTAAGATCAACCTGAGTACCCAAGTCATCCTGAAAGGTCATCCAAAAGTGAGATGTGAACATAAAACCTCAATAAAAAATAACGGACACTAGCATAGCATGTAGATGCACAATCTCATGAATGTAGACACGGGCCAACCTCTCAATATTGAATAAGACCTAAACCAAAATAAAATGATCTTACTTGTTCAATCGATTTGCGATAACCCAAACACTGCCAGAACCATGAGATGTATGAGGCAAACCAGTCACAAAGTCCATGGTGATATGTTTCCACTGCTACTCAGGAATGGGTAACCTCTAAAGCAAACCACCAAGTCTCATATGCTCAACCTTCACCTGCTGATAACATAGGGAGTAATCCAAAAAATCTACTATATCACGCCTCATACTACCCCACCAGTAGTGTTATCTCAAGTCACGATACATCTTAGTAACTCTTGGATGGATGGCATAACTGAAACAATGGGCCTCCTCCAATATCAACCTAATCAAGTTACCTAGTCTCAGCACACAAACCTATCCTCCAATCCAAAAAACTCCATATGAATCAAGTAAGGCTTTCTTAGCCTCCCTACTCAACACCTTATCTTAAATCAACCTCAATCCAACATCTTCAAACTAATGAGCTAGAATTTACTCCATCAAAGAAAATCTAGCCTCCACAAATGCTAAAATTCACCCATGTGTCTAAATATCAAACCTAACTATTTGGTTATGTCATGACCAAGACTACCCCCTAGTCGTAACATGGTGCTTGAAACCATAAGTAATCCCAAGCTAACCCATGAACTGGCATAGTGTTTGAGAAACTAATTTAAATTGTATAAAAACTAAATTTACTAAGTGGAAACATGATTATGAGAAAGTCAGAATAAATGTAATACTGATAAAGTTTACATCATGATAAAACTGGAGAAAGAAACTTGGATTACATGTAATGGCTTTAACTGACTATCTATGAAGCCTCTACTATACAGACTACGAGTATCTGGGACATGCCTCCAACTACTACTAATCAATACATAAGAATAATAATAGTACAGTAAATGAACTACAACTAACCGAAGTTCCTGAAATAGGAGAACTCATCACCTGCTAGCTGAGAGCTGACAACTATTTGACCCTGGTGTATGAGCTACATCTGGTACCTACATTATGAAGGATGTAGCTACAAATTCATATATGTGGCCAGCACATTGGAATGCACTGAATATATGAGCCATGTACTAAATCATGGAAATATTTAAAACATGCTTTAAAACTGAGGATATAAGTTATTTGATGAAATATACATTTAAACATAGCTATATGTGAAAATTTTAAGTCATAGTGAGATTTTATAAATCATGAGCTTAAAACAATTTTGTAAGCTGGCAAGCAGTAAAAACATGAATATTGTATGTAAATCTCATGTAAAGCTGAACATGCTATAAAATAAAACTAAGGATTATGTAAGGATACTGAGCATGAAAACATGAACATGTAAAACTGAGAATGCAAGACCAAGCATAAACATGTACTGATATGATCTGAATAACTGATATATGAATAACTGAATAACAGATTTTTGATTACTTAGTCATGAAAACCTGAACTGACATACTTTAAATACTGCACTGAGACTGTGGGAGCTGACTACAATCAACACGGCCAAATCTGAGCTATCAGAGTCCAACCTGTAATCCTAGTTGGAAGGGTGTTGGTACCTTTCTAGGGGTACCAACATATGACTGACGATGTGGATCTACAAGGGTAATGTCATGAAGGACGAGAGTGTTATGCCTAACTGACGGGGGACACCTCATAATCTATGGTGGTGTCGTAGGTCTGGAACTTAGGGACTGCTACTAACAACTCATGCCTAACTGACGGGGGAGCCGCCATCCCTACATTCACTCGGTGCTAAGTGTTACTCCCAACTGAATGACACTAGTATTATTATTAGTTTAACATGATATGGTACTGTACTGATAAATGCGTAAAGCATGAATATGATGATCTGAATATGATAATAAAATTATGGTCTAACTGACTTGTTACTTAAAAATGAAAACATATAAAAACACATAGGTATCGGGTGTTCATAACCCTCCAGCATTGAAAGATAATAAAATATGATAACAAAGTTTAAAAACAGTGGTATGAAATCATAGTTCAAAGACCCAAAACATAAGACATTTTATTAATTGAGTGAAGTACACGAACTTGAACATGGGGATGAGTTAAACTTGAGAAAACAACATATTTTCATGATTTAAATCATAACTCAAAGATTTGACAAGGAATCACTTGAATAGAACACGAGTAATTGAAATTTGAAAAAAACTAGTTTACATGGGAACACATGTTGACATGGCTTGAATTCAAATTACTAAGAAATACATGGATTAAGTTCATAAGTTTCATGGATAATTTTATAAAATAGAATACAATCCATACTTTAAACCAAAAAGAGGGGTTTTGGGATCAATGGGTGAAAGGCACCCATTGATAAATACCCCACATACCTCAATAGTTAGATTCTTGAAAAATACTTGAACTTTAAAACTTGCACTCATGAATTCTTGGGAGGAAAATCTTGAATTTTTCATTCTTGGGAAGGGGAGGGTTTCTACGAGACTAGTTTTGGGAATAATGGGCAAATAATGACCTTTTGAGTGTTATAAGTCATGTTCTAGACGACAAGGGTTGAGGAGAAATGACCAAATCACCCCCTTGACCATTTAATCTTGAAATTAGAAATACAATGTCTCCGCATCACGGACCCTATAGCGGGGGAATAGCCTAAGTGGTTGTAATACCCCACAATCTCCTAGATAAGTTTTCAACTATTTGTTATATGTTTAAAGGCTCCAAAGTGATTATGTCAAGCCATAATTAAGTGTTATGACCTTTAAACTTATGTATGAAATGTTTTTTATGCAAATTATGGTCATAGGAAGCACTTAGAGCAAAGTCGAGTTGAGAACACTAGTATCGATTGAGTTTTAGTATCCCATCCTACAAAGGTCAATTTTAAATGAGTGTAATTCCTGGTATATAATGATTAAGGTGTCCTACTATGTATCAAATAAAATATGCTCGAGTCTTCTTTCCAACACAACTAGTTTCACCTTAATCCAATATTGTAGTAGAAAGTTATGCTCATTTTACTTAAGAGTGTCTGACTGTCAGAAAGTGACGACTAAGTTGATGAGTTGTCAACTAGGTGACGACTAAGTTGATGATCCGTCAACTAGGTGATGAGACATCAACCCTAGTCATCAACCTTAACTATAAAAGAGAAAAAACCATTTAGAATTAACGACTAGGGTGACGGGACGTCACGTAGTTGACGGCTTGTCAACCTAGTCGCCAGTTGAGGAAATTCCTGCATTTTTGTTTGTTTCTTTAAGGGTATTTTAGTCTTTTCCTCACTTCAAACCCTACTCCCCACGACTTAAAATCATCCAATAAGATTTGTTATCCATTACTAATCAGTTTTAAATGCCCTTAATCCTCTTCATTCTCACTACAAAAAACGGGTCAAATTGTGGGGGTTAATTTTACGAAAACTCCAGCAAAATGTAATTTTGGCGGTTCCCTAAACCTCCACAAAACGAGCCGTCACAAACAAGTTGCGGCAATTTTTTTCGACCCCCATAATTAATTTGTGGTGATTATTTTACGCCAGTTGCAACCCCCCATAATTAATTTGCGGCGGTTATTGACCCCCGTTATTCTAAATTTAATTCTTTTTATAATAAATTTTTGTTTAAAAATTGCAGGAGTTTAAAACCTCCGCTATTTTTTTTAAAAAAAATTAGTGGGGCCCATCAATTTCAATTATTAATTATAGATTCTAATTTTAACTCAAATTTAATTATTTCTTTAGGCGTAACCTACAATCCAATTTTTATGAAGAACATTCAATATTTTTTTTTTAGTCACAGCTCCATTTTACAATTCTGGAGTACTTCATACACATAAAGAAACAACACAATAAAAAAGTACCATATGCTAAGAGCATAAACCCAGAGTAGGATGAAACCAAGAACATACTCAAAACAAACACATGTTTTGATACCACAATTCATACCCGAAGTAAGTCTTCAGTAGTGCAACATAAAGACAGTAGTAACTGAAGAAAATAAAAACAGACTACATCATTGCTCAGTACTCATCATCGTCTTCTCCCTCACCTTCATCATTGCCTTCAGCACCAACCTCCTCATAATCCTTCTCAAGGGCAGCAAGATCTTCATAGGCTTCACAGAATTCACCTTTCTCCATGACCTCACCAACATACCAATACACAAAAACACGCTTAGCATACATAAGATCAAACTTATGATCAATTCGTGAGAAGACCTCAGCAACACTGGTAGAGTTGGAAATTATGCACACAACCCTCTGCAGTTTAGCAAGGTCACCACCAGGAACAACAAGGGCTGGCTGATAGTTGATACCACACTTGAATCCTATGGGGCACTAATCAACAAATTGGATGGTGTGCTTAGTTTTGATGGTAGCCACAGCAGCATTAACATCCTTTGGCACAAAAGCATTCGTATCATTCTGCACAAAAGTATTTCATATGTGTCATGCCTATAAAGATTTGTAAAGTATCAAGAAGTTGATTCCATATTAGCTAGTATAAGGCTCAAATGATGAAAGAGGCATAACGAATGCATCATTGATACCCCTGCAACTTTTTTTGAATGATGGTCTACCCCCATTGTGAAAGTGCTATCCAGCTCGGCCAAGTATACTTTTTAGTGTGTTGTACACTAAAATGACATGAGGACAACATATCACATTCCTGTTTATGATTGTTGAATTTGTTTTATTGAAAACTTCTTATATATAATACAAATGCATTCTCTCATTTTTGCTACAAAAAAAAACTTCAAAACCCTAAAATTTGTTGAAGGGAGAAGAGAATAACGACGTTTATCAAGACACCATTTCAAAAAGATAAAAAAGGAATTGAGAGTTTTGAAAATTTTTTAATGTGAGATTCAACATTCAATATTATTATCATAGAAACATGAGCAATCATATGGTTGATTTAGGTATTCATAGAAGAAATTATAAAGAATAACCTAATGTTTATGAAAAGAGAGAAGAAGATACAGAAGAAAGTGTACATACCTTTCAAGTTACTATTTCTCAATCCAAGTCGACGTTGCCTTCTTTCACAAGTAGCATAACAGTACCTCAAAGCTCCATTTAACCCGCAAGAGGATCGAACCTCCATTTATTGTAACTCATCACTCATTAGTTATTACTCATTAGTCGGTTGTTTTAGTAGAGAAAGTCCTTACTTTTATCAATGTTTTATGGCAACTCATTACTCATTAGTCATTACTCTTCCTTTAGCTACCAAAGTACTATATTAGATGCCTCTTTCTCTTGTCTGGTCTTTTGTGTTGGATGCCTCTAAGGAGACACAAGAAAGTCTTCTCTCATTAATTATTTTTGTGGTTTCTAGCCCTTCTTGTTTCTAAGTCTTAGTATCTACTCTAAATCCAGCCACATTAACTTAGATCTATTTATACCCTGTGTTGACCGGCTACCTCAATTTTTCTTGGAATTAAAATACCCCATCTTTAAATAGTACGCCTTACTAAAGTTAGCTAGCTCACCAAAGTCATTGGATCAATTCTTTGTCCATTTCTCAGCCTCACTAATTCACTTACGCATAGAGAATTAGTACAACATACAGTGGAGTTAGCACTAAAAAATATCACACTCAAATTGATTAGTCCTCTAATTATGACACATCACTGTGTTACCTAAAATAGATGAAAAGAGTTCAGAAGATATTTATTTTGTAACTTAGGATAGATTACCTGAAGGTGAAAGTTTTAAGATCAGATGGTCATTTCAGATAGCAAATTAGTTAGGATTTATGGAACACAGCGGCTAAGAAAAGGATATGAGAATTCCTAATTCTATGGGTTATAACCACCCATCTCATCTTAATCAGCAAGAATCCTCATCCTCTACAACAAACAAATTCCCTACTACTCCTATTGATGATAGAAGAACAAATGAACAAATTATCCATAGAAATACCATTTTTATCCCTAACCAAGCCCTAGATCTACATAATCTTACTCAAACTTCAGATCCAAATCCAAATCCAATTTGACAACTATCGACGAGTTCAACAAGTGAGAGGAATACTAGCACCATTCGGTACAAAGAATAACTCAAAAATCATGCTAAAATATGGGAGGACATGTACTAGAAGATTGGGGAGAATTCATGCCAAGTGGAGAAGAAGGAACACCATAGTACCTGAAATATGCATCTTGTAATTGTCACCGTAATTTTTATCGAAAAGAGATCGATGATGAATCACAAACACCTGGTATGCATAGAAATAACAGCATCAACCACCATATACACACGTAAACTCTGCCTGGATATATGAATAAACTAGATAAAAAATTATTTTATCAAAGAATTACAATCACAATTCTAGTGCAATTCTAGTAGCCAGACAAAAATAAAAAAGCCATTAAGAGATCTAATCTCAAAACAGGATATTAATTACAATTCTTAACAACCATTAGATTAGATCTGTTGATACTGAAAGCTAACATGTTCACTTTTGAAGTTAAAGCTAAAAGATGATTTGTATACAATACTAATATTTGGTATTAGAGAAATTTAAAAATGAGCCAAAGTGATGAGTAGTTAAGATAAAGACATACAAGATGAAAATATTTTAGAGAAATTGATAAACCCAATTTGGGAGTGAGAGCTTCAATTGGGTAGAGAAACAATTTGGGGAAATGAGAATGTGAGAGTTGCAATTTGGTAAAGTAAGAGGGAAAAATATTTTGTCCAATTAAAAAAAAAAAGAAAAAATTTCAGCCTTATTTTTTTATTATAGCGGGGGTCTAAAGACCCCCCAAATTTATATTTTTTTTATCGAATATATATGCTATTTTTTAATTAATAGCGGGGGTTTAAAACCCCCACAATTAATAGTGGGGGTCTAAAACCCCCCGCAACTTTATAAATTTTAGCAGCAGATTTTTAACTCCCATATTTCATATAATTTTATGGGGGTTAAAATAACCCCCGCAAATAAACCCCCACAATATTACCCATTTTTGTAGTGTCTCAAGAACATCAAGATTAGAGTTTTCTCATCAAGTCATCTCTCATGAAAAAAGTTATTCTTCCATCCTTGTGTCCAAAATGCATGGTTTTTAAGATTGAATTTCCTTATTTTGAATTAGATTTTATACCCAAATAGGCATATTCTTGAATTATGATATTACCATGAGATTGAAAGTTTTAAGTGAATCAAAAATTACATATGTTCATGTTTTGACTTTAAGATTCATATTGTGATTTTTAATTTCATTATCTTGACTGGGATTGCTGAAAAATTTTAATGTGATTATTGAGCATGAAGTTTTGCATGAATTTCCATGAATTAAAACATGAATTTGTAAGTCCTAAGAACAAGTATTGAGTTTACAAGAAGATTATGCTCTTATGCTCTATTTATACGTTTATACCATGATTTAAAGTAAAGATTGATCTTTTGATACTAAGATAAGATATAAAATCCATAATTGTTCATCTTGAGTATGATTTAAATAAAGAGAAGCATAACTGGTTTTCAGACTGTAAATCTTTATACTATTTTAAGGTGGATTTCTTAAAGTATGAGCATATAAGTATTATGGGAGTAATATTTAGCACCGAGAAAGGAATGGGGATGAGCGTATCCTAAATTCCTAGAAACTACGAGCCGCTGTAGGTTATGCTTTTTCCACAATATGAATGAAGTTCAGTATCACTTAAGTTAAGGTTCTATTTTGATGGAAAGGATACGTGGGTAAGACGTTGGACTCCATGGTAGCTCACATGGTGTTATGTCAGTTAGAAGAATCTTCCACAAGAAAGAATAAAATTAAGGATTTTAGGAACTAAGTTTAAAAACTCACAATTTTATTCAGATATTGTTTTACATAAGTTATTATCCTTGAGATTTCAGGTTTTAGTTTACGCATAATCAAGGTGAGTCTTTATCACTTAGCCTACATGATTTGAAAGTATACCTAGATTTAGTTCTACTTATTCTACAAAATTAAGGATTTAAGAAACTAAGTGTAGTGATTCACCAGCTTATCAGACTATGTTTGTTACTCATGTCTTAAGATACTTCAGCTTTCAGTTTATTTCAGTCTCCTGATGAGTCTACTTGCACTTAGCATGAATGTTTTAAGATTATGTATCTATTCAGTTTTACTTATTGCATTCATTCCCACTTACTTAGTATATTCCAGAAGTACTGACAACATATACGTCTGTGTGGCTACAATGTCTCATAGTGTAGGGACCAGTTGTAGCCCTCACATCATAATCAGATAGTTCGCAGCTTCCAACCAGCAAGTGTTGAGTTCTTTTGGTTTGAGGACTCGAGTCAACTATAGCTCTATTATCATTCTTTATTCAGTCATATTTAATAGGGATAGTTGGGGGTCATGTCCCAGCTACCTATAGTCAGTACTAATAGAGGCTTCATAGACACTCATTTAGAATTGATGTATTTACTTTCAGTTTTGTTTTGTATAACTAAAGTGTAAATGTCTTTAACAGTTTTATATTGACATATTTAGCAAAGATATCTCTTCGCTTATTTCTTTTAGATTTATGTATCTTATTTAGTTGCTCATGAGTTATGTAAGTATCATGAGTTAGATTAGGATCACGTGTGGTTCGAGGCACCGTATGACGTACAGGGGGTAGTCTCGGGGCGTTACAGTGGCTTAGACCCTAGTCCGAGGGAATAGCCCTTAGGGCACAGACTCTATTTTAAAGGAATAGCCCTTGTGTCATGGATCCTATTTTGAGGGAATAGCCTACGCGGTGCGTACCTATCGTGGACCCTTACTATTTCTTACGAAAGTGGTCATAACTTTCGCTCGGGTATTAGATTAAAGCAAAATTGGTGTCATTAGAAAGATAACTCAATTATCTATAATTTGGTGGGTCTTAAGATGCAAAATTATACATATGTAAAAGTTATACATGATAAAACATGACCCTTGTAGTATCAAATACCAAAATTTGGCCGAAATAAAGGCTCTTAGCTCAACTTTCCTCCAAGTGATTCCTATGGTCAATTTTAACCTCAAAAATATTCTTAACACTAGGATAATGATTATGAAATATATATTCAAATGCAAATCATGGGATTAGGGTTTACACACGTAACAACGATGGTCTAATTTTTAGCTAAAAAATGTGGGGTGTTACAGGTTAGCTAAAGACTGAACCTCTAAGGCCAAAGGCCTCTCCTTGGTCAAAAGATGCACCGAGCTATCCATGCTAGTCGACTTCTAGCTCAAGGCATCCGCAACCACCTTAGCTATGCCCGAATGATTGAGAATGGTCAAGACATAATCCTTAAGCATCTCAAGCCAACGACACTATCTCATATTAAGATCTCATTGGGTGAAGAACTACTAAAGGCTACCATGATCCAAGAAAATCTCACAACGAAATCCATACAAATAGTTCCTCCACAACTTCAAAGCAAACACAACTGCGCAAATACAAATCATAGGTGGGATAATTCCTCTCATATGACTTCAATTGATGAGACACATAAGCAATTACCTTTCCCTCCTGCATCAACATAACACCTAATCTAATACCTGAAGCATCACAAATCACTATAAAGTCCACTCCAGTAATACCCCATACTTTTCTTAGTCCCGTTTAGTTCTTAGTGAGTCAAGGTCAACTACAAAAGTGTATAACTCTTAATGTGTGTACAATTTTCAATATCTAGACCCACCAAGGGTATATAATTGAATTAGCTTTCTAATGATACTAAGTTAGCTTAAATTTGATACTCAGTTAAGAAGTTATGGTGCTTTTAGTGAAAAGCAGTAGAGCACTACGATAGCATCACATCGTGGTGAAGTACAAATTTGCAAATGTTCATTTTCCACTAAAGCACCATGATTACACCATGTTGCGGTAAAGCTCAAAATCAAATTTGTCCCTTTTCAGTAGCTCACCGCGTTTGTCCAGTGTCACACCAGAAATCGTAGTGCAGTGCAAAATGGCACTCATCCTTTTCCAGTGATGCAACGCGATTAAGCTACATCGTTCCATGGTGAAAAATGAAACTCGTCCCCTTACCAGTATGCCACTGCAATGGCATTGTGTCGCATTAAGGCCCAAAATCGAGATTCCAGTTCTGAACTTAATTTTTTAAAGGGAAATTTAGTCTTATACCAAGCACCCAAATCGTGAGAACACTGGATTAAACCTATTCTAAGCCTAATACACTCATTATTCACAAGATTTATCTCCAAGAAAACCCTAGAACCTTAATTTCAATTCCTCAAGAAACCTAAATTCCACCATTCTCCTTTCAAGATAACCCAAAATTCAAGATTTCCAATTCAAGATATTCAAGAAACAATCTTCAAAGGCATAAATAGGAACTCAAAGTTCAAGTTTCTTCATCGATTCATCAATTAAGGTATTTGGGGTTTTCAACAAGGATAATACTTTCATCATTGTTCCCAAAATTAGTTTTAAAGTTGAATTTTATATGAAATTATGTGAATTTCAGTCTAGAGTTTATACCCACTCATTACTATTTGAATATTATGAGATTACAAGTGATTCAGATATTGAATTGCATGTCTACTTTCGTATATTTATGCGTATGACATAAATTCCCAAATTAAGAATTGAACTATCAATACTTTCATTACTAAGCATGAACTTTATGATGATTTAACATAAATTTGATGCATGGGTTATTAAGCCCTAGTTAAATATTGATATTTCAAGAATGACAATGCTTTAAGCACCTTATGATTAGTTATTTTCAGATTTTGATCAAGATTTGATCTTTTAATCTCAGCTTAGATATGGAATCCACTTTACAATTTTATCAACAGTTTGCAGTAAACAGATTCATAAGAGGTTTTCATTATAAACCCTTATACTAGTTTTAAAAGTGTATTTCCTACAGAACGAGCATACAGATTAAAGAGAGTAGTATTTAGCACCAAGTTGGTTATGTTTACATGTCCAGGAACTACGAGCCAACGTAGGTTCAGATTATCAAATTATTTCCATTTCTATATAGATAACAGTTATAGATGTGATCACTTCGTGTGCCAATCCCAAGACTAAGCTTTGATACTTGAACTTGACCATTAATATTTTAACAAGTCTTAGTAAAATGAATTTAAGGGTAGATGGACAACCACTGCAAAAATACCAAAACCCAAACATGACCCTTGGCCTTCTCTCCATATACCAACTCAATTTCTTAGAAGAAGCACATATTAACAGCAGCTTTAATGTCCAAACAGAGAGGTCCAATTCTGGTAGGTGAATTTATAAAGGCTTTTCAAGAAATCTTGAAAACTTCTTTCAACAACTGAGTATATGCATGGTCTATACAACATGGTAGTCTTTGATGGCCAAAGATTCAATAATTCTTTATTAGTAGAAGTTGTTGATGATGAAGAATCCTCAGCTAAAACACAATCTGGAATTACGATTTCAGGAATCACAGAAATGACCGAAATTCAAGTGAACGAGGAAGTGGTTCTATGTGTCGTTATTAAAATTTAAAGGCATTCCCATTAGAAGCTTTTTTCATAAAATAACAAATAACAATGATAACAAAGAAATTGTCATTCCTGTTGTAACCTGGAAACTTTTACACGCTTGTGTATCTATCCTGGTAGTGATTTTGACATTCATCATACATTACCTCCTGCTAAGCTCGGTGCAAATATTGTTCGAGCTTGTAAGTTGAAAGAGTCTGAAATAGGTGAACAAAACTGGGCAATATATGCTCATACTGGTCTTTGTTTTGTTGCTAGTTATCGTCATTCTATACGTAACCTTTCAGATGAAAGCCAAATGAAAATAAACTTGCCAGAGATGCCTGCTATCATAAGGATTGCATTTGGAATGGATCATGCTTACAAAAATGTTGAGCAATTTTTGATTGTTAAGTCAATTCCCAAGCCACTCGAATTAGTCTGGAAGAACTTGGAGTTGTCATGATGTTGAATTAAGATGAATGATTAACCATGAACAGACCAAGCTAAGCTTCCATGGGAACTTACATGAACAAGAGAGGAGCTGGGAGCTCAATAGGAAAGCATTGGAATAAAATTCTTTTTTCTTATTGAATGGAAAAACTCAATTGATTTTGTGATGTAGTGTGTATATATATACAAGTAGCTGAATCAAAACTAGAGAGTAGATATTTATCCTAACTAACTGCTTATTATCGAAACTTCCAGCCAACTAACACTTAACTAACTTAAGTTGGGATTAATCCTAGATGACTTGATATGTAAAATGCGAACATAATCTCAACAACAACACCCCCTACCACCTTTAAGTTGGAGGTGAGATATTCACTGACAACTTGCGTAAAATCTCAGAGTGTTTGGGTCCACTCAAGGCTTTGTTTAGGATATCAGCTAGCTGTCTACTTGTTAGCAAGTGTTGAAGAGATATAAGTCCCTCTTGAAGCTTATCTCTAACAAAGTAACAGTCCACTTCTATGTGCTTCGTATGCTCATGAAATACTGGATTCTTTGCTATGTGGATAGTTGACTGACTATCATAGAAAACTGATATTAGTAGCTGACTATCATAAAAAACTGATATTGGTAGATTGCATGGATCAGTTAGTTCTTTCAATAATCTCTCCAACTAGACCAATTCTCCTACCACTTTCCATATTGTCCTGTATTCTGCTTCTTATCTTTGACTTCCATCCAACTGGACTATCTCTCATGAGCACAATATAACCACTCACTAATTTCCTAAAATTGAAACAGGTAGCCCAGTCTGAATCACAATAGAAAGTGATCTTGCAATCTGCATGTTTTGACAAGAAAATTCCTTGACTCAAATCACTTTTCAAGTACCTCAATACATGAAAGGTTTCCTTAAGATGTGGTTCTTTTGGTGTCTGCAAGAATTGACTTAGATGTTGGACACTGTAAGTGAGATCTATTCTTGTGTGAGTGAGAAAATTCAATTTTCCAATCAACTTCCTACAATAAGTAGGTTCAACTAGTGGTTTTCCTTCATTTGGACTCAGTTTCATGTTGGTCTTAAGAGGTGCAGTTGTGGTGCTATATTTTGTACAGTCAAACTTCTTAATCAAGTCTGTGGCAAATTTTTGCTGTGAAATCAATACTCTATCTTCTTTATATATGATCTCTAGCCTCAGAAAGTAGTGTAGTCTTCCTAAATCCTTGATCTTGAATTGGTCATGCAAGAAAGACTTTAATGATTGTATTTCTGCCATATCAGTCCCTGTCATTATTATGTTATTACCATATACAACAACAAACACATTATATGTTCCATCATTCTTGTAAAAGAGTAAGTAATCACTGGTAGAGTGTGAGTAACCTCTTGAGTATAGGGCTGCAATTAACTTCTCATACCATTATATGTTGGCTTGTTTAAGTCTATATAAAGACTTGTTGAGCTTGCAGACTATGGTTTTGTCACCGACCAACAACCTTTGTGGAAAACTCATATACACTTCCTCGTGGAGATCACCATGGAGGAAGGCATTATTCACATCAAGCTAATACAAATCCCAACCTCTTTTTACTGCTAGGGTAATCAATGTCCTTACAGTGGTCATTTTCACCACTGGTGAGAAAATTTTTGTGTAGTCAATCCCAGCCTGCTGTGTATAACCTTTCACTATAAGTCTGACTTTGTATCTTTCAACAGAGCCATCAGCCTTGTGCTTGATCTTGTACACCCACTTACATCCAATTACCTTTTTTCCTGCAGGTAAGTAAACTAGGTCCTAAGTGTTATTGGCATATAATGCTTCAGATTCCAAGGTCATGGTTGCTTGTTATGTAGGGTTCAACCTCGCCTCTTCATATGAAAAAAGCTTAATGTCATGTTCAATGTGATTCATCATCTGCTGACTATCATGTGAAAGGAAAGCAAGGAAAGTGTGTTGTGTAGGCAGTTTGTAATTATAATCTTTCATATGGGATCATATACTGTGTGTTTTATTAGATCCTCCAACAATTGGAAAGGATTCATTTATTACTGGTAAGGTGATTTGTAAAATTGATGAGGTGGTTTCATGCACACCATGGGAAGTTAAAGGTGGAGATGTGAATGGTTGTGAGGTATTAGTAGTAAGGGCATGGTCAGATGGTGCATTTGTAGACACGGGGTGATAAGGATCAGTAACATGTGCAATATTCTCATCCAGCATATAAGCACTATCAAGATTGTTAAAGCCAGGTGTTGAAGAACTATTTGAAGGACTGAGCTTTCTTAAAACAGAAACAAAATTAGTATCAGAAAAACAAAGTGCAAAAGGAAATACATGCTCATAAAACACCACATCCCTGGAAATGTGTACCCTCCTAGTGGTCAAATCTAGTACCTTGTATCCTTTAGTATTGAAAGGGTACCCAATAAACACATGGGGTGTGGCTCTTGGTTCAAACTTTTCCTTATAAGTTTCGAGTGTAGTAGGGTAGCAAAGACATCCAAAGGACTTGAGGTGTGAATAGGTAGGTTGTTGGTTGTATAGAACTTTAAAAGGGGTTTTATTTTTAAGTGTTGTGCTAGGGAACCTATTTATCAGGTAAGTAGCTGCTAGAATGCATTCCCCCCAGTATCTTAAAGGTACTTTGGAGTGGTAAAACAAAGCTCTGGCAGTTTCAAGGAGGTGCTTATGTTTTCTCTCTACCACACCATTTTGTTATGGTGTGTAGGGACAAGTTTTCTGATGCACAATGCCCTTACTTTATAGGAAAATGGAAGTTTCTCTATTTGTGAACTCTAATCCATTATCAGTTCTGATGGACTTAACCTTAGTATTGAACCGAGTTTCTATTAGTGTGACAAGGGCTTGAATGGTATGCAGAACATTGCTCTTACAGTGTAGGATTTGGGTCCATGTTGATCTGCTGAAATCAACCATGGTCAAGAAGTATCTTTGGTTGGTATGGGTTGGTGTGTGATATGGTCCCCACAGATCAATGTGCAGGAGTTCAAATAGATGTGTGGTTTGGTATGATGCGTGTTTTAGAAAGGGGAGTCTTGTGTGTCTCGCCATGGGACAAATAGTACATGTAAAAGGTTGCTTGGGAGCAAATGGACCAGGTATAGTAATCATCTTTTTCATTTTGTTGAATGGTAAGTGACCTAGTCTAGTATGCCACATATAGTCTACACTAATTTCTTTAAATAAAAGTGATGCATGAGAAACATGAGAACACAACTTTGAGTCTGAAAACTGACAAGTCTTAAGATTGCAAGCATGTTCATTACTAGGAGAAATGAATCTTACAAGTGGAGTAGAGTAGGTATTAACATCTTGCTTATTTGATACAAATAAAACATGCATGAAAAAAAGTAGATAATGAAGAACCAGATGATTCATTATGAGAGGTGGAATATGAGCAGTAAGGAGAGGACTGATTGTGGCATCTTGTACAGAGGTAATACAGGCTATTTCTTGCTCTACCAATCTCTAGAGGGCTCTTCAGTGAAGGGCCCTGCATGAATCATGATGAACTATTAAAGCTAACAGCATTTTTAAGGTGAGAGGCCAAACAATAAACAAAAATTAGATTGAACTTAAAACTGGGAACAAATAACACCTTCTGCAGAGTTATTGCTAGACTCAAATGTGCATCTCCAATTTCAGTTACTCTAACCTTATAACCATTTGGCAAGGCAATTAAGTATGGATAGGCTAGGCTTCTAATTTTAACAAGCAGTGACCTATTATATGTCGTATGATTTATTACTCTGGAATCTATGATCCAAGAGTCAGTTGACAGTGTGTCACATTTACAAGACAAATCGCCAATTTCAGTAATAGAAAAGTAACAAGCTAGGATACCTACAAGGTTCACAACACACTGTCCATTGATGAAACCATCCACTGATTTTCTAGGATCCATGGGGTTATCTGCATCCTTCACATGGACATTCTCTAACAACCTCAAAAGTTGATTGTACTACTTTGTGGTCAACCTATGTGCATGTGAATTTGTATGCTTTTTACAGCCATCAAAGCTTCTAAGTGGTGTACTGTCAGTACTTACCATCACACTAGCTGCTGTAGGACTCACATTTTTGCCTTTGGTAAATTTGAAATCTGGTGGACATCCATGTAACTTGTAACATTTTGCCTCAGTATGGCCATTTTTCTTGTAATAAGTGCAGAATAATTCACTTCCATTGGTGAACTGACTTGCAGAGTAATTTTCAGAGGAAGAACCAAAGTTCCTATATGAGGTTTTACCCCTATTTCTGTAGGCAGCATTGGCTGGTCCATAGTTGGTTCTGAAGGTCCCATTACCAGAACTGACACCTATGTTTCTATAACCATAGGTGTCGGCTGAGCGAGTGTTAGCAACTAATGAAGTTGACTCTAGATGAAGTTTATTGATAAACCTTACTTCATGTTGTTTTTCTTCCTAGATGAGAATAGAAAAGGCCTGAGCTATGGATGGTAGGGGGTTCATCATCAGTATGCTGCCCCTAACCACTGTATAAACTTCATTGAGGCTCATTAAAAACTGAATTAGCCGTCTATCCTGCTTAGCCTTGTGTAGTTTATTCTTTCCACCACAATTGCACACATAGGTACACTGAGTACTGGCATCCAAGACACTCATTTCCTCCCACAATCGTCTAGCATTAGTGTAATATCATATGATATCTAGGGTTCCTTGGGTGAGATTATTAATCTCTTGTTAGAGTTGATAGAACCTAGCACCCTTAGTTTGGTCATACCTAGCCTCTAATTCATCCCATAATTCCTTAGCATTATTCACGAACTGTAAACTATCACTAAGTTCCTTGGACAGAGAATTCAAAAGCTAGGAAGTTACCATGTTATCTTACCGTTCCCATTATGCGAACTCAAAGGAATCAACATTCGGTTTTTGAACTTTTCCATTGATAAATCCGACTTTGTTCTTCGCCGACAAAGCTCAAAGTACTCTCTTCCATGAATTATAACCTGTGCCATCAAATTGGATCGAAATGATCGAGGAGCCGACATTCTTTGAAGGATACATATAGAACACGTTGTTCGAATTTGATGTTTCATATTGAGAATTGGGGATCACAGTCTCCGATGTGTTATCCGCCATTGATGGAGAAAAAAACCTCGATTAACAAAATTTCAATTGATTGGGGAACTGAGCTGCAATTGTGCGAAAAAAAATTAAGGAATGTCGAAGAGAAAGAGAGCTGTAAGTAGCTTGAAATTGATTAAAAAAGGATGTATATGAACCACTACGGCTCTGATACCATGTCGAGATGTTGAATTAAGATGAAGGATTAACCATTAAGAGACCAATATAAGCTTCCATGGGAGCTCACATGAACAAGAGAGGAGCTGGGAGCTGGAATAAAATTCCTTTTTCTTATTGAATGGAAAAAAACTCAACTAATTTTGTGATGTAGTGTGTATATATATACAAGTAGCTGAGTCAAAACTAGGGAGAGAAGAAATCTATCCCAACTAACTGCTTATTATCGAAATTGCAACCCAACTACCGCTTAAATAACACTTAACTAACTTAAGTTGGGATTCATCTTAGCTAACTTGATCTGTGAAATGTGAACATAATCTCAACAGGAGCAATGCAGGCTAAATTCAGTACAGAAGAATGAGAGATTGAATTTTCTAGTAGAGCAACAAGACTGACAAAAAGACAAATGTTTATTAATACTATTATGTAATTGAAAAAGTACTTAGATGACAGAAATTCAAGTCAAAGTGCAGATTAACAGTTTATAGTTAACGATTTATCAGTGTGGGATGGGATGTATTAGTCAATTTTCTGATGGTATGAATTTTATGTGTTCCGTTGGTACTGTTTGGATAAATATGTAAAGTTGGTTTGTTGAATATGGATTTGGTTTGCGTCATCAGGAAAATGAATATCGTTGGTTAACTAGCTAGTAGCAATTTTCTTTGGAAAAATCAAAAAGATCTTATTGTATGGAATTTTCATGGATTTATCTTTAAATCGTCTCATGGTAAATGACATTATAGCTGTCTTCTACAAATAAAAATGAGTGACCTAACTAATTCCTATTTCCCTTTTCGGTCAGGTGACCATTTGGAAATGTGTGAAAGATATTGTCAGTAGAATGTGGGAAGGTTATATTAAAGAATAGTTAATTATTATTGTTGTTATTATTTATCTTCTTATCGATAATGAGTCTTTTAATTTGACCTCAATTAATATTCATGTTCTCCACCTTTGATTGTGCACAAGCAGACATTTAAACTTTTATAAAGTTGGACAAATAGGCACACACATCCTACTTGATCTCTCATGCTCATTGCCACGTATATCGCGTGTTCTACTTGTTCAACTCTATACAAGTCTAAGTGTTTACTTGTGCACGCCATGCTAGTTGAGTCCAAGTTGAAGGAAACACTTATGTAATTTATCTAGCTTTTACTAAAAATATCATTTTATGATTTTAGGAGAGAATGCTAACTAGTTTATAAAAAGGGAAAAGGCATAATTTTCTCCCTAAACTATACACGAAAAGTCGATGACACACTTAAACTATCGAGAAAATTTATTACACACTTATACCATATAAAAGTGAATTTATTTACTCCCCGCGACACTCATGTCCAGGTGCATTTCTTACATTTAATATAAGCGCGTCCAACCTTTTTAAAACTAAAAAATAAACGGGCAAAAATATTAAAAATTTAATAAATTGAAGACTCATCTGATACGTTTTCCAAAAACCTCCATTAAAGTCAATTTCGGGTTCCCAAATCAAGAACCCTCACCCAAATTGGTCATTCAAAATGGAAATTCAAGCTCGTTTGTTTGAAGAATTGGTAACCAAATCTTTTTAATCGTTTGACTTCTTACTATATTGTGAGAAATTATAGTTCTTTTCTCTTAATTTTTTTCAAATTTTGATAATTATTTCTTTCAGTGTTTCTTCAAATTTGAATTAATTTTTTCATGATTGAGCATTTGTATCAAATTTGTATCAGTTTCCTACCTTGAAATCAAGCGAATTCAACTTGTAAAAATTTAACTCAACTTGAAACGAAAAGAGAGATATTATTTTTGAGAAATTGACAGTGAAAAACATAGAAAATTAGTACTTCATCTCTTCTATCGGGTTCAAACTTGCAAGAAAATTGAGAATGGATTCATCGATCTTTGAGGGTTTTCAAAATGGATTTGTCGGTACATATTCTACCCGAATGAATCGGATAGTCTAATATTTGGGTTCGATCGGGTTATTTAACATACATTATGAGTTTGAGTCGGGTTAGGATTCAATATAATAGAAAATATCGAATTAGATGTGTAGCATCACCACAGGGCGAGTGTACTCCACTCCACTCGTTAAACTTGAGAATAGGTGTCGCTGATAGTAAATAAATTCACCTTTTATATAGTATAGGTATGTAATAGGTCACCTCAATGTTTAAGTGTGTCATCGATTTTTCGTGTATAGTTTAAGGTGAAAATCATGACTTTTCCCGTTATAGACATGGCAATTTTATGTCAAATGCATTGTTATGTTTGATACATTTTAAAACTTGTGAATAAAAGTCATGTTTCATATTTTTCTAAATAAAAAAAAAGGTGAAATATACTTCCAGAAAATTATGATCAAACAAAGTTTTGAAACTTCAATCCAAGCTTCACCAAATCTGATTTTCCAAAAAAACATTTGAAAATATATATTCAAACACTGACGACCCCAAAATATAAAAACTTAAGGGAATAAATAGTCCTAGGATAAAAGGAAAGATTATTTTATCCCATATTTGGTTTGAAGTATTTGTTAGTAATGGGATTACTTATCCCACCATTTACTCTATAGTGATGAGATAAGTTATCCCACATGCATCCCGGGATAACTAATTCCGAAATTAATTATCTTGGGATAACTTTTTCTAAAATTTACATATATACACAAGATAAAGTTACCTTATTACATTAAATACCAATTTGACAAAGTAATTACACAAACCCCAAACTAATTACATTAATCTCCTTTTTTCTATTTTCTCTCTCTTAAATATTATACATCTAAAACCACATTATTGGCTTCCGATTTTTTCTCCCAACTGCTCCCATTACGGCACCCGTACTTTCCTCCATTTTTGAATCCCTTAAATTACGAAAAAATACAAGTAACCTCTAATAAGAGGTTACCAACTTGTAAGTGTTCAAGCTTTAATTGATTTTTATGATTTACTTTATTAATTTTTTGAAATTTTTTTTCAACTTTATCAATTCAGGGTTTTTTCCTTTTTTTTGTTGCATGTTGATTTTGTATGAAATTTCTGTATTGTGCAATCATATTCAAGTTCAGTAGTTCGATTTTTTTTTTTCATATACTACAAGTTGGTTTTTATTTTTTTTTCAGTCGATTTTTTTTATTTTTTTCATATATCTTTGATTTTCTTGTTTTGTAGTTCGATTTAACACTACTGTTAAATCAATATAGTGTAAATTGGTAATGGATTATCCTCCTAACTTTAGTTTAGGAATTACTCAGTTAGATGCAAAAGAAAAAGATATTCTCGTTGGATCTGTTCCTGGTAAATTTGATGAAGAAGATTAGAATTTCGCAGAGAATCGTTCAAAGCACCGAAACGACCCGTTACAATGAAGAAATTGAAGGAAGTTGTCACTTTTAGATTGAAGAAGTTAGGTTCAAAAGAGGCAACTTAAAAGAAGTTTGATGATTCTGGTCGACCGCGTCTTCCGAAGGTATTGATTTAAGTTGTTGTATAAGTTGGCATATATATAATAATACTTTATACATTAGTTATTTTGTCCTACTATTGTATAATATAGGTATTCTGAAATATATTTTAATATGTTATACATTGGGAGTTATGAAAATTTAAACAGTTATAAAGTATTAATATTATATAAGGTAACATTATACATTAGGAGAAACATATAGGTCATACTTATTTTAATGTGAAAATCAGTATGATGACATTATACATTGTTGCAGTTTATTTTTTAAATGTATAAGTTACCTCATAAATGTATATCTGTTGTTTAATTAGTGTTTAATTCTAATTTTGAGATGTATAAGTTACCCTCATACATGTGTATTTGTTGTTTATTTAGTATTTGATATAAATTGTTACATGTATAAGTAACCCTCATACATGTTTAAATGTTGCTTGATTAAGGTTTTGATTTAAATTTTTAGATGTATAAGTTATTCTCATACAGGTGTAACCGTTGTTTATTTAGGGTCTGATATAATTTGTTAGATGTATAAGTTACCATCATACATGTGTAACTATAGTTTATTTAGGTTCTGATTTTATTATACATTACTTCAATTTATTTTTAAATTTATAAGTTGCCCTCATACATGTATATAACAGGTCCTAAGGAGCAACACACCGATGATCAATCTGAGCGTGTCATTCAGACTCTTGGAGGATATGTTGAGAGCTTGTGTTATTGACTTCATACTCTTTCAGTTTCTTGATAGTTAAATTTGTGTTGTAGTAAACTACAACAAGTACACCTTTGGTGTATTGTACTAGAAGTTTAAGTTCTATCTTCATTTTTGATCGGTGCACTCTGCGTATGAAATTACACTAGATATATTGTTGTATTCTTAATTATATTTGCGACGAGGTTTCTACTTGTAGAAAATTATCTTTTGAACGGTGTAATTCACAAGTAGCAACCCATTTCTAACCCATTGCAAATATCTTAATACATGAAGAACAGGATGCTTCAACAAGTACTTTCCAAACATAAAATAATGCAATCTAGTTGTTTATATTCAAATTATTGCATACAACAACATATCCAATGAAGTTTCATAAGGAATAAGGAGGGTAAAGTATAGTGAGAAGTACAACGGGTAAAGTTATGCAGACCTTACCACTGCCTCGTGCAGGTAGAGGGGCTATTTTCGAGAGTCCCGCAACTCAAGCACAATAATTTCAAGTACAAAGAAAGAAGAAGATAGTGAACAAAATATAGCAATTAACAAGAATATATATTCAAATTACATTATAAAAAAAGGCAACATTAGTCTCAAAGTATGTTTTCAACAAAGATCGAGTTTAGTTACGAATTTCGTCATTCGTTAAAATCGATATTTTAATACATATAATAAAGCAATTTTTAACCTTGCAAACCTTTAAATATTGCATACATAGTAGTACATTTCTTGATGTTTGTTTCCTACAAAATCATAGTCAGAAATTAAAGGATCGGAATTTCCTCATTTTTTTTCATGCCCCTTTTATACAACTTGAATTCAACTTGATGTACAATCGTATTTATATGCTTGAATTCAAAAATTTATGTGATGAAGAATACGAAGACACACACTCGTAGCAAATACCTATAAATTCAAGTTTGAACTACTTAGGTTATATGACTGTTAACTAGGGATGTTCAAAGGAAATCGACAAACCACAATCTGTTATATTGAGAAAAAAATCCAATTAGTAGTTTGGTATTGTAAAAAAAGATATTTTCTAGAACTCGTGGAACTTGAATTCCCTACATATTTTTAAGAAACTTATTTTTTATAGAAAATGTTTTTCAAAATTTTTAACCAATCAAACATGAAAAATTAGAAAACATTTTACAAAATTTCTGGATATTGAACACATCCATAATGTAAAGATAACTTACAATAATTAACATAGTTTAACCTATTATTATTGAGAAATTTCAATTGAATTTTTTTGTCATGTATAAATTTTGAATTTCCATGACATAAGAGTAAATTGTAGTATTGTAATATACCCGCGAAATAATCTCATCATTATTTAATTCTCGTGTTATAATCTTAATATAACTTGTTCACTATCAAACGAATCCTACAATTTAAGGTAAGAAAAATACTCGTGTCCTTTCTTTTATTTTTTTGGACATAAACATATACTAAAAATAAACTAGTTAATATCAATTCCATAAATAGCTTTCATCTCTTCAATAATGTACGCGAGGGGTGTTTATTCTCTTGCGATTGATTAATTTGGAGCTGTAAATTCACTCACAAAATTTATTGTCGCAACCAAAATATTCAGCACTCTGTCGCTAAGACTGCAAGTATGCTCTGACTTAAATCTTTTTTATCACAAATATTTTCGATTCATTCGTAAAAGACGCCTTCAAAACCCACTTGCAGTCTTTGTTATGACAATTCAGTACATAGCTGCATCAATTTTTTACATTGAGTCAATGTATTAAACAAAAAGTATTAAAAATAAAAATATATGGACAAAATGCAATTCCTGGCACTGCCCCAGTTTTCATTATACATTTGTCCGAATGTATAATCAAATATTATACATTCGTAATTTAATGATTCAACTACACAAAACCCAACTATAAAACACAAACTACTTCAAAATATCTAATACCATATTACCGTACATTTCTTGGACTGACACAATTTCATTATACATTGGCATGAATGTATAATAACACATTATACATTCATAACTTTATGAGCTTCAGCAACACAGAATCCAACTTTAGAACATAAACTTCTTCAAAACCTCTAAAATCATATTACTATAGATTATAAGATCAACAAATAAAACTGACACTTTTATATCATACCATTTTTTATCAGATTGTTTCGCTTTGGTATTGGATTTGTCGAAAGTTGAAATACAAAGCGGAAAATTAACCAAATCCAAAAATAGTTTCTTCAACTCAACGTAAACCCTCACTCTATTGTCGTTCCTAATGACAATTGGAGAAGAATTTCCTTCATCCACATAGTTAACTTCATATTAATTTTAGTAGTATTGAAGAACGTATGTAGAAGAAGATTTTAGTAGTATTGAAGAACGAATGTAGAAGAAAGTGGTTGTTTTTTGATTTTTCAGATCGTGATTCACAGAAAAAAGAAAAAAAAAATTCATATATAACAAAATATTTGAAATTCAAATATCAGTTACTTTTTCTATCCATAAATGAGTTAATGTTAGCTAATTACTGCCTTTAATTAAAGAACTATAAAATAATTAAAGATTCTCTTACCTTAAATATAGGATTAGCTGGTACATGATACATTCAACCAATATATAATATTTGAACGAATGTATGAGTATGTTTGCAAAAAACGAGAGAGAAAAAACAAGAAGGTATTTTATTTAATTATTTTCATTAATTAGGAGATTTATGTTGTTTACACTAATTTTTTCCCAACCAACAGAACCCTTAGGTTTGTTTTTCTTTTTTTTTGGGGGGGGGGGGGAGAAACAATTTGGGGGAGTTGGGGGCATAACTCAAAATTCCAAAGAAAATAACAAACCAAAATGTCACTGAAAACAACAATATTGGGAAAATATGTAAATTTCTCTACTCTATGGGTAGCAATTGCAAAAAGCCCAAACTAAAATCCTAAACCCTAATTCTCCAATCACCTCCCTATAAATTTCCTAAACCCTACTCTCTCCTTTAAGCCTTCAATTCTTCCTCTGCATCCAAAGGTATGGTAATTTTATTCTCTTTTTCACCAAACTTCATTACTTTCATTGTTTATTTTTCTAGTAAAAAGCACATATCGAAGGCTTCACAGTTAGACTATTGATAAACCACTGCGAAGCTCAAAGCTTGTGCTATATCAACATTTTTCATGTAACTACTAATCCATATATTTGGTGTCCTCTTGATCTGCATTTGTTGCATTTGCACAGGAGGATTTGTTATGTGATGGATATTCTTTTAATACTTCATGTGAAACTAATTTTATTAATCTGAATTGGTATAATTGCGTACGATTACAATATATCCAGTGTAATCCTAGTGGAGTTGGTAGAGTGTAGAGTATACGTAAGTCTTACCCCTACCTGATAGAGATAGATTTAATATAAATGTATATCTACGAGACAAGACAGTGAGTGTTTTTCCTCCGACCGATTACTCCACCAATCCCTGATTTGTGTTGTTTCATTTTTGGCCAAAATATTGATCTTTTATGATGTTCTTGTGGAAAATGTGAGAACTTTACTCAGCTTAGGGTGTTCTAGTACTATCAGTGGCATGATGGAACAATCTTCTGATTGATGTAGTGATTGATGTTGCGTAAAATATGAGCATGGGTGTCATCTAGTTTATCATCCAATTAAAATGACTGATTGAATTTGTATGTCTGATGTCTTTTTGTTGGAGGAAATTTGTGTAATTTAGTAATCCTCTGTTTTAAATAGATAGTGTTTTGGGTCTGTATATAGAAAGTGTGATACGAAATGTATGCCTATGAAAAAAATTGTGGGGATGCAAGTATACATCTAGACTATTATAGTCTCACTCAAGGATAAGATTAATAATTATTATGCTAGTCCTTGTTTTAAGTTAACCCTAAAGATTGATCTTTTACGATGTTCTTGTGGAAAATGTGGTAACTTTACTCCGCCTAGGATGTTGTATTTTTATCAGTGGCATGGTAGAACAATCTTTTTCTATGATTGATGTTGCAGAAAAATGAACGTACATGCTATCTAGTTTATCATCCATTTAAAATGACTTAGAGAATTTCTAGGTCTGATAGGAGTATCTTTTTCTTGGTAGAAATGTGTATTAATTTTTATCCTCTGTTTCATGGAAGAATTTGAATATATCTTGTGTTGTGATAATTATATGACTTGCAGGTAAAATTAAAGTAAGATAGTGTTCTTGGTCTGTTTATAAGGAATATTATTCAAGTGTATGTTGAGGAAAGAAATTAAGGGGGGTGAAATAAATATATGTCTAGGTTATATTCTCTCTCTGGGGAAAAGATTGTAATTATCATGCTAGTCCTTTTATCTTTTGTTTGGATAGTTATATTCCTTTTTCCCTTTATTTTGCTTCGTTGCGTGGTTAAATAAGAATCTCAAGCTGTTTAGCTTGTATTTACTGGTGTATTGCATGTTATAATGCAGGTTTAGAAGTAACAATGGCGAAAAATCCGAAGGTTTTCTTTGACATATTGATTGGCCAGGCTAAAGCTGGAAGAGTTGTGATGGAACTCTTTAAAGACAAGGCTCCTAAAACTGCTGAAAACTTTCGAGCTCTCTGTACTGGGGAAAAAGGGGTTGGGCAGTTGGGGAAGCCATTACATTACAAGGGCTCGGGGTTTCATCGTATCATTCCTCAATTCATGTGCCAAGGTGGAGATTTCACCAGAGGAAATGGGACTGGCGGAGAATCTATATATGGTGCAAAATTTGCTGATGAGAATTTCAATGTGAAGCATACTACACCCGGCCTTCTTTCAATGGCAAATTCTGGACCAAACACCAATGGATCTCAGTTCTTTATCACCACAGTACCAACACCTTGGCTTGATGGTAAACACGTCGTATTTGGGAAGGTTGTAGATGGCTATAGTGTTGTCCAGGAAATGGAAAAGGTTGGTTCAGATGGTGGGAAAACATCTTGCCCCGTCTTAATTGAAGATTGTGGGGAGATCAAGGGGAACTAGTATAGGCATGCATTTTTTGGGACAAGCTGCTAGCATTTGTAAAGGATTGCTAAGTTATGTAGTTCTATTAAATAACTGGTGACATTGTAATATGCTTCTTACCTCTTTTTGATGCCTCGTTTTTACACTTGGGATGATAATCTTGATTAGGTTGAATCGTAAGTTTAGAAAGTTTATTTCAAGGGTTCGAAATCCAGAATGCATTTGTTGTCAATATGTTATATATACACGAACATTAGGAGATTATTCATATTCTCTCTACTTGCTTCTACTTACATTTGCTTGAGATCTATTGTACTAAAATTGTTTAGATAAATGCTAACGACAAGATCAAAAGATAAAAATGTTTTTCTTATTCAACAAATGTTTCACTTCAGTATTACAAGTGAAGCCAGAATTTGTACTTTCTGTTTCTTTTAAATAATATAAAGTACTAGGTAATGTAAAACAGCTGAGACAACATCGTTTATGTTCAAGCTTTTTCATCTTGCACATGCGTGCATCAAAGAGAAGCTTGAACTAGTCAACATTCCTGTAATACCCAAAATTTTCTCCATTGACAGTATACAGCAAAGGTTGCATTTTTATAGATTTCTTTCAACTCAATCCTAATCATCATCAACCAGTTGATCTTCATCATCCCACCTTGGTGGCCTAACTACTAAAAGCACCATTCCCAAGCTCTTGTTAACCCCCATTTCCTTCAATGTCAATCCTCTTTCCACTTTCAATCCCTCGTCACCGCTCCCATTGCCAACACCAAGCACCAAGTAAAACCCATCATCCAATGCCACTTCCTTCCTTCCCCTATCAGCCACCACCAAAACTGGCTCTTCCTTGTACTTTCTCTTCTCCCTCCATGGCAAAAACTTCCCACTCTTGAATGCTACCGCAACTCCACCTCTCTCTAATCCTGCAATTGGTTGCCATCCAGGCAAAACCACCCATCTCCTCCAATCCTTGTCCGCCTCCACTACACCAAACTCCCCCACGCCAACACATTCCCATGGCGCTGCCTCCAACTCAAATTCCCTCTGCTCCGCCTTACAAACTGGCAAAACCACTACCGTTGTCGACTCTGCTACCTCCCCAAACTTCAGCCTCACCAAAGGTACTGTCATCGCATCATCAACCACACTCTCTTTAGCAACCTCTTTTCCTTGTAGTTCTTGGACAAGCACATTTCTCCCGCTTTCAGACTCCACAACTTCAAGCGCCTTCTCCATTGCATCCACCCTCGATTCCTTAGCACCTGCAGCAGCATGCTCTTGAGCTAACCTAAACAACCAAAAAGCCAAACAATCACCAGGTGAATCACCATCAAACTTATCCCAAAGATACTCCATACGTCTACGTGGATAATCCTTCATTGCCCTAGCCACATCCTGTGCTTGCTTCGCATCAAAACCGTTCCTAACACTAAACCTGGCAGCATCCGCTCTTTGCCTAGCATTAAGCAACCGAATTTCATACAACAACTCACTACCTCCAGTGTCGAAATAAGCCAACGTTTCTTTATCAACATTAGACTCAACTAAAGACTCAAGAACCTGTGCACCAACCACTAGCCTATTCTGCTCAACACCAGTAATCCCAGTGAGTTCTTCAAGAGTTGGAGGAGTAAATCCTTCGCTAAACAAAGCAGATATCAGTGGAGCATATTCATACCAAAGGCCAAGACGATTAGCAAGAACTTCCAACTTAGAGTTGGTGTCAAGATTACGGAACTTAGGCGGAAGTGGAGAGGGAGGTGGTCTAAACGGTTGATAAAGTTGTTGTTGTTGTGGACCTAATGAATATTTTTGACCTGATGGAGGGATGATAAGTGATACTATTTTTATAGGTTTTGGGGTGAGATTTGGTTTGTGGGTTATGGAGGGTGGGGGGTGGGGGTGAGAAGGGAGGAATGGGGTGGAGAGAGATAGAGGTTTAGGGGAGTTTACTGTGAGAGAAAACATGGTTGAGGACTGTTGGAAAGTGTGTGAAACTGTAGAATGATGAAGAAGAGAACTATCTTATCTTGGTTTTTGATATTTTTGATGTTTGGTTTGTTGATATTTTTTGTTTTTTCTGGGCTTTTTTGTGGATTTCCAATGATGAGTTTGGTTGGGCCTGGTATTGGGCCTAAGCTTTTTCATTAGAGTCCAATAACAAAGTCCAGCCCAGACATGGTGACATGATGTTATCTGGCCTCTGGTATTGGGCTTAGTTTAACTTTGAGGCTCATCTCATTATATGCACTAGCAATTGCACACAGTGGCTTAATTGGATACTCCCTTGTAATCAAGATCCATTTTTTCCCTAAATGTAAGAGAAAATTCCATACATTGCTATAGTTTAGAGTGTAATTACGAAATATAATTATGATTTGTGTTTTTATGGAATGTAGTTATAGTTACTACATCAGGCGAGTCTCAACTGTATCAACAAAATAGTTATATTTAGGCAGGTGGCAGCTATACAATCACAAACTATATTAGCTTGAAAAACATGAAAGAAGTTGAACCCCCTCTCCCCAAAAAAAGAAAAATAAATAAATAAAATAAAAAAATACACGAAAGAGATGTGTCATAACATCAATGCACATGTGCATTATGTATTGTAGTTTCTTGTAGGGAAAACATGGTTGAGGACTGTTGAGAAGTGTGAAGAATGAAGATGAACAATAGGAACTATACCTTATCTTGTTTTTGTTGATATTTTATGTTTTCTTGGGGCATTTTTCTGGACTTCTAATGTTTGATAAGTTTGTTTGGGCCTGATCATGGGCTACGCATAAGCCAGTTTATTAGGCGCCGTTTGATATCTTATTAGAATTATACAAGTATTAATAATGTAGATATTAATTATTTCATTTCAGGAGCGATTCAAACATATTTGTGGTCAAAATCAAACGGAGGCATTAAGATTTTAAGAATTATTCGTATAAAGTCTATATCAAAAATTATATAATCAATTTCTTCTAATAATTCTTTTAATTAATAATATAATTAATGCATTCTAATAACTAGTGTACATATTCGTGCTTCACGCGAAACAACAATATTTTTTTAAAGAAATTATAAAATTTTCCAGAGGCATAAGAAAATAAAAGTTTTGTATGTACACATACAACTTAATTAATTATTAATTTTTCTTTTAAAATATGAAAAGAATTGTTCAAGACAACATTTTCACTATTCAATATGTTTGGAAGTATCTCTTGAAATTTTAATACTTGATTCTCTTTGTTTAATACGCGTGTGTATAGAAATGTGATTTTTTTTCAATAAGATAATATAATTGTTTTTCAAAATACAGTTATTGATATACTAAAATACTTGGTTCTAATCTTTTTCTCCGAAGCCAGGGGTTCTAACTTTTTCTCCGAAGCCAGGGGTTCTAATTTTTTCTCCGAAGCCTGGGGCTTTAATAGGAGTACTTGAAAACGTATCGTTAACTTTCTACTAAGTAATTATAAAATATACTCAGTAAAATAGTTATTCCAAATTAACAGAGATTGTTAATTTTTGTCGTTTCATAAATAGTAATTTTAAATTACTTGTCAATTTATAAAATTAATAAATAAATAAATAAATAAATCTTTCTTATTTTATTCTTAAAATTAATTCTTGTTAAAAGCACAAATAAGTTCGTAAGTTCCAAAAAATTTCTTAACGAGTAAATTATTAAAATTCTTCTTCTTATTTATAAGTAGTGATAATTAAATTTTTGATTGTTTGAAAATTTTAAATTAGTTTTAAAATTTTAAGCAATTATGTTATTCACTTTTAGTTTTATACATGTAAATTTTCTTAAGTATTTTTATCCTTTTAAAATACTTAACTTTTATATAATATATTACATGTGAAAAATAATTTTATTTTTCTTAAAACAAAGTAGAAAAAGATTCAATATCCTTTCATACCTATTTTTAACAAATTTTAGAACAAAATTATTTATTTATATATTTAATACAAATTGAATAATCTAGCATGCACATTTTATCTTATTTTATCCTTTCTCTTCTCTTTAATTTTCATATCTTTAATATTCTTTTTATTTGTGTTTTTTATCCTCACTTCATCTTCTTTAAAAAAAAATGGCATACCTCATTCATTGTCTTCTTTCTTCTAATAATAACCCCCAAACAATAAAAAATAAGTAATCAAAAAAATAATACATTCAAAAAAATTAAAAGACAAAGATTTAGATATTCTTATAGTAAATCTTTTACTAAAAATTAAACAAAAAAAATAATAATTATTATTATAAAAGAATTATATGTTTACAATCATTTTACTAAAAACTAAAGAACAACAATAATAATTAGTGTTATTGTAAAAGAATTTTTCCTTTACCCCTTTATCTCGAGGCCTCTTTATTTGTCGCCAATCTTTTATCTCGAGAAACCTTTAGATGAGTTGCAAAATACATGAAAGAAAAATAAAAAAAGTAAAAAAGAAAAAAGTGAATTAAGAAGAAGTAGTAGAAAATGAAAATGAGCATTCAACAAATTCATAGGTGTTTGTTATTTATAGAATGGTTCAACCATTAGAATTAAGTAATTGAGAGTTGAGGAGACATATAATTTAAGTAGAGAAGAGTAAGAATTAGAGTTTTTTTTCAACTCATTTGATATAATTATTGCAATAAATATAATAGTTTTTCAATTAGTAAATAAATTGATAAATAAGAAGAAATGAAAGGAAAAAGTTTTTAAAAAAGAGAAAAAATAGTAAATCAAATGGTGCATATATATATATATATATATATATATATCTTGTAAAAAGTTGTGGAATGTATAAATCCAATGTTTGAAATAGTAATAATAGCAATTGGTAAATTGTAATAATATATTGTAAAATGTATTTTACTAATTCTTGGATGAAGAGGAGAAAAATTGGGACAAAATTATTACTATTATTATTGTTGTGAAAAAAAAAAATTGTTTTAGTCATTAATACAATTAATATATTTTATTATTACTTTCAATAAAGAATATGAATAAGTGGAGTAGTTTTTACAATAAAGAATAGAAATAAATGAAGAGTAAATGGGGAGGTGTTAAGAAATTTTAATATAAAATTTATTGCTATTAATTATTTTAATATAGCAAGTAAATGGAAAAAATAAAAAAAATGTCAAAAATTTGAGGGAAAAAAATGAAGGCCTTAAAAATTTGCTACATCAGCATACTTTTAAGTCTCCTTTATATATATTGATTCTTAAGGACATGTAACAGGCAAAATAGACAACAGATATGAAACAAGTGGAGTTATATACTTGCCCTTTAACATTGAGACTAAACAGCTTCAATCTTTCTTATGATCCTTTTTTCAAAAATAGAATATTACTTTTATATTTTTGTATAATACACGTAAGTACTGAAATTTTATTAAATTTAAATTCATAAATTAATTTAGATTATGCTAAGTTTAAGAAGCTAGTCCAAATAATGTGCCTAATAAAATTAGGTTAATCATCTAATCTCAAATACACTGGGTTAATCCAATTGAAATGATGAGTCTATTTTTATTAACCTATGACCCAAATGGGTGCTAGTCCAGCTTAAAAGTCCAAGCCCATGTCTCTTGTCACATGAGGTGGCAATCCATGTTAAATGAAATGAGCCAATAAAAGCATGTCATATGTCAATATTATGTGACAATCCAAGTTAAATGAAATGAGCCACTAAAATCATGCCAAGTGTACAGGTGACATGTTCTAACTAATCAAATTAGAGTTTGTCATAAAAAAAATGTGATTGGTCAATTCCAAATCGACCAATCAAAAAATAATTGGCTTACCCCTCCAACTATAAATAAGAGTTCTTATAATTCACAAAAAGGGATAAAATCATAAAATCTCTACAAGTTATAAGTTTCAAGCAATCAAGCTCAAGATCAAGTTCAAAATCAAGAACGAAGGAAATTTTGTTCAAGATCAAGTTACTTGTTCATATTCATCTTCCTGGCAATCATCCCAAGTGTTTGTGATGAATTAATATCCAAATTCACGCCCGAAGACGAAGATTCAAGATCAAGCTATTCAAGCCCTTGAATCCAAATCAAGTTCAAGTCCAAGTTAATATTATTTCGAGGAATCAAAGGATTATCATAGAAATTGTAACACTTACTATATTTGAAATCAAATTATATTTTGTTACTTCAATTTTTCTGTCTTGATTTTTTTTCTTAATTTGGAGAATTTGTTGTCTACAATTTTTGGCACACCTAATGGGTCCTTCTCTACCCTTCATCTCTTCGCATTAATCATCCTATTTAAGAATACTGAAATGGCATCAAAGAAGTTTTACTCTAAATCTATTATTGCTAAGGCTTCTGACTCCAAGTTTTCTTTTGAGGTGGACAACATACTTGATGCTACCATGAAAAGTGTGGGGCCTATTACTACGAACAAAGTAAACTTTCTAGGACAACAAACACTAGAAGTATCGTCCGCATCAGCTCCTGTGTTTGAGCTTCAATCTTCAAAGAGGGCAAGATTTTTTTCAAATGAGTTGGAAGAAGAAGAGAATATCACTGAGATCATTGAGAAAACTTTAGCCCGACTTAGCCTATTTAAGACTAAGGACCACACTATGTAAGAAGATGATGATGCCTTGATCATCAAATCTACTCCAATCACTCTGCGTGAACTATTTTACTCAGATTTCAATTTGAGAAAAAATTCATGCTTTAATCCTTCATCTTCAATGGCACCTCAACTATTGAAGAATAACTTGCAATTTTGACAAAGACAATTGAAGTCCTAATAAAATATATTTAAGATCAGGATAATCGGATTGTCAAGTTGAAAGTGTTATGGGGGGGGGGGGGGGGTCTCAATTCATGCATTCGAGAAGTGAACAATGGAACAAAACAAAAGAGACTCGTCTGTGAAGCAAATACATGTTACTGATGAACTGTAAGTATTTACTGAATGGTCAATTTCAATTCATCAAATAAAGAACTTTATTATGGGAGCCATTAAAGACAAGTACGATGTTGCTTCCAAACCATCTCTCATATATGCCAAGCCATAGTCTTCAAGTATTGATGGTTTGAAGATGCCTGCAGGTTATTAACCTCTGAAATTCCAATAATTTGATGGTAAGAGAAACCCAAAGCAACATGTTGCACACTTTGTTGAAACTTGCAATAATGATGAAACTTATGGAAATTATCTTGTTAAATAGTTCATGCGCTCCTTGCAAGAAAATACATTTGATTGGTATACTGGCTTTGAGTCCGGTTCTATTTATAGTTGGGAACAACTCAAACATAAATTTTTCAATTATTTTTATAGCACGAGATGTACTGTAAGTATGGTTGAACTTAAAACTATACGCTAACAAAAGGATAAACGCGTCATTGAGCTCATCAATTGATATAGAAATGTGAGTATTAACTGCAAAGACAGACTTAGTGAGGCTTTCGAGATAGAAATATGTATTCAAGGAGTGCATTGGGGACTTCGTTATATCCTAAAGGGCATCAAACCCAAGTCATTTGAAGAACTTGTCACATGCTCTCATGATATGGAGTTAAGCATGACCTCAAGTAGAAATCAAGGACTACCTATTAATGAGATCCGAAAAGGAAAAGACAAACTAAAAGTGAAGAAGGGGGCAAGTTTGTGCCAAAGTCAGAGAGTAAAGAGGTGATGAATTTTAAAACAACACCATTAAGGATTGCCACAAATCTAAGTAAAAAGCAAAGTGTAAAAACCACATCTTTCTAGAATAATGCCAGCAGAAAGTTGACTTTAAAGAAAATGCAAGAAAAAGAGTATACATTTTTGGATTCAGATGTCCTAACAATTTTTAAAGAACTCCTTTCATTGAAACTCTTTGAGTTACCTAAAATGAAGCGCCCAGATGAAGTTGGAAGGGCTAATAATCCAAACTACTATAAATATTATTGGTTGTTGGTTCATCCCATAGAAAAATGTTTTATCTTCAAGGAAAAGGTCGTGGACTTGGCTCGTAAAGGAAAGATATTGCTCAAAGATGAGAAAGAAGGTATGAATCAGGTCTCTATCAGTTTTGGTTCACTTAATCCCATATTTGTTTGCAACTTTGTTGAAGTACATGAATATAATGATTTCCTAGTCCCATCGCCGCAAAAGATGATTAAATTTGTCAACTTTGAACCCATCAATGTTAGCAGGCCATTGCTTCTTCCTATGATGAATAAAGTAATAGTGAAAGAGGAATCATTATAAGAAAGGCAATCTCGTATTGAGCACACTGATGATGAAGGATAGATACTGGTAACTCGAAAGAGACATCGCAAAGTGAACTCACGAAAGAAACCAAGTAAACAAGGAACAAAAAGAAAGATGATCAAAAGACCCCAAAATAAAATGGTGGAGAAGAATGTGAGAAAGCTGAAAATTAAGAAGAATTATCGTCCAAAGCCTCGTTATCCAGTGACACTGGATGAATTCTTTTCAAGTTGGTTTTAGGAGGAAAAATTTTATATTGGAATCAAGGCCTCATGCTGTAATATTGATAAATAAGAGACAACAATGGGAGACTCATCATTGCCGTTAATCCTATCACATCAAGAACCTGTTAAGTCCCTTTTTGAAGAAGTGAACACTTGTGATGCAAAGATCAAATTCACTAATAATGACCTCTTGTTGGCTGAGACATCACACAATTATCCCTTATATATGGTTTGCAATGTGTACGAGCATAAAGTTAAAAGAATTATGATTGATGATGGTTCTGGAGTCAATATTCTTCCAATTCACACCGTAAAGAAGCTTGGAATCTTGATAGATGGGTTGTTTGAATATTGTCTTATGATTACAGGATTCAATCAAGGAGGGAAAAGAGCCACAAGTTCTATTAAACTGGAAGTCAACATGAGAGATATGTGTTCAAGCATGTTAGTGTACGTAATTGATGCAAAGACCTCATATAACATCTTATTAGGAAGGCCATGGATACATGATAATAAAGTAATCATGTCTACCTACCTTCAGTGCTTTAAGTACTTTTGAAAATGGGATTCCAAAGAAGGTAGTTGCCGACAATAAGCCTTTACTAAAGTAGAAGACCATTTTAAAAATGCAAATTACTTGAAGAAATATATCCAAAAGAAGGTATATGTTGGTTATGTAGGTCATATACAGGAAGTTGATACTACAAAGAAGAATGATGAGGCAACGAGAAAGGAAAAGGTGGTGGTTGAAAAGAGCCTGATATTTTCTGGTGTGAATAAGGTACCTGAGATCAATATGGCATTGTTGAGTAAGAAGATGGCTCCAATTATTCTCTATGTCCTAAAGGAAAATAAGGTTAAAGTTAAATAATCTGGGTTACAACAAAATATGTTACGAGGGTTGACCTTTCCTATTAAGCAAATTGACATGATCAAGTCACCTACAATATTGATAGAATGGTTTCTTAAGTCATCTAATCTTGCTGCGCATAAATTATTTCCTGAAAAGAGTACGTCTGAGAGTGTTGACCTCAATTGCTCTAAATTATAGCAAAATCTAGGTACAATTCCGATGAAGCCTTTAAGTTAGGAAAGCTCCCACCTGAAGCATATGGAGCGCCAAACCATGGTCTAAATCTTACTCAAAGATTGATGATAGAGAAATGGTATTCTGTCAAACAATCGCATGAAGGTTTAGGTTATAAATAACCATCACCAGTCCGTATATCTATAAATAGGGCGTGTATCAACTACATTAACCCTAAGAAAGATTCTATAGCATCTAACAAAAGGGTTTCTGTGTTTGATTGACTCATTGACTCAAGTCCAAGAACTTTGGTGTTTGATAGGTTTGGGACAATGAAGAAGAAATACAAATGCCAAGGAAATGAAAGAAGGATGGAAGAACATGTTTATGCTAAAGAGCCTAATTTTCACAAAAGTTACACTAGTTTGATTCCTTCTAGAACGAGGCGAGAGACAATTGTCCTAGTTTCATGTGAAGATGTCCTCAAAGCAAGAAGTCATACTATAGTTCATACTAAGGATCGTGATAAAGATGTAGAAAGTGTAGGATTATCATATCACATCATAATTTATGACAACGATGGTACTCTCCAATATGTAAAGATTGAAGATGAGTTCATTAATATCAACACATGTCATCACATATCATTCAATGATAGTGATCCTTAAGAGATTGAAGATGCCAAAGATGCATTATCTGAACTTGAGGAAAGGGTGAGGAATACTGTTGATGTACTGAAGGAAGTCAATTTAAGGATTGATGAAGATCTAAGGCCTACGTATGTAAGTACCTTACTGGATGTAGATGAAAAAACAAGTATGTTGAGTTGTTTATGGAGTTTTTAAATGTATTTTCTTGGATCTACAAATAAATGTCAGGATTAGATTCTAAAATTATAATTTATCGCCTCGCTGTGAAGATAGATACTGGCCCTATTAAGTAGGCTCAATGCCACTATAGACCTGAATTAGTCCCTTTGATTAAAATTGAAATCAACAAGCTCCTTGAAATAGGTTTTGTCCGTGAAGTCAATTATCCCATGTGGATTTCAGGCATAATACCTGTAAGAAAGAAAAATAGTCAAATCTAAGTTTTTTTTTACTTTAGGGATATTAATAATGCATGTCCTAAAGATGAATTTACTCTTTCAATACCCGAGCTTATGATTTATGCCATAACTAGATATGAGATAATGTTTTTCATGAATGGTTTATCTGGTTATAATCATATTTGTATGACACCAAGAGATGAAGAACTCATAGCCTTATGCACTCCTAAAGAAATATATTGTTACAAGGTGATGCCTTTTGGTTTAAAGAGTGCTGGTGCCACTTACCAACGAGCTATACATAATATTTTTGATGATATGCTTCATAAGAATGTTGTGTGTTGCGTTGATGACTTAGTGGTGAAATCAATAAAAAGTGATGATGACCTACATGATCTGAGAATGATATTTGAACGGCTTCGAAGATACCAACTCAAAATAAACCCTTTGAAGTGCGCTTTTGAAGTTGCTTCTAGAAAGTTCCTTGGCTTTACTGTTTGGCATAGCGGAATTGAAATTGATCAAGATAAGGTAGATGCTATTTTGAAGATGACTGAGCCTAAAGATATTCACGAGTGAAAATTTTGCAAGGAAATGTAGCGTATCTTAGGACGTTCATTTCAAATCAAGCTGGGAGGTGTCAACTACAATAGTCTTATAAAGAAAGATGTCCCTTTCAAATGAGACCAAGCCTGCACCAAGACTTTTGAGAGTATAAAGTCTTATCTAATGAAGCCTCCGATACTTGTAACTCCTATACCTGAAAATCCATTGATATTATATATTGCGACACAAGAAAGATTAGTAGGAGCACTTCTAATACAAGAAAGCCATAAAGGGAAAGAAAATTCCCTTTATTACTTGAGTAGGATGATGATACCAAATGAGATAAAGTATTCACCTATAGAGAAGTTGTGTTTGACACTTCTTTTCTCAATTCAGAAAATGAAGTATTACTTTCAGGCTCATTTTTTATGACTTATCTTGAAAGCAAATCCTATTAAGTTTGTCATGTCCAAGCCTATCGTAAGCGATAGACTAGCAAGATGATACCTATAATTCCAGCAATTTGAAATTATAGTTATCTCTCAAAAGGTGCTGAAAGGACAAGTGCTGGCATATTTCCTGGACGACCATCTAATTCTGCATGATTGGAAGTTATCTGATAAATTACCAGATGAAGCTATTAGTTTGTAGAAATCCAGTCTCATTAGAAGCTGTACTTTGATGGTGCTGGACATCGTGAAGGAGCTGGTGTTGGAGTAGTATTTATCACTCCCAAGGGGGAAGTTTTGCCTTATTCCTTAACTTTAACACAATGTTGCTCTAATAATGTCGCAGACTATCAAGCGCGCATACTTGGACTCGAAATGGCTGTTGATATGAAACAATTATAATTACAAGTCTTTGTAGATTCCAAGTTAGTGATCAATCAAGTTTTAGATAGTTATGAGGTCAAGAAACCTGAGTTTCTTCCTTATTATGATTATGCTCAGAAATTGATAAGTTGGCTTAGAGAGGTAACCATTCAACAAGTCCCTAGGACGAAAACAACAGGGTTGATGCATTGGCAACTTTAGTTTCTACATTGATATCTCTTAATCAAATACAAGTCATCATTTGCAAAGATGGGTAGTACCACTGCCAAATGAAAATATAGAGAAAGTTGAACAAGTTATCACTACTTCCAAGATCGATATTGAAGACCGGAGACAACCAATAATTGATTACTTCTATTTTGGAAGTTTACCAGAATGCCTTTAAGGAAGGACAGAAATCCAACGATGAGCCCCTCGATTTCTTTACTATAAGGTTACAATCTATAGACAATCATGTGATGGAGTACTCTTATGTTGTTTGGGCATGGATGATTTTGTTCAAGCGATGCAAGAAGCTCATTCTAGATTATGTAGGGTGCATCAGTCTGGGCCAAAGCTTCAGTTTTATATAAAAAGGATGGGTTATTAATTTCAGACTATGGTGAAAGATTGCTTGGATTACACTCGAAGGTGTAAATCTTGTCAATTCTATGCAAATTTCATACATCAACCCCCAGAGGTATTATACCCGATGATTTATTTATGTCCATTTGAGGCTTGGGTATTGGATATTGTTGGAATATTACCAAAGTCTTCTGGTAGAAATTTGTACATCCTAGCTGCTGATTACTTTTTAAAATGGGCCAAAACTATTTCTCTGAAAAAAGTAAAGAAAGAAAATATGGAAAACTTTATTTGAGTCAATATTATCTACCGCTTTGGCTCCTAGAAGTATACTAACGGATAATGGTAAGCCATTTGATAATAAATTGATGACAAAGATATGTGATATTTTGGCTTCAAGCAACGTAACTTCTCTATGTATTATGTTGTTCCCAATGGTATTGCTGCAACATTCAATAAGACACTCTGTAACTTGTTGAAGAAGGTTGTTTCAATGTTTAAAAGAGATTGCCATGGTAGAATGAAAGAGGCTCTTTGGGCATATAGGACAATGTATCGCACGCCAACACAGGAAACCCCTTATTCACTTGTTTATGGAGTTGAAGCATTCCTACCACTTTAGCATAAAATCCCATTATTGTGGCTTTCTATTCAAGAAGGACTCACTAATGAATAAAACACTCGGTTACACCTCAAAGAATTAAAGTCTTTGGATGAAAAGAGTCTAGATGCTCAACAAAGTTTGGCATGTTATCAAGTTAACCTATCTCGATATTTTAATAAGAAAGTCTGACTTAGATGCTTTCAAGTGGGTGACCAAGTCATTGTAGTAAAAAGACCTATTATCACCTCTTGTCGATCTGGAAGCAATTTCTCAGCTAAATGGGATGGGTCATATATTGTACAAGAAGTATATTCAAGTGTTGCTTAAAAGTTTGTTGAATCGAAAGGTTTGCAGATTGGCTCTATAAATGAAAAGTTCCTAAAGAGATAGTATCCTTGAAGAGAAGAAGAATGCTCCTTAAGGAATGAGCCTAAATTGCATGTCACTTCTGGCCCGTAAGATTATAAACGGTGTACGGATAAAAAAATTTCGCTAGGTTGAAAATATCAAAAGAGGCGGCCTAAGCAAAATTTAGGACCAAAAAAAAATTATGGCTCCTTCAAAACTATGTTATGACTTGATCCTCTTCATTGAGGTATGTAGACACTTAGAGTATTCATTCTATGTTCAGTCTCATTAGTTAAAAAAAAAAGAGTCTTGTTCGGATAAACATAATGTGCCTAGCAAGGCATCTAAAGATCATATCTATGGATGTTCTTTTGTTAATTTACCGGTCTCCTTAATGGGTAATGCTGTAATGGGGACAAACCTCCACAAAAAATGAATTGTCTCGATAAGAATAATATGATCTTTCAACAACTTGTCAATTTTATGAGTTGAAACCTTTAGATTCGCAAGCCATCAAGTTGGAGTTTCAGATCCACCATAGTTTATTTTTTCAATATAAAGTCGATAAAATTCTTCAATAGAAATCATTCATGATTTAAGGATTTTCTGTAAATAAGAAAGGAAGAACTTGGCGGCGACGTGTCGAGTCCAGAATGTGAGTTGACTTTTTGAAAAGATTTGTGCATATTCGTAAAAGTTTTGGGTGTAAATTTTATAAGTGTCATACCTCTCGAAGTTTTTTCAACGGGATAAGAATCACATAGTTTTAACATTCACACTCTGAGTTTTGAGTTTTCTGTCATAGACGCGCAAAGCAGAAAAGTTAAAAAAAAATAGAACCTGAGTCGATTCAAAAAAATTATCTAGAATGTTTCAAGCATTTTAAAGTTTTGGATTTTGGATATGATTTAGGTTGGAAAGTCTTATTTAAGGATAATCAAGACGATTGTCATCTCGGTATTCCTACATCAAGATATAGTTTTTTAGTGTAGTCGCGCAAACCTAAAAATGTCTGTTTGTCAGCACTTAATGTTAACTTCAAAATATTACTTAGAAAGATCCAACTATTCTAAAATTCTAAATTTTTGATATGTTTTAGATTGGGGCGTCTGGTAAAAGAAGAATTAAGCCGATTGCTATTTTATTGTTACAACATCAAAACATGATTTTTTTTGGTATAGTCGCGCAAATATGAAAATGTAAGCCTTTCAACATTTAAACTTAACTTCAAAATATTATTTAGAACAATTCAAGTTCTCTAAAATTTTAAATTTTGGGTATGTTTTGAATTTGGGAGTTTAGTTTAAAAAGAAATAAATGAATTTCAATTTTGGTGTTCTTACGTCAAGATACAATTTTTTTTGGTGTAGTTGCATAGATCTAGGAAGGTTAGTGTGCTAGAATTGAAAGTTAGCCTCAAACTATCATTTAGAACGATTCAAATGTGAAAAAAATTCTCAATTTTGGATATGTTTTAGATAAAAAAATTTGATTTTTGAAAAAAACCAAGTAGCTCATAATTTTGATATTTTTGCCTCCAGATATGAATTTTCTACCATAAAACACAAGCTGGTAAACAACAAAACTTAGCTGAAGTTGAGGCTTAATACAATATCATCAAAGCATTATAAGTAAACATTTTTAGAAGTTGAAAATCAAAAGAAGTATTGAAAAGAATGTGCAATATAAAGTCAAATGGAATGAGTTTATTGATGTTAACGAATTCAACTGATCAGACTAAACAGAAGGAAAGAAAACAAAAAGGTTTGAAAATAAATTTTAAGAACCCATCTCTTAAAGCTAATCTAAACACAACTTATAATTAACTAAGTTATGGAAAAAAGCTTCTAAGTCTTGCTTCTTATTTTTGACATCATTTGAGACATTTTTAGTTGCCAAGGAAACGTCAGCATACTTGGTGAACTCTTCTTCAACAGCGGAGACTTCGTATTCAATTTCCTTAGGTTTTTGCTTGGCATCATCTTGTAGAGATTTTAACTTCTTCACCTTCTTTCTCTCCTTCTTAAGAGATTGACAAATAATAGATAGTCTTCCTAATTTCTCATCCCTTTCCTTCATCAAAAGTTCAAGACGCTCTTTAGCTTTTAGATATAACTCTGACTTTTTAATTTCTGTGGTCTTATAAATATGGGTCGATCATGATTTGTCATAGGAAGTGGTGAGCTCGAAGAAAGTCCCCAATAAGTTCTCCAAGGAAGAAATATCTCCACCCATTTCACTTATGCCTTTAAGTACTACTTGAACCTCATCCGCGAAAGAAGAAACACAGTCTGTAGTAAGGCCTTCTAAATTAGTGCAGATGCCAGACCAAAGTTTCATAATGAATTTCATTCTAAGCTTTGAAACAACCTTTCTTCCATAAAAAATGGACATGGTTATTGCTGGTTATTGGTGGAAATTTGATTCTTCACTTGCTTTAGCTTTCATATTAGAGAAGAAGTGATCTCTTGCTCCAATTTTGAGGCAGAACATGCTTTTCTAGAGTCTGGTCCCACTATAGATTCACTACTGGCTTGTGGTCTACCGCAGTAGAAAGCACCCAATATGTTGACTTTTTTTTGCTACAAAAAAATAAGAAACAATTAGTGAACTAATTGGATTACCATAGAATAAGTGAGAAAGTTTGAATCATTACCTTTTTGAAAGCTGTCAGTGTCCTTGAAGAACTAATATTATCACCAAAAATCTCTACCAGGTGTAAATTATCATTTGACGGTTCTCCTAAGAATGGTCTCACTTTCTTCCAACAATGATCTCCATGAATGTTAGTGCTCTCATCTTTAGATGACCGCTTGTTAGGAGCTTGGTGAGGTAGGATTGGCGTCTATTATTCTCAAACTTCTTGATGTGAAGGTTCCTTAGTCTTATCTATGATTACTTTGGACTTTAAATATGTCCACGACTAATGCCTCTTCCTCACATTCTTGAGGAACGTCAGTACTAGGATCCATGACACTCACTAGAGATTATATGTGATATTCCAGAACACTCCTATGCACCTTTTCCCACCAAGACTTATAATTTAATGATGAGAATTTCTTCAGGTTTGAATCACTAGGGGGAAATGTCGCCTTAGCCATGGATTTAGCCAATACACAAATGCGTGCAAATATCAATCCATCTTTTAATGAAGCTTTTAAAATTTCTTGGTCTAGTAAGACAAGTGAATCTTGGAAAAATTCAAATTGACAGCTAAACCTGTGGAACTATAAGGCTCAATAATGAAGGCATTCCCGTCCCTTAAAGCAAGATAGTTTGAGCGAATACTCATGAAGAAATTTGACTGGAATTCCTTAGCATTTCTATCATCGCGGTAGTGATAGGCTTGAGGCCTCTTAAGAAATGTGCCATCCCAATAAATAGTTCCTCCTCCATGCATACGTTTTCTTGCTTCTTCATTACTGTAGTACCTAGAAGTACCTTCACCAGAATATCCATCCACGAGAGAATCGATTGGTCTATTTGTAAATAGAAAATGAGTATTGAAGTTGCGGGCCAACCAACCATATGTGTAATGAACTGGGAATCATGTCCAAACAAAATCAAGTCGCGGACATTCTGATATTATGTTTATTCCCCTATAGATACTAGCTAATACCGGCACCACAAGGCTAACTCTTCTTCCACTTTTAAGTGACATAAAACTATGAAGACTCTTGGACAGATAACATATCCTCCCTTCATAGGAAACAAAAATACTTACAACCAGCAAGACAAAAAGGCAGCCAAGTCTGTATTGTCCCTCTTGCGACTCTTAACTCCTACCTTATCAAATAATCCTTTTTCATCAGATGACCAATAACAACCTTGTCGAGTTTCCCAGTCGAGTTATGTGATAATTTGAGATGCATGGATTTTTATCTTTTTTTTGTGGAGGTAGTCCGTATTTATAAGCTTTCTTACACTAAAACATTGTTCATTTGCTCAGGAAAATGCTCAAATATCACTAGTCCCTTCTAGTTGCTGATGGAAGGCATCGAGTGGATACTTATAAATTTTGGAAAGAAACTTTTTCCCCTTATCATAAGTGCTTGTAAGTTCTGCAACATCCAGCATGACTTTCTCATAATGACTTTTGGCTATCGGTAGACCTCTAATTATGTGTAAATCTCAAAAGAATGGGGATATTTCTCTAATTGAGGTATGCAACATATTCGTAACAGGACACTAAGCTTTGCAGAAGGCTTGTAAGATGCTTGTATTATGGTCATAAGTAAAGAGTGAACCATATACGACATAGTAAATCTTTGCATATTTTAAAGTCTGACAGCTCCTACTAAGAACATCTTCAGCCCATTCCCAATATCCAGGAATGCAGTAAAACTCGCTACTAAGCTAAAAAGTGTCACCCCATCCATTCTCTCCATTTATGATTCGCTGTCCCAAGCATGGAAAAGTACTAGAAATAGTTTTGGTATGATAATTAAAAGAATGAATTGAAGTACCCATGTCTTTGGTGGACGACTAAGGTATTCAAGAGTCCATTGATCCAAACCAAATATATTCTCTAAAGGTGGCCTGACTTTCTGAGATATCATAATTGGACAGTTCCTATATGCCTGTCGGCCTGTGTTAGACTAACTCGCTGGGGTATAGACTGTAAAAGGTCCTGTTAACACTTGGTTTGACCTTAAAGTTGACTGACTTGCAAGGAGTTACAAAAGCTGAATTTAAAGAAATGAGAACATGTAATTAAAAGATCTGTAACATACCAGTGGCTGCATCAGGAGGACTTTCTTGATCATATCGGGACTGAAGTTCATAGAGTCTATTTGGGCGTTGCCCACTAATAGCACTAGGATTGGCACCCTGCTAATTCGGACGACCGGACTGAGCTGAAGGACGACCGTGCTGACTTCGAGGACAGGGTTTAGGATAGTCGCGGACCTTGTGACCTAATTTACCACATGCAAAACACATATTACTGCCGGCTTTACACACACCTTTATGATGCTTACCACACTCTTCGCAAAGCGAATGAGTAAAAACCCTGCTCTCACTACCCTGGGCCTTGGAGCCTGGCGCGCCATCTCTATGGTTATTTATGAACTTTGGTGCTGGTGCACTAGCTGAAGATGGAATTGGGGCTGAAAACTTCTGTCTATGTTGAGAACGGTTACTACCCTGCGAACTTGGCTGAGAAAAACTATAACTACCAGTCCTGGCTCTCTTGTTTTCCCTCTCCTTCTTCTTAAATTTCTGCTCCTCAATCTGATGAGAATGGACCATAAGTCTATATATGTCTATCTCCTTAATCAACATTGCAGTTCTATACTCCTTAACCACTCTACTTGAAACCCCAGACACAAACTTACTCATTCTGGATCTACTATCTGCTACTACATGGGGAACGTACCTGTCTAACTGGGTGAACTTGAGGGAGTATTCTTTCACACACATGTCTTCTTGTCTGAGGTTGATGAACTCTAACACTTTGGCTTTTTTCTGTTCTATGGGAAAGAATCTATCTAAGAAGGCTGTAGTAAACTCTTCCCATTCTATGGGCTTTACATCTGTACCCCTGTCTACCTTCTACTGTTTAAACCATGTATGGGCCACGTCTTGTAGCTAATGAGCGGCTAACTCTAAACTCTTACTGTAAGTCACTCCCATGATATCTGTGACTTTCTGAACTTGATCGATAAACTTCTGTGGATTCTCTTCAAACTTAGAACCTGAGAAAAAGGAAGGATTCATTCAGGTGAAGTCCCAAATCCTGGATGCAGCAGTATTGGCCACTAGGTTGGCCGGAACAGCAGCTGGCCATTCATTTTGAGTTGTGACTGAATGAACTAGAGTAGTGAATGCAGTCCTAAATTCTGCATGAGAGACATGCTTATCCAGAGGATCTAGATAGAGAGGCTGAGGTGCTGACTGATTTGCTATCCCTTTTTTGTTAGCCTTTTTGGGAGGCTTGTTCTATAAATGAAAGGGAGAGCGAATTAGACTGAGAGAAAAATTCAAGATTATGCTCACTGGCATGACATAAATACTGAAATAAGGGAAACTATTCCTAAAACATCTCTTTGCCTCCTGCACATAAGTGTGGTACACAACACACCCATGCACAAGACTCTACTAGATACAACTTTTCAGACTTCCTAGGACACTGTTGAACCTTAGGCTCTGATACCAAGTTTGTAACACCCCAAATCTGGTACCCAAAATGCTACACGATGCTAATGATCCCTAAGGACCACAAGCTAACCCATGACTGATATCTGTAACTGAGTACTGAATAATAAACTATAAATATGTAGAATATAAGCTGTAAGGCCATAAGGTTCAAAACTAAACTAATACTAAAGATAAAATAATATTTGTAATGGGGTATAACAATATCCAAAACTGAAATAAACTGTTTGAAAACATGTTATAGTCTGAAAGCCTCTAAATTATCTGAAAACTATGGAGTTGATGGGACATGTCCCCAATAAACTCTGAAGTACTGGAATATTAAAGTAATAAAATAATCATGCTATCCTCAAATAATGAGGACTCACTGCTAGTCTGGCTGCTGAATGTCTGATCTAATAAGGATGCTCGGGAGCTCATACTTCTAAACTTGTGGTATAAAATGCCATAGCGCATGCAAATACGTCAGTACGATTGAATGTACTGGTATACAAGGGAGGTAGGCTAAATTCAAGGGTTTATATGCATGGACAATAATAACTGACTGAATAATATGAACCTGAGAATACATGCATGAATATGTAACTGTAACTAAAATCGTGATAATACTGACTTAGATTCTGATAACGTGGATTTACTGATATCTGAGTACTAATACTGGGATACTGAATGACTGAGTTTATTGAGTACTGAGGAACTGATGTCTATTATAGATAAAGAAAAAACTACTTCTGACAGTTCTGATTATGAAAAAATGGTTTAAGTGACTGTATCTGACAGTCCTAAAACTAAATACTGATAACATAAGTTTTGTATAATTAATATACTATCAAACAGGTAATTGTGTCTGAAAGTACTAATTCTGATGGAACTCGTAGAGTTTCGTACTTAACTGAGCGACTGTGTCTGACAGTCCTGAATTTTGTAAAACTAAACTGAGCTCTATTACTAAGACTTGATCTAAAACTGAGACTGTGAGAGGTAATAATCTAACGTCATGCCCCAAAACTGAACTAGTGAGGTCCAACTTGTAACCCCAACTAGAAGGGTGTCAGTACCGTGCCACAGGTAAAGACAAGTTGTGAGTATACCCTCTCTGATAGGGAGCTCTTCCGTCAACCCCTCCTGATAGGTAAACCAAATGAGATGTATAAATCCCTAAACGCGTAGGGTGCATCTCAACCTATGTTGGCTTCGTAGTTCTTGAACACAAGGATTGTTTCTAAGGATCACACCCTCCACTGAATAACAGGTGAGTCCCCATCCTTGGGTTCACTCGGTGATGAATCCTACTCCCAACTAAATAAACACTGAACTGATTAACTGAACTAAACTGATACTAATGGCATTGTTTAGCGGATCTAAAACTGAGTTCACTGAGTTCTGTTGACTGACAGAATGCTACTAAAATCTGATAACTGACTGAGGTTACTGAGTAAGACTGGACTGATACTGAGTTTTCCTGAGTCATGTGACTGACTGAATTCTACTGATCATGGATTGACTGAGCATATCATGAAAACATGACACTAGCTCTAGGAACACAACTAAGTTATCAAGTACAAGTACCCCCAGGACTCAATAACACAAAACTAACAGTACAATACACTTCTTAAACACATAACCAATATCAACAATTCATAATGCATTAATTTGGGGATTTCATGAAGAACATGGTTATCATAGGCTTGTACACGAATGGAATAACATATAAACATGTCATAATTTTATCAACCTAATCTCATGGACATTTCCTCAATCATTCATAATGCACACAATATCATGGAAGCCATTCTTGGTCATAGGGTAAAGCATGCATTTTATCACTTGGGTCACAATTAAGCTATAATGCATAATTTCTATTCTCTTAGGTATTTGATTTCTATTCTCTTAGGTATTTTATCAAATACCTAGGATGCATGACTTAGGGCATAGGAATGACCATCAAATTAATATAACAAAACTCCGTATTTCAACCCAATTTCACATGTTTCAGACCACATACTAGTATAGGTTCATGAATAACACATAAAGATTTCATCTTGGGAATTATAAAACCATAATCATATGAACATAATTAATCCAAAACAAAATATTCACGATACAAGATTTAAAACTTGATTCTTGGGATTCATGGATGAATGGAATCCATGAATGAACACTGTGCACACCTTAATTCTTGATTCTACGGAGATTGACGGAGAGATTCTTGAATTTAAGTATTGAATTTGAATTCCCAATTGAAAACCCTAGCTTGTTATTGAGAGAAACTTGAGCGAAACATCATAATTAGGGTGAAATATGGCTAAATCACGTGTTATTGGGTTTATATAGGGGTGGGAAATTGATCCTTTTAACCCTGGACGCGTCTTTTTAATTTTTGTGAAAAATTTCCCGATCTGAACCCCTGGCGCGACGCGATGCTATCGCGTCGTGTCACTAGAATTTGGAAACTCTGGATTTGATCCTTGAAGTGACGCGCCATAATTGCGGAGGCTCACTGGATTTTGACGATTGCCATTTTGGCTGGCTCCGCAATGCGTTGATGGCTCAGGTGGCACATTGCCTTACTTAAATGGCTCTAACTCTTTGCTTGGGTGTCGGATTTTGGTGAATTTGGTTTCAATGGAAGGCTTATTAAATTTCCCACATGACAAAATATAGAAATCTTGAAAATACCATATGTATAAAAGTGGATTCATCTTTTAAAGCAAGCATCTAATAATTTTTGGGATAATTTTAAGCTAGGTAGAAGTACGGGGTATTACAATATCTTTCTCTGGGGAACATTCATCCCCGAATGAGACTGATTGAAATGGGAGAAACGATCAGTTGAAATATATACTGAGCATGAACAACTAAAACATGACTACCTGACTGATATTATTGAGATTCATACTGAGTATGCATATCTGATGCATGATTTTATAACTGAGCTGATGCATGACTGCATGACTGAGAGTACTGAAAATCTTATCATGCATATTTAATGTGTGAATACATGACTGAACTAACTCATGAATAGGTGAATGAACATGCAAGGGTAAAGATACCAAGTTTGAAATGAAAACTGAGCATGGAACTAAATACCATATTTATAACTGAAATTTGAACATAAAACTGGATAAGCTTAAGAAAAGCTATTACCTTGGGCTGAGTCTAAGCTTAATTACTAAATATGCATGAGCGGAATCATGAGAATGTAACTGGGTCTGGAACATGACACATGAGCTGAATATCGTGATCTGAACTAAATACCTTGAATACGTGGCTTACGGTTGAGATCGGAGTCTGAGAGTCAACCTAAGGGTACCCACTACTCCAAAATGGATTCATTACATGAAGAGAGGCTAGAGGGTCTAGGACACGATAGCTCGGGGGTTATAGAGCATCTCCCCCTTAGGACATATGTCCCTAGAAGAATACTGACTTGACTGCGATATTGAGAAAAACTGGGATGATGCACAGGGCACCTATGAACTGAATTGTGACTGAATATCTGGGATCTGAAACTAAGGCATGATACATGAACCAAGTTGAACACACAACTACCTAGTTGACCCATGTTAGAATAATCATATTCATGAGATTTTGAATAGTGTGATTAGATGGAAAGATGGGAAACCACACCATATGAACTTTTCCATCTGATTGCTAAACAAAAGTACTGGCTTTGCGAACTAACTCATGCTGAAAACTTATACTCGATCGGAGCATTTCTATGACATTCTTTCCATATAGTTCTAGTGACTCTAGGGAGAAAGAGAATTTTGGTCTGGCTTGAGTAGCATATCTGCATAGGATATCGTTTGCAAGGCTTATGAGACATCGTCTAAGTTAAAGTGACTAGACCTTACGCACTACAACCGAAACTATTGAAAGATCTATGTGGGCACCGAGCATGGATGCATAAATATACAAATTTATCTGATTAACTGAATGATGGATAGCTGAATACTGGATGTGTAAAACTGAATTGCACTTGGTTCGGGATAGCTGGACTGAAACTATAGAGTGTTATGCATAGAAGGTAATGACTGACTGGGTGACATGAGGTGACTGGGCGTGGATTTATGAAAACTGTATTACTTGAAATTGCGAGACCAAGCGTATGACATGATTCAAAAACATTCTGTAACTGAGGTACTGAAATACTATTGACTGAGTAACTGATAGCTATATACTATGGTCAGGTAATTCTAAAAACAAACTGAGTTTCTAATCTGGTTGAACTAGGACTGGGACTGAGATTGTAGCTAAAACGGTAATTGAGAATGTAATCGTAACTAAGACTTTAACTGGGACTGAATGTTGGTTTTCTGATAACCGAGGTTTAGATTGGTACGGGAGCACTAAATTCTGATGGCTAAATAACTGATTGTAGACACGTGATTTTTGACCCTCCCTAAATTTTAACTTGTTTATCGATATTAAATATTTTATATTTATATACTTGATCATATATTATTATGATTCTTATTTTTAATAAATTTTTAGTTTAAAATTAAATAATTAAATAAAGTTAATTTTGAGATATTTACAAAAAAAAAATCAAAAAAATATTTTTTTTTCAAAATTTTAATAAATAAATTAGTAGTTTAAATATTGTCTTATTATATTTATTTTGGTTATTTATAAATTTTCATTATGTTTTGTTAGATATAAAAATTAATTATATTTATATTTATTATTATTATTATTATTATTTATTATCTTTATTTATTATTATTATTATTATTATCTTCTATTTTTAAAAATAAAAATTATTAATTAATTAGTTTAAATTTTGAATCCTATCTCTATTAGCCTAAAAAATAACTACTCCCCCCCTAAAATAATAACTGTCCCCTCCCAAGAGTCCCATTATAAAAGGATTTTCTCCTCTTTCAGCAAAAAGTATACTTTGACATTCACCATCACAGGATCATATAAAAAAAATAGAGAGAAAATTAACAGAAAGCAAATCATCTGTCCAAAAAGAGAAAAGTTGAAGTGGAAATCAGTTTTCGTTGAGTTTTTGGTGGCAATATTCTGTACTTACAATCGTTTGAATTCATCAAACAGGTTTTTATCTGTTTTTCTACTATTATTTTATAAATTATTGTTCAATGACTCTATGTATCATCTGATATGCAAAAGTTTGATTATTGATATTAATATGATTATAAGTTATAGTACATATCTGATTATATAAATATTTAAAATCATGTATAACGGACTTGGACATGTTTTAACGAATATATTCACAGAACACACACATGTATTCACAGAATTCGATTTTACACACACTGTATACTTACATGTAATTTATCAATTTGTATACTGCACATATCACACACAGTATAACGAATGACGGAAAAATCAATAATAAAAAATTTGAAAATAAGGAGAAAAACAGTTCAGAAATTTATTTATTTTGGCAACTTATCGTTGGAAACTAACCATCAATCGCACACGGACTTTCTTTTTCTCGCTGGAAACCCATCTAAAATCTGACCAGACAATCACCAAAACTCCCTCGAAAGCCGTTAAAAAAAAACGGCAACCAAACGACCAGTGAGGCCACCCGCTCCGCGCCGCTCCACTTTGCTGGACCACTACCAACTGGCGCGTCCATCGACACCCCCTTGTTCCCTTTCCCGTTGCGCCATCACTCCCCTACCAGATCTTCCCCGCCTTGCCGAAGTTAATCACTGACGGGCAGACTTAGTCGAACATCATAACCATACAGATGCTCTTTTGTATGATTCATAGAATATTCTGTTGATTTTTTATTATTATTATTTTATTTGTAAAAGGAAGGCTGACTTATCTTTTGATTTAATTATTTAATGATCCTTGGAATTTCCTATGTAATACGTTTTCTATTTTTCTTTATTTCAATTTTTTTTTGAATGAATTTTTAATTGATTTCTAATTAACTAATTTATTTTTAAAAGAATAATTTTTAGGATTATAATAAAAATCAAAATAATATATAAGTAGTTGTGAATATTTTATTATTTATTATGTTTATCATTATAATTATTCATTATCATTAATAAATTTTAAGAATTATTTCGTTAAATTAACTAATCTTTCTCTATCAATAGTTAAAGTTGTAGTTTTATGATATTTTATATTTGATTTACTAATAAATTAAAAAAAAAAAGTTATACTGTATTATTTGGTTGAAATTGGTTAGGAGGAAATTAAGTTCATTATGCATGTTTAGTGGAAAAAGGAATCTTTGCTATATCTCTTAAGTATTAATTAACTAATTTTTAAAATTTTTTTTTTAGATAAATATAATATGAGGAATCATAATAAAATTAAATATTATATGACTAATTTCGTATGTATTTAATTTTATTTTATTATTATATTTATTATTATCCACTTTATTTTTATTTTATTTTATTGTTATTTCATTATCATTAACAAAGATTAATAATTGTTTTATTAGATTAGTTTATTGCTAGAAAATTTCAAGCATTTTTTTAAAAATTCATCTCAATTAAGAATGCGGTGTACGCATCTTTCTTAGATACTTAAAATTCTAGTATTTAATAATACACTTTGATAAATATTTTTCTAAAAATTACTTTAATCATTTTTTTTTTAAAATACAAGAGTCTTAAATAAATTTAGTATATTAAAATGAGCAATCTTAGGTCTTCACATAATTTATAAAATAATTTAAGTCAAGATAAGTCAATAAAGCGACCGTGCAAGAACCATGGGACTCGAGGGGTACCCCACACCTTTCCTTCAGTCAACAGAATTCCTTACCTGGTCTTCTGTTTTCGCAGACCATAATAAGAGTCATTTCCTTTTGATTAGGGATTCAATAAGGTGACTTGGAACACTATAACTCAATTCCAAGTGACGATTCTGAAACTAAAATAATATCTATTCAATATCGTCACTTTAATTGGAAAAACCCTTTGAACTCAGATATCTTCAAGCGAAAAAGGGGTGTGACATCTCTGGCGATTCCACTGGGGACTAATAAGAATTCTAGCTTTTATAATTGACTTATACTTGCTTTAATTATTGTTGATATTGTATTTGTTAGCTTTATGTGCTACTTGTTGCTCATTTACTGCTTTGATATTATTTGAACTGTGTTATATATTGTCTTCTCTCGCGTACCCCCTCCGAGTCTCTGAAATAGGATAAAGGGAATACATCATATGCATCCCACCTTCTTTTTGAGATAGCTGGAGTGTCAAGGCACCTGGTGAAAGATATAGTCACACATGTTAGGCGGGGTTCGAATCGACAATGAAAGCGATGTTGCCCTACTACCGACCAAGTTGTCCCTCCCCGGCTCGAGTGTCCGTTCGAGTAAGCCAGTCTAGACACCTATCCCTATTAGGCTTAAACTTAGAAGAACTAAAAAACTTAGAATCTGGTTATCCCTATTAGGTGTCGCTTTATTTACATCATATGCATTTGACTTAACGGGACTCGGCACATGGGCCGGGTCTGTCTAGGATAGGTAACCTATTTTATAAAGACCAACTTGTGCATCCTATGTGCTCTTTGACATTTGCTTGGAAGGCTATTTATTTGTTGACTGGCTTTAGGCAATTTTAAAATGCGAGAGATTAATTTATCCTCAAATTTAGTTAATCATTTTTGAAACAAAAAATTTTATTTTTGAATTTTTTTTTTTAAATATACAACAACATAGTTTTTATAATCTTCATGAACAACGAGGGTCTGATTTTCACTTTTTGTGAGATACGTAGGAAATCATACCCTGAATACGACCATTTATTTGAAAAATAATAATAATATATTTATTCACCGATTTATCGAAGGATATTTTTAGAAAAATAATAAAAATAATAATAAGAAGAAAATGATTGTTTTCATGAATATTATTATCATTATTTTACTTTTCATTCTTATTTTCAAAATTAATTTTAACATAAAAATCTTAATAGTCTGAACCTTTAGGGGTCGTGAGCTGAATTTTTGAAAGTAATAAAATATGTAAACATATATTTTAATAGTCCTGAACCTTTAGGGGTCGTGAGACTGAAATTTTTATACAACTTCATAAAATAATTTTTCTTCTTTTCTTTATTTCTAAATTATTTTATTTTTGTTCTTTTAAATGTATTTGGGGAGTTTTGTCTCCAAACATATAGGTTAAATTTGTCTAAAGGTCGGTTATTGTAAAATTTTTGATAGAGTCAATTTAAATAAATGTTTTTCCTAAACATATTAGTAGTCATGTTTTTCTCATTTTGATAAAATTGTTCTTTGCAACTAAGTTCGAATAATGGTCGCACTAGGTTTCACAAGTTAAGTTGTAAATTCTTTTTCAAAATTAATAAATTAAGTTTTGTCTAAGTCTAGACATTTATTAATCTTATGTCCCTATCAATAGGTATAAAATATCTCCCTGTGTTCGTGGAAAGCGTTCACAGAGAAAGAGAGATGGGAGTGTACTGCTTCAGGTTATAGATTGTACCCCTTTGCAACTTTGGTTGTGGTGAAACGAAATGGATACATTAGATTATGACGAGATACATAAATATTTGGGTTTTTTGATGAGTATAATGACAATCAAACCTAATAGGGAGGTGCTTGATGTGTTACTAACCTTCTGGGACCCGAAGAACAATGTGTTTCGTTTTTTGGATTTTAAGTTGACTTCTATTGTAGAGGAGATAGCGGCCTATGCTGGATATGGGGATATGTATCGGAAGAAACCTATAGCCTCGAGACTCATTTCGATAAACAAATTTTGCAAACTTATGAACATACGAAACTCAAAAGAAGAATCGATGGAAAAAGGTTGGGTTTCCTTGCAGTTTTTGTACGATAGATACGGAAGGCAAGAGGGGTTCAAAAAGTACGGTAAGCAGCTCTGTAATAAGGGGAATTTTAGGGCTTGAAAGGTTCACAGACGATTTGCATTCATAGTAGCCTTTTTAGGCACTATGGTCTTCCTAAGGAGAGAACAAAAAATTAACATTCGTTTAGCAGGAGTGGTAAAGATATTGATTAAGAAAGATTACACTATGGTACCAATGATCCTGGCAAATATCTACCGTTCTTTAACTATTTGTCAGAAAGGAAAGAGTTTTTTTTAGGGATGTAATATCTTGTTACAGATGTGGATTGTGGAGAATCTCTACTGACGTCCTACAATGGCAAGATTTAATTCGGAAAGATTCAATCGCATCAAATATTACGAATAGAGGTTAGAGAAATATAAATACCTAGAAGGAGATAGAGATTGGGATAAGTTTCTTCGTTCACTGACAGCAGACAAAATCACTTGGAATCTCCCTTGGTTCCCTTGGAGGCAAGTCATACACAGTTTTGTCATTCGGTTATTCTTATTATAAATGGGTATTAGGGGTGTTCAACCGTATATTCCATTGACAGTTTTACGTCAGCTAGGAAGACGCCAAATAATTCCCATTACGGAAAATATGATCGAGTTTGTATTTGAGGTCAGACTAGAGATCCCACTTTCGGAGGAATTATCCCAGTAGATTTGGGAGGATTGCCGTATCATGGGGATTGAAACGATGGTCATAGAGCGTGAGAAAGAAGAAGTGCACCCAGATTACCGTGAATGGTTTGAAGAACAGTTGAATCCTCCAGTCAGACCAGAAAGATCGGTTAGGGGACCTATAGATCAGGAAGCTGCAATCAGGATAGGAATTGAGAGAACCATGCAAGAACATTATGAGGCCAACTAAGCTTAGAGAGCAGAATTAGAGCATGCCAGGGCAAAAATAGACGAATAACAAAGGAAATTTGCTGAAGTGAAAGCTAAATCAGCAGATATTGAGGTTGAACTTCGAGGATAAATCAAACTGGCTACCACTAGAGGGTCACACGTTGCAGAACTTGCCGCATCTCACCGATAATAATTGCAAGAAGTTGAAAAGAACATGCAAGAAGAATTTGATCAAGAGAGATCTCAGTGGATCCGTGAAAGAGGAATATTGCGAGAATAGTTGGAGGATTCTTCTTCTCGTGAACAGCGTGCGAGAGAAATGGTTGATTTTCGAGATCGACAGGCCTAGGAATGGGATCAGGCCTTTAGTTCCCTTCGAGGGAAGGTCCGTCGTGTAGCACAAGATACTGCGAGAATGGGTTTAGATTATCAGCAGTTGGATCATGAGGACTTTTTGGCACAAGTACCAACTTTCGTACAGGGTCTCACTACTTCATTGGAGGACATATATTTGAGTTTGGGAGGACATATTAAGCCAAAGTCTTCTTGAATGGATAGTTGTTTTCTTTGTCATAATTTTTCATTTTCAGTATTAAAACTTCTTGTTTAGATATTATGTCTTTTAGTTTTCAGATATCAGTTAATAGGTTTTATTTTAGGAGTTGGGCCAGTTATTTTGTCGTATTTATGTTATAGAATGTAATGAAGTTGACTGTTTATTTCAATATATATTACGTATGTTTTACTTCACTTACTTTATATATTTTCTTCAATAAAAAAAAAGACAAAACAATTTTGTTAAATTCCTTCGAAACTACACAAGATCTGATTCATGTCCTGGCATGATAGGTAGAAAAACCTCCAAAGGGTTCGATCAAAACTTTTGAAAATACATGCCTAGAAAAGCCGGGATGAAATACAAAGCCTTCTATGATAGGTTGGGAAATGCATATAGAAACATGACATATAACATGGCATTATAATGTGTTAAATATATAACACTCACCCGTTTGCTACTTGGTCACAGAAAGATAAAGTAATTGGTGGTTGGTTTGTGGTTTAAACTGGCATCACATCCTTATAACACCAGATACAAGGGTAAAAGGAGAATGGCCCGCAGAGAAGGTATAGGGTCTGATAGTGAAGAAGAGCAGAATCAGTTGATTTCACAGGAAGTAGCATCAATAGAAGAAATAAAGTCATTAACATAACAGATGGTGGAGATGTACCAAGCTTGGTTGAATGGACAAGCCCCGCCTTCTTTAATTCCTGGACTTTCGACTTCGAATGATCCAAATTCTGACCCAGCTCAAACTAGTGATCCATTTTACCCACCAGGATTTGTCCCATTTACTAGTATGCCTGGAGTTGCTGGTACTTCTACCATACGCCCACCGAATTCATCTGTCGCAAATAACCCACTTTTTACTTCCGTAGCACCAGCTACTACGGGTACTCAACCGACAGTACCAAAGAATATAGGGAAATCAAGTCATGATATGTTATATCCTCCTAAAATGACTTTCAAATCCCAAAATCCACATTATCATGTTCATCAACACGATACTCCTATCGTGGTTGAGAAGATTGCCAAGAATGAGAAACAGGAGGAGATGGTTAGAAAATTTAGAAGCTCGGAGCAGAGTATGAGAAATATGCAAGGATTAGGTGGACCAAAAAGTGTTTCATACAAGGATTTCTGTATGTTTTCTAATGTCCATTTGCCGATAGGGTTCAAAATGCCAAAATTTGACAAATACGAAGGACACGGTGATCCTGCAGCTTATTTGAAAAAGTTTTTCAATCAATTAACCGGAGCAGGAGGAAAAAAAGAATTATTGATGGCTTACTTTGGAGAAAGCCTTACAGGGATAGCTTCTGAATGGTTCATTGACCAAGACATTTCCTGTTGGCACGTATGGGATGACATGGCTTGGGATTTCGTTCAATAATTTCAATATAACATTGAGATCATGTTAGATCGCACTACGCTTGTCAACATCAGAAAAAAGATGATGGAAAGTTTCCAAGAATATGCCGTCAGATGGAGAGAGCAGGCTTCAAGAGTCAGACCATCGATAAAAGAATCTGAAATGATTGATATTTTTCTACAAGCACAAGATCCTGATTATTTCCATCATTTGCTCTCTACTATCAGAAGCACATTTGTCAAAGATATCAAAGTTGGAGAGATGGTAGAAAATAGAATCAAGTTAGGAAAGATTATGAGCCAGGCCGCTTTGAAAGAAATAACACAGGCAATTCAAAATGGTGCAGGAAGTTTCGGGGGAAAGAAAAAAAAGGATGTAGCAACTGTCGTGCCAAGTCCATCACAAAATTGGAGGGGTGCGCATCAACCATACACATAAAATCCATTATGTTTTGTTCCTTCACCTCAATATCCTATTTACAATGCACAACCATATGCTCGGGCTCCTTCTTACCCGCAATGGCATGCACCAACCATCCAAAATCATCTACCGGTACCACAAGTTCAAAGAGACCCTCTCAGGTCTAATTTTTGGCTAGAGAAGACTTTAAAAGGGATAACATGGTAAAAGATAATTTCACTCCTATTGGAATATCTTACACCAGTTTATTTCATAGACTGAGAAAAATGAATGTTCTAAACCAAATTGAGAGAAGGATCCCGAATCCTCCTCTAAAGAACTTTGACTATTCTAGAAGATGTGAATACTGTTCTAATGCCCCAGGGAATGACACAGAGAATTGTTGGTATCTAAAAAGAGCCATTCAAGAGTTGATTAATACCCTACAAATCATGGTAGAAAGTTCAGATGCTCCAAATGTTAATCAAAATTCGCTGCCAGATCATAACGAAACAAACATGCTCGAAGTGATACTCAGTGGTGAAGATGCTATGATTTCCTTTAAGCCGATCATTAAAATTAAAACTAATTTAGAAAAATCAACAAATGCTGTTTTGATAAAAGAGAAGCCTGCAGAAGCGAAGGTGGTGATAACAAAACCCGAATCATCGAATGTTCCCTTGGTGGTGGGGAAAGAGATTTCAAAAAATATTGGGTCAAGTCAAATAAAGCTGAAAATCATTATTCCCGGAAGATCCAGTAAGCCTCTTTTAATTATAAAAGGAGCTCACATAGCTTCTATTGTTATTAAAGTAGTATCACAGCTGCCTATGGTTGATACCAAGGCAGTCTCTTAGAATTATGATCGCATTATGGTGATGCACAAGGGGAAATAAGTGACTAAAGATGTAGATAAAGTAAGGGAATTAACTCGATCTAAAAGATGTTATGCTCCAGTAGAGTTAAGAAAGAACAAATAAGGCAGTGAAGAACGAATGACAGTCAAGAAACCTGTCACTGATGGAGAAGCTGAAGAATTCTTAAAGAAAATGAAATTTCTAGAACATTTTATTGTAGAACAGTTGAAGAAGACACCAGCACAGATTTCTTTGTTGTCTTTATTGATACATTCAGAGGAACACCGCAAGGCTATAATGAAGATTCTTAAAGAAGCATGTATTCCCAGTGAGATTAAAGTGAATCAACTGGAAAAAGTTGTTGAAAGGATCCTTGAAGCGAATAAGATTACTTTCTCAGATGATGAATTACCTGTGGAAGGTACTGGACATAATAAGGGTCTCTATATTACTGTAAAATATAAGTATGCCATCATCACTCGAGTGTTAATTAGTGGAGGATTAGGCGATAACATTTGTCCTATGTCAACTTTTCAAAAGTTGAATGTTAATGTGGAGAGAATTCGACCTAACAATGTATGCGTCAAGGGTTTTGACAGATAAAAAACCGATGCCCTTGGTGAAATAGAGCTCATATTGACAATCGAGCCTGTATATTTTGCTATGGATTTCCAAGTGTTGAACATTAATGCTTTATATAATATATTATTGGAAAGGCCATGGATTCATAGGGCTAAAGCAGTCGAATCAACATTGCATTAAATGGTCAAATTTTAATGTGACAAGAAAGAGATAGTTGTTCATGGTGAAGAAGACTTATCCATGTATAAAGACTACTCTGTTTCTTTCATCAAAGCAGATACTGCCAATGTGTTAATTCATCAAGCTTCTGAGGTAGTGGCGGTTGAGCATATCCTTGAGGGAAATCTCATCGCAAAACCACAATTGTCCTCTGCATCTTTTATGGTAGTGAATGAAATGTTGAAGCATGGTTTCGAACCAGGAAAAGGTCTAGGGATATTTTTGAAAGGCATAGTTCATCCGGTAAACCTCTATGAGAACTTTGGTACTTTTAGTTTGGGATACGTGCCTACTGCTGAAGATATAAAGAAGGCTAAAAAGCGTAAGAAAGAGTCATGGTCACTTACCAAGATGATACTGCCACTTCACGAGTCTTTCATCAAATTTAGTGCTGTTGGATCCTCCAAGTTACCTGCTGCAGAATCAATGAATGATGATGATACAGAGTTGATTGACCTTTTTTAGAATATGTTCATTGAAGTTGATATGGTTGAAATTGGGGAAGGTACCAGCAATGCAGATGTGCAGTTCTTCGGCCCTAATGTCCAGCTTAACAATTGGGAGGCCACTCCTCTCCCTATTATAAAAGAGTCTTGGTAGTTTGTTTGTTTTTCTTACAGTCTTAGTAGTTTGTTATCTTAGTAGTTTGTTTGTTTTTACTCATGTAATTTAAATCATTCTAGGATTGTAATTCAAAACTTTAAACATGGTATTTTAGGTTAAAACTCTTTCTATCTATGTTTCTAACAAAGCATAGTTTCCCTTCATTTTATTTTAAGTCTGATTTTATTTATTTATTTTCTATCATACAGTTCTTTTTATGCCGATTCTAATGATATGACATGCATGAAGAGTTGTCAACCAGATTTAAAAACCCAATCTAATTATGAAATAATTAATAAAGAAGTTGAATGCGATAAGGAGAAGCATTTAGGGATATAAGCAAAGATTTCAAACAGTTTGAGAATAAGACAAATCCCAATTTAGAAGAAACTGAGGCGATCAATTTAGGAGATCATGAAAATATTAGGGAGACTAAGATAAGTGTGCATGTTCAACCACAACAAAAAAAAGTTATAATTGAAGCTTTGCATAAGTATAAAGACATCTTTGTGTGGTCTTATGATGATATTCCCGGTTTAAGCACCGATTTGGTAGTTCACAAGTTGCCAATTGATCCTGCTTTTCCTCCTGTCAAGCAAAAGCTAAGAAAGTTCAAAACTGACATGAGTGTAAAAATCAAAGAGGAAATCACAAAGCAACTCGAGGCTAAAGTCATTCGAGTGGCCCAATATCCTACTTGGTTGACAAATATTGTCCCTATTCCAAAGAAGGATGGCAAAGTTCGGATGTGTGTTGATTATCGTGATTTAAATAAAGCAAGTCCGAAAGATAATTTTTCATTTCCCAATATTTATATTTTGTTGGACAATTGTGCCAAATATGATATTGCATCTTTTGTAGATTGTTATGCAGGATATCACCAGATCATTATGGATCTAGAAGATACAAAAAAGACATTATTTACTACTCCATGGGGAACATATTGTTATCGAGTCATCCCTTTCGGACTAAAGAATGCTGGGGCAACTTATATGAGGGCAATGACTACAATGTTTCATGACATGATGCACAAAGAGATTGAAGTTTATATGGACGATGTGATCATTAAATCAAAAGAGCAGTCTGACCATGTCAAAGATTTGAGAAAATTCTTTGAAAGGCTTAGGAGGTATGATCTCAAACTTAACCCAGCAAAATGTGTATTTGGAGTTCCATCGGGAAAACTCTTGGGGTTTATAGTCAGTTGGCGCGGCATTGAGTTAGACCCTTCAAAAATAAAAGCTATTCAAGATTTACCTCCACCAAAGAACAAAACAGAAGTGATGAGTATACTTGGAAGGTTGAATTATATCAGTAGATTTATTGCATGCTAAAGTTGAATGGGCTGAAGAATGTCAAGAGGCATTTGACAGAATTAAGAAGTACTTATCGAATTCGCCTATCTTGGTTCCTCCAAATCCAGACAGACCCTTGATATTGTACATGTCTGTGTTAGACAATTCTTTCGGCTGTGTATTGGGTTAACATGATATTACAGGTAGAAAAGAACAGGCCATATACTACCTTAGCAAAAACTTTACCATTTATGAGGCTAAGTACACTCTTCTTGAAAAGACGTGTTGTGCCTTAACTTGGGTAGCCCAAAAGCTGAAACATTACTTGTCATCTTATACTACTTACCTCATCTCTTGTATGGATCCTTTAAATTATATTTTACAGAAGCCTATGCCCACAGGCAGACTCGAAAAATGACAGATGTAGCTTACAGAGTTTGATATTGTCTATGTGACACGAACTGTAATGAAAGCTCAAGCTTTAGCGGATTATTTGGCTAAGAATCCTATTGATGAGGAGTATGAACCATTGAAGACTTGTTTTCTAGATGAAGAGGTATTGTATGTTGATGAGTTTGTTTCTGATGATTGCCATTTGGGCTGGAAGTTGTTCTTTGATGGAGCTGCTAATATAAAAGGAATGGGGATAGGAGCAGTTCTTATTTCTGAATCAGGACAATATTATCCTATTACAGCCTAACTTCGATTCTACTGTACCAATAATATGGCAGAATATAAAGCTTGCATTCTGGAATTGAGATTAGCCATTGACATGGGGGTCCTAGAATTGTTGGTATTAGGAGATTCAGATTTATTAGTCTACCAAATCCAAGGAGATTGGGAGACTCGTGATTTGAAACTCCTACCATATAGAAGTTCTTTGCAAGATCTTTGTCAATGATTTGTATTAGTGAAGTTCAAACACATTCCCAGAGCTCATAATAAGATTGCTAATGCTTTGGCGACCTTATCTTCGATGCTTCAACATACCGACAAAACTTATATTGACCCTTTGCATACACAGATTCATGATCAATATGCAAATTGCAACGTGGTTGAAAAAGAACTTGATCGGGAGCCCTGGTTCTATGATATCAAAGAATATATTCAGACTGGAAAATATCCTGTGCATGCTGATGGTAATCAAAAGAGAACCATTTAGTGTTTGTCTAGTGGATTTTTCCTAAGTGGAGGAATCTTGTATAAGAGGACTCTTGATTTGGGACTTTTGAGGTGTGTAGATGCTAAAGAAGCTTCAAAAATCATGACTGAAGTACATTCTGGGATTTGTGGACCACACATGAATGGGTATATTTTGGCAAAGAAAATACTCCGAGCAGGATATTTTTGGCTCACCATGGAGTGAGATTCCATCAGTTTCGTTCGGAAATGTCATGAATGCCAGGTACACGGAGACTTAATACATTCTCCTTCATCTGAGTTGCATACAATGACTACTCCATGGCCTTTTGTGGCTTGGAGAATGGACATAATTGGACCAATTGAATCGAAGACCTCGAATGGACATAGGTTCATCTTGGTAGCCATTGATTATTTCACAAAGTAGGTGGAAGCAACGACTTTCAAGTCAGTGACCAAGAAAGCGGTGGTTGATTTTATTCACTCAACATCATTTGTCAGTTTGCCATTCTGAAGATAATTGTCATCGATAATGCTGCAAATCTCAATAGTCATTTGATGCAAGAAGTGGGCTAACAATTTAATATTATGCATCGAAATTCTACTCCTTATCACCCAAAGGCAAATGGGGCTGCAGAAGCTGCCAACAGTAACCTAAAGAAAATACTCCATAAGATGGTGCAGAGTTCCTGACAATGGCATGAAAAGTTACCTTTTGGTTTTTTGGGTTATCTTACTACAGTTCGGACTTCAATTGGTGCAACTCGTTACTTGTTAGTTTATGGAACTGAAGCAGTTATACCTGCAGAGATTGAGATTCCATCTCTTCGAGTAGTTATGGAAGCTAAAATTGATGAAGACCAATGGGTCAAGACTCGTTTAGAGCAATTAAGTTTGATTGATGAAAAAAGATTGGCGTCAGTATGTCATAGACAACTATACCAGAAGAGAATGGCACGAGCATATAACAAAAAGGTGTGTCATAGACATTTTGAAGTTGGTTAGTTGGTACTAAGACGCATTCTACCTCATCAGATTGAAGCCAAAGGCAAATTTTCTCCTAATTAGCATTGGCCATTCATGGTGAAGAAAGTGTTACCTAATGGCGCGTTATATCTGACTGATGTAGAAGGCAAAATGGAGGGAATATCGGTCAATGATGATGCAGTTAAAAGATATTATGTATGATATTCATGTACAATTATGTTATGTATGTTTTGTACTTACATTTTAAAAGATTGAAATGATGAAGGCATTTTGTTCTACTATCCGAATAGTATATCAACCTTTGCTTACCCCTTTGAGCTTTTATTTTTCTTCAAACCCTCTTTTGGAATCAAATTAAAGTAAAAAAAAGAGTTGAAAAAAAAATAGAGAAGAAATCAATCAAAAATTCAAAAACAAACAAAAGAACAAGATGTCTTGAACTACGTTTGACCTGATTCTTGCAATGACAAGATACGTAGGCAATCCTACTCCGGGGTTCGGTCCAACCAAAAGAAAATTTAAATTACCTAGAATGAAAGAATACTGAGGCAAAATTTTATTTCCTTAAAAGAGGTCGATTCCGAAATTTGTATGCGTTACCCAATGATTATGTAAATTTTGAGCCTCATGCCGCCCTTTTTTTTTAACCCTATCCAAAAGACAAGTTACAACCAAAGAAAGACCTTCAGGTCAATCTTTGAGAATGTCAAGGCTAAACATGTTATGAGTGCATAATATTTCATATTTTAGGTGTTATTTTCTAAAAAAATAAAAATAAAAATGAGAGTCTTATTGGTGAAAACCCTGTTGGGCACCATAAGGCGACTGTAAGCCAAGAAAGAAATGAAAATGAGATTGACTCGTTGGCAAAAACCCATTGAGGTGCCACAAGCCGAAGAAGGATAATAATTTAGAGTGAATAAATTCAACAATGGCTCAGTTTCAAACTCAATAAGTGGGCAAAAGTTGACAAATGATTGGTGTGGGTAGATTTGGCTATTTGATTCAAAATACATGTCTTAATCACCACAAGCGGTTTCCACATTCAGATAAGTTTTCTCTTTGTTTTGAGAAAGAGATGCCTATTGTATTTTTCTTTTTTGTTTTATTTTAATTTTTGATTTTTTGTGTCCTTGTCATCAAACAAAAATTTTTTGTTGTCTTTTAAGTCAAATTCACGTCAGGTCGAGTGAGAAAGGACTCTAAACTCGCTACCAACTCCTTTAAGGGTACAAAGCAAGACAAAGGGTCAATGCACAGAGACAACGTTTCAAAGTAAAAGTAAGGTACTCAAGATGATGGTGATTTGACCATTTTAAAATCTTGAAAAACTAAGGGATGTATTGGAAGCTAAACTCAGAAGCATCATACAACAGAAACATGATTTGACTTGAGGATCTCAGTAGTCAGAATTCTGAGTCAGAAGTATGACAATTCAATGAATATTATCATGAATTGGAAAAGAGTTGAGCATGACAAGTGCGAGAGAGGCCACTTCAAAAGCTAAATGACACAAACCAACCACCACATATTTTAAAACTCACAATTTTTCTTTGTTCAAAACAGAGATGGGATTTTTTTTTTACACCAAAGTTTTCAAATAAAGGATGCAATTCCACATTTTTGTCAACGCAAGAAGCACGGTTACAGTATCTGATGATGGATCTCGGTCATGGTAAACTTTATTCTTTGTGAGATGTGTTAAGATCCAGTGACACACAAAATTTTTTCAATACAAACTGGGGTAAAATTTTATGTGTGTTGTATGAAATTTATTCTTTTGCACAGGATCTTCCTGAAGAATGGGAATTTACTTTTTCTCAAGACCCTCATGAAGAATGAGAATTTATTTTTGTACAGGACCCTCCTGAAGAATGAGAATTTACTTTTTGCTCAGGACCCTCCTGAAGAATGGGATGTTATTTTTCTTTTTCACCTTTTATTTTGAGTTCAGGAATATATTTGAAAATCAGAAATTGTGAGTTCAGGAGCCCGTCTGAAGAACAGGGTAAAGAAATTGTAAGTCCAGGAGACCGCCTGATGAACAGGGTGAAGAAATTGGAAGTCAGGAACCCGCCTGAAGAACAGGGTGAAGAAAAAGAAAGTCCAGGAGCCCGCCTGAAGAACAAGGAGAAGAAATTGGAAGTCCAGGAGCCCGCCTGAAGAACAGGGTGAAGAAATTGGAAGTCCAGAAGCCCGCCTGAAGAACAGGGTAAAGAAGTTGTAAGTCCAGGAGTCCGCCTGAAGAACAGGGTAAAGAAATTATAAGTTCAGGAGCCCGCCTGAAGAACAGGGTGAAGAAAAAAAAAGTTTAGGAGCTTGCCTGAAGAACAGGGTAAAGAAAAAGAAAGTTCAGGAGTCCACCTAAAGAACAAGGTGAAGAAAAAGGAAGTTCAGGAGTCCGTCTGAAGAACAGGGTGAAGAAATTGTAAGTCCAGGAGCCCGCCTGAAGAACAAGATGAAGAAATAACAAGTCGGAGATCCGCTTGAAGAATAGGGTGAATTTTCAAGTTCAAGTCATGAAAATTCAAATTAAAATTCTAGAAATTGCAATTTTCATTTGTAATTTTTTATTTTTTTTATTAGTCAGTTGAATGTAAAGGCAGAAGTTGTTAACTGGAAATTTGACGGAATCTCACTCGACTCTAACTTTTTCTCTCACCAAATTACCTTTGAACTACTCGTGACCTGATTCCTAGATAACCCGGGATAGGTAGGACGTCCAAAAACAGGATTCGGTCACATTTTTCTTTTATTTTTATTTTTATTTTTATCTTTATCTTCCAAATAATTGGAGGTTCAAAAATCATATCTTGTCTACTTCTTTGTATGAAAATTCTTCGAGATTTCACATAAAGAGTGGCAAAAATATAGACACATGATTTTTGACCCTCCCTAAATTTTAACTTGTTTATCGATATTAAATATTTTATATTTATATACTTGATCATATATTATTTTTATTCTTATTTTTATTTTTAATAAATTTTTAGTTTAAAATTAAATAATTAAATAAAGTAATTTTGAGATATTTACAAAAAAATAAAAAATATATATATTTTTGTTTTCTAAATTTTAATAAATAAATTAGTAGTTTAAATATTATCTTATTATATTTATTTTGGTTATTTATAAATTTTCATTATGTTTTGTTAGATATAAAAATTAATTATATTTATATTTATTATTATTATTTATTATCTTTATTTATTATTATTATTATTATCTTCTATTTTTAAAAATAAAAATTATTAATTAATTAGTTTAAATTTTGAATCCTATCTCTATCAGCCTAAAAAACAACTACTCCCCCCTAAAATAATAACTGTTCCCTCCCAAGAGTCCCATTATAAAAGGATTTTCCCCCCTTTCATAAAAAAAAGGTACTTTGACATTCACCATCAGAGGATCAAATAAAAAAAAAATAGAGAGAAAATTAATAGAGAGCAAAACATCAGTCCAAAAAGAGAAAAGTTGAAGTGGAAATCAGTTTCCGTTGAGTTTCCGGTGGCAATATTCTGTACTTACAATCGTTTGAATTCATCAAACAGATTTTTATCTGTTTTTGTATTGTTATTTTATAAATTATTGTTCAATGACTTCATGTATCATCTGATATACAAAAGTTTGATTATTGATATTAATATGATCATAAGTTATAGTATATATCTGATTATATAAACATTTGAAATCATGTATAACGGACTTGGATATGTTTTAACGGATATATTCACAGCACACACACATGTATTCATAGAATCTGATTTTACACACATTGTATACTTACATGTAATTTATCAATTTGTTTACTGCACATATCACACATAGTATAACGAACGACAGAAAAATCAATAATAAATAATTTGAAAATAAGGAGAAAAGCAGTTCAGAAATTTGCTTTTTCTGGTGACTTATCACCGAAAACTAACCATCAATCGCGCACGGACTTCCTTTTTCTCACCGAAAACCCATCTAAAATCCGGCCAAATAACCACCAAAACTCTCTCGGAAGCCGTTAAAAAAACGACAACCAAACGGTCAGTGAGGCCACCCGCGCCACACCGCTCCACTTTGCCGAACCACTACCAACCGGTGTTTCCATCGACACCCCCTTGTTCCCTTTCCCTTTGCGCCATCACTCCTCTACCAGATCTGCCGCGCCTCGCCAGAGTTAATCACCGGCGGGCAGGCTTAGTCGAACATCATAACCAAACAGATGCTCTTTTGTATAATTCATAAAATATTCTGTTGATTATTATTATTATTATTATTATTATTATTATTATTATTATTATTATTATTTTATCTGTAAAAGAAAGGTTGACTTATCTTTTGATTTAATTATTTAATGGTCCTTGGAATTTCCTATATAATATGTTTTTTGTTTTTCTTTATTTCAATTTTTTTGAATGAATTTTTAATAGATTTTTAATTAACTAATTTATTTTTAAAATAATAATTTTTAGGATTATAATAAAAATCAAAATAATATATAAGTAGTTGTGAATATTTTATTATTTATTATGTTTATCATTATAATTATTCATTATCATTAATAAATTTTAAGAATTATTTAATTAAATTAACTAATCTTTCTCTATCAATAGTTAAAGTTGTAGTTTTATGATATTTTATATTTGATTTACTAATAAATTAAAAAAAAAAAGTTATACTGTATTATTTGGTTGAAATTGGTTAGTAGGAAATTAAATTCACTATGCATGTTTAGTGGAAAAAGAAATCTTTGCTTTATCTCTTAAGTATTAATTAACTGATTTTTATTTTATTTTATTTTTTTAGATAAATATAATATGAGGAATCATAATAAAATTAAATATTATATGACTAATTTCGTATGTATTTAATTTAATTTTATTATTATATTTATTATTATTCACTTTATTTTTATTTTATTTTATTTTTATTTCATTATCATTAACAAAGATTAATAATTGTTTTACTAGATTAGTTTATTGCTAGAAAATTTCAAGCATTTTTTTTGTTAAAAAATAAATTCATCTCAATTAAGAATGCGGTGTACGCATCTTAAAATTCTAGTATGAAATAATACATCTTGATAAATATTTTTCTAAAAATTACTTTAATCATTTTTTTTAAATACAAGAGTCTTAAATAAATTTAGTATATTAAAATGAGCAATCTTAGGCCTTAATACAATTTATAAAATAACTTAAGTCAAGATAAGTCAATAAAGCAACAGTGCTAGAACCATGGGACTCGAGGGGTGCCTCACACCTTTTCCTCGATCAACAAAATTCCTTACCTGGTTTTTTGTTTTCGCAGACCATAATAAGAGTCATTTTCTTTTGATTAGCAATTCAATAAGGTGACTTGGAACACCATAACTCAATTCCAAGTGGCGACTCTGAAACTAAAATAATCCCTATTCAATATCGTCACTTTAATTGGAAAAACCCTTCGACCTCAGATCCCTTCGAGCAAAAAAGGGGTGTGACACTAATAGTTGAAAGCCATGGTTCTGTAGGACTATCTGAGTCCCTTGCTGAATATTGATTACTGAACTGATGCCGTAACTGAGTTCTGCGGGACGGAACATTAACACTACGGATTCACCGAGGGATCTAAACTGAGGTTATACGTGACATAATCTGAGTTCAGCTGACACTAGGAGTGGAGCATGAGTCATGAGCTACAAGACCTGATTCTAATGTTTCTGTACTCATGGAATATAATTTGTAACACCGAGTAAGCCGAAACTCCTTATACGAGAAACTTGAAACATACTCGATTCTATGAAGAGCGCGTGGATATAAGCTGTATTCGTGGGACTGAAATGTAAAGCATGCATAACTATCATGATGGTTGAAGTACAAAACTTTGTACTAAGGTAGGAGTGGGTTGGGAATCATCTTCCCTTATGGATCTTCTACACTTGCTGGCATTACTACTAGAATCTGAACGCCTGATTTTCTGATATATCATAACCAGACAGTTCCTGTATGCTTGTCGGGCTATGTTAGACTAACTCACTGGGGTAGAGACTGTAAAAGGTTGTGTTATAACTTGGTCTGACCTTAAAGTTGACTGACTTGTAAGGAGTTACAAAAGAAAAAGAAGCTCCTGAATTTGAGAAAATGAGAATATGTAATTGAAAGATCTGTAACATACCAGTGGCTATATCAGGAGGACTTTTCTGATCCTGTCGGGACTGAAGTGCATAGAGTCTGTTTTGGTATTGCCCACTGATAGCGCTGGAATTGGCACCCTGCTAATTCGGGCGACCGAACTGAGCTGAATGACGACCATGCTGACTTTGTGACCTGATTCGCCATATCTGAAACACATATTATTGTCGGCTCTACACACACCCTTATGATGCTTACCACACTCTTCGCAAAGCGGATTAGTAAAAATCCTACTCTCACTACCCTGGGCCTTGGACCCTGGCGCCCCATATCTATGGTCATTTCTGAACTTTGGTGCTGGTGCACTAGTTGAAGATGGAACTGAGGCTGAAAACTTTTGTATATACTGAGAACGGTTACCACCCTGCGAACCTGGCTGAGAAAAACTATAACTACCAGTCCTGGCTCTCTTGTTTTTGGTCTCCTTCTTCTTAAGTTTCTGCTCCTCAATTTTCTGAGCATGGACCATAAGTCTATAAATGTCCATCTCCTTAATCAACATTGCAGTTCTACACTCCTTAACCACTCTACTTGAAACCCCAGACATAAACTTACTCATTTTGGATCTACTGTCTACTACTACATGGGGAGCGTACCTGGCTAACTGGGTGACCTTGAGGGAGTATTCTATCACACTCATGCTACCTAGTCTGAGGTTGATAAACTCTAACACTTTGGCTTTTTTTTGCTCCAGGGGAAAGATTCTATCTAAGAAGGCTGTAGCAAACTCTTCTTATCCTATGGGCTCGACATCTGTACCCTTGTCTATCTTTCACTATTTGTACCACGTATGGGCTACGTCTTGTAGTTGATAAGCTGCTAACTCTGCACTCTCACTGGAAGTCACTCCCATAATATCTGTGACTTTCTGAACTTGACCGAGGAACTCATGTGGATCTTTTTCTGACTTAGAGCCTGAGAAAAAGAGAGGATTCATTCGGGTGAAGTCCTGAATCCTGGCTGCAGTAGTATTGGACACTAGGTTGGCCGAAATAGTAGCTGGCCATTCATTCTGAGCTGTGACTGAATGAGCTAGAGTAGTGAATGCAGTCCTGAATTCTGCATGAAAGACATGCTCATCTAGAGGATCGGGCTGGATAGGCGGAGGTGCTGACTGATTCTCTGTCCCTAGTTCGTTATCCCTTTTGAGAGGCATGTTCTATAAACGAAAGGAATAGCGGATTAGAATAAGATAAAAATATGACCTTATGCTAACTGGCACAACATGAATACTGAAAGAAGGGAAACTATTCCTAAAACATCGCATAGCCTCCTGCACATAAGTATGGTGCACAACACACCCATACATAAGACTCTACTAGATGCAACTTTTTAGATGTCCTAGGACACTGTTGAACCTTAGGCTCTGATAAAAGTTTGTAACACCTCGAATCTGGTACCCGGAATGCTACATGGTGTTCATGACCCCGAAGAACCATAAGCTAACCCATGCCTGATATCTGTAACTAAGCACTGAATAATAAACTATAAATATGCGGAATATAATCTGTAAGACCATAAGGTTCAAAACTAAACTAATACTGAATATAAAATAATATCTGTAATAGGGTATAGTAAAACCCAAAACTAAAATAAACTGCCTAAAAATATATTGTAGTCTAAAAGCCTCTAAATTGTCTGAAAACTGTGGAGTTGATGGGACATGTCCCCAAATAACTCCAAAGTATTGGAATAATAAAGTAATAAAATAATCATGCTATCCTCGAATGATGAGGACTCACTGCTAGTCTGGCTACTGAATGTCTGATCTACTAAGGATGCTCGAAAGTTTGTGCTTATAAACCTATGGTATAAAACACCATAGCGCAAATACGTTAGTACGATTGAATGTACTGGTATACAAGTGAGGTAGGCTAAATGCAAGGGTTCATATGCATGAATAATAATAACTAACGGAATAACATGAATGTGAGATACATGCATGAATATATAACTGTAACTAAAATCGTGATAACGCTGACTCATAGATTCTGATAACGTGGATTTACTGATATTTGAGTACTAATATTGGGATACTGAATGTCTGAGTTTATTGAGTACTGACGAGCTGAGGTCATATTACAGATAAAGGAAAGGCTGCTTCTGACAGTTCTGATTATAAATAAATAGTTTGAGTGACTGTATCTGACAGTCCTGAAACTAAATACTAATAACAAGAGTTTCTTATAATTAATATACTATCAATTGGGTGACTGTGTCTGACAAGTCCTGATTCTGATGGAACTAGCTGAGTTTCGTACTTAGTTGAGCGACTATGTCTGACAGTCCTGAATTCTGTAAAACTAAATTGAGTTCTATTACTGAGACTAGATCTGAAATTGAGACTGTGGGAGGTAATCATCTAACCGACATGCCCCAAAACTAAACTGGTGAGGTCCACGAGTAAAGACAAGCTGTGAGTATACCCTCTCTGACAGGGAGCTCTTTCGTCATCCCCTCCTAGTAAGTAACCCAAATGAGATGTATAAATCCTTAAATGCATAGGGTGCATCTCAACCTATGCTGGCTACATAGTTCTGGAACACAAAGATTGCTTCTAAGAATCACACCCTCCATTGAATAACAGGTAAGTCCCTATCATTGGGTTCACTTGGTGCTGAATCCTACTCCCAACTGAATAGACACTGAACTGATTAACTGAACTGAACTGATACTAATGGTATTGTTTAGCGGAGTTAAAACTGAGTTCACTGAGTTCCATTGACTGACGGAATGCTATTAAAATCTGATAACTAACTGAGGTTACTGAGATTACTGATATTATTGAGTAAGACTGGACTGATACTGAGTTTTTCTAAGTCATGTGGCTGACTGAATTCTACTGATCATGGCTTGACTGAGCGTATCATGAAAACATGACACTAGCTCTAGGCACACAGCTAAATTAACGGGTACAAGTACCCCCAAGACTTGATAACTCGAAATTGACTGTACATTACACTTCTTGAACACATGACTAATATCAACAATTCATAATACATTAATTTGGGGATTTCATGCAGCACATGGTTATCATAGTCTTGTACATGAATGGAATAACATATAAACATGTCATACTTTCATCAACCAAATCTCATAGACATTTCCTAAATCATTCATTATGCACACAATATCTTGGAAGTCATTCTTGGTCATAGGGTAAAGCATGCATTTATCACTTGGGTCACAATTAAGCTATAATACATACTTTCTATTCTCTTAGGCATTTTATCAAACACCTAGGATGCATGACTTAGGTCATAGGCATGACCATCAAATTAATACAACAAAACTCCATATTTTAACTGGATTTCACATGTTTCAGATCACATATTAGCATAGGTTCATAAATAACACATAAAGATTCCAACTTGGGAATCATACAACCATAATCAGATAAACATAATCAACCCACAACAAAATATTCACAATACAAGATTTGAAACTTGATTCTTGGGCTTCATGGATGAAAGGAATCCATGAATGAATATTGTGCATACCTTAGTTCTTGATTCTACAGAGATTGACAGAGAGATTCTTGAGTTTGAGTATTGAATTTGAATTTCCAATTGAAAACCCTAGCTTGTTTTGAGAGAAACTTGAGAGAAACACTATAATTAAGGTGAAATATGGCTAAATTAAGTGTTATTGGGTTTATATAGGGGTGGGAAATTGACCCTTTTACCCTAGACGTGTCTTTTTAATTTTTGTGAAAATTTTCCCGATCTGAACCCCTGGTGCGACGCGGGGCTATCGCACCGTGTCACTGGAATTTGACAACTCTGGATTTGAGCCTTGACGCAATGCGCCATAATCGTGGAGGCTCACTGGATTTTGATGATTGTCATTTTCGCTGGCTCCGCGATGCGTTGATGGCTCAGGTGGTACACTACTTTACTAAAATGGCTCCAACTTTTTGCTTGGATGTCGAATTTGGGCGAATTTGGTATAGATGGAAAGCTTATTCAATTTCCAACATGAAAAAATGTCATAATCTTAAAAATACCACATGTATAAAAGTGGATTCATCTTTTAAAGAAAGCCTCTTAACATTTTTTTGGGACAATTTTAAGCTAGGTAGAAGTACGGGGTATTACATGCACCAAGCCTTCTTGCCTCTAGTATTTTGGTCCTTTGCCTGTCAACAAGCCACATTCTTGATTGATAGACTACCCACCTGCACACTTCATTATGATTCTCCATACCAATAATTATTTAAAGAAATTTCAAATTATCAATTCATTCATACTTTTGGTTGCCTATGTTATTATGGCTTAAACTATATGCCAAACACAAACTAGAACCCAAGTCCACCCTTTGTGTTTAGTTGGGCTATTCTAATGAACATCATATCCATCTGTGTTATGATCTTATTTCACAAAAGATATATATTTCACGAGATGTTATTTTTTATAAAAATAAATTTTATTTTACTGATATATTTTTATCTTTAAAAGACAAAAGAATTTCAAAGTTAGAGTGGATTATCTTGTACAAAGAGTCAAAAGATCCTAGTGTCAAGTCTGTGTATCTAGTGGATTATGAGATTCTCCAGCCGATCAAGGTTGCTCCAAAATTGTCGACTCCTCCTCCAATAGGTTCTTTTTCAGGTCCATCTTTGACAGCTGTACCAAGTCCTACCTTTGTCTTAGATTGCTCCATACAGCCTATTATTGTCCCACCTACCACATAACCACTAATCTAGTATCAACACCAAAATTGACACACCCAACTAACTCTAAAGTCTTTTGACCACTTTGCCCTTCTTCAAGGTTGTTTTACCTCATTTATGAGTTGAGGGGATGGTGGTACGGTTCCTAACACATTCAGAAGTATTTTAAATGAAATTATGATTTTGATTATCCTTAAAGGGGTTAGTTTGACTTTGGTTGACTTTTAGTGATTCGAGCCTTGTATGACGATTCTGACAGTTTCATTAGATCTAAAATATTAATTTTGGGTTAGTAGCATGGTTAGTTCAAGTATCGAGTCTTTTTTTGAATTTTCATCCTCCATTTGAAAACTAGTTAAATTTGGCCAAAAGAAGATTCCGAGGGTTAATTTATTGAAAATGATCCTTTTAAAAAAATTTGACATCGCCCTTGAGTTTGGAATATTGAAATTAGCCTAGTAGTATTTTAGTTTATATTGCAGGGTACCGAATAAATTTCTAGAGTCTGTTTGGAGAGTTTTGACCTGTACCTTTACTGGTTTTCAAAGTGCACATCCTTCTTCTTCATATTCACGACCATCCCTTGTTGTGTTCGCGAAGTCCTGGTGTTCATAACTTCACAATCGCGAAGGGTTGATGAGTTTCCTCTTTGCATTTGTGATCCAAGGCTTCAATTTGTGAAGGTCAAGGTCGGGGAAATCTCATGATCGCGATCAAGGACCCGCGTTGGCGTAGGCCAGTAAAATTAGACAGTATATTAAGTCCATTTCGGTCTAAAAATGTGTTTTCTTCATTTTTGAACTTCTAAAGGTCGAATTAGGACCACTTCAAGGAGATTTCAAGATTTCGTTTATGGGTAAGTTTCTAAATCCTTATTCCATCATTTTTTGATGATTTCTTCACTAATCCACTTCAAATCCTTGATTCCAAACATGGTTTTGAAATTTTTATCGGTAAAGCTTAAAATACTTTTCTTTGATTGGAACCTCATGTTTAATTCTTTTTTGCATGAATTTGAATCTGTAGACACCTATGATTATGGAAAATATTCTTCTAAAATAAAATTCTAATTTTGACCTTTGTGTTTTTCGAAGAAAATTTTAGACCTGGAACTAATATAGTCAAAATAGGTATTGTTAGACTCGTTTTAACTTGTAAATGTCATATGTTTAGTTGGATGCAATTGTTATTGATTTGAGGGAGTCAAGCTTTTGGTTAAGGCTTTGGACGGTGTTTGGGCTTGCGGATTTTCTTTTAAGGCAAGTTGAGATGTACCTTGACTCTTTCCATAGTGTTTATGTATTGGATGCTTGTTTGTTTTAATTTTGTGATTCGTTTAGGATTGAGGGTCCCATTTAGGTAAAATGACAAGCATCTCCGTAGGTACTAGAGTCTTCTAGAAAATTGTATTTAGATTATTGCCTTACTTAGTTAGTATTATTGTTTGTATTTATCCTTAGAGTAGAATGTAGATAGATAACTTAGTGATCTTGAAAGATTAGTATTGGATGCCTATTTTAGAGCTTGATTCTTGTTTAGCAGATTTTATTGTGATAATCGAGGATTAATAACCTTTAAAGAATACTTCGAGCATAAATGGACTTGTAATAGTGGATAAGACTTATCGTATGGAATAAGCTGAGTTTGGGTAGTTTCGCGATATATTATTACTGAATTATTGTTATAATCATGTGCTCAAGTGGGGGTACTATATGCATATTGCTTTTGAATTGAGGAAATATATTATGATAATGCTCGAGTTGGGGATTCACTTGATGTTATTGATTATGTTTACGCATTAAATGTCTTATGTGTTATTGTGTCGCCCGAGTGGGGACTTGACTTGTCATTATAGGCCTATTTTGTACATTTGGATGTTGTGACTATGATTGTGTTGCCCACATGAGGACTTGACTTGATATTGCAGGTCTTATCTGAGTATTTAATTACATATTCATTATAGTGATGACCGAGAATGGGGTTGAAAATAATAGTTTTGATGAATACATGATCATGTATTTCGGTGGTGCCAAGTGAAAACTGATATCATGAACTATTGATACATTGAATTGATTCTGAGCTCACTTATACATGTATTGAATGGATTTTAATCTTTATACTGATTGGTTCTGAGCATTACATCCTCATGTAACACATGCATATTCATGAGACATTAGTACTACTAAGTCGTTCTAATTTTGTAAGAAAATAAGACACTTTATAAAACACCCATATTGAGGGATGTGCCGATAAGGTTGATTTGAGACATGAGATTAAGATTATGAAAATTATATGGGTTGCGAACCCTACATTGATCCTACTTTGGAAGCAGTGTTGCTCGGTGAGTATATACAGAAAGTTATGCGATAACTTTCAAATATTCATCATCACTTAATTGCATTGCATTGACATTCCTTGATATGGTTTGAGATTATGTTAGCATTTACTTTTGTACTGTATGTTTGTGTTAGAATCTTATTGTGATATCATGTTTGAGCATTCATTACACTATCTTATATCATCTTATATTGACTAGGAGGCTGAGATATTGGAGACATGGGGTATGGTAGTGGCTTGATCGGAGAGATAGTTGTGTAGCACCTTCTGATAGCGTAAGATATACCCTTTTATACGTATCCTCTCCCTATTTTTATCCCATATTATTGATTCATTATTATTGTAAGCTTGATTTATCGTGTTCTTGAGTTTTTTCATAGATGACTTCGCTTATTATTGATTGTAAAATGAACATTGTTGACTTACCTAGATCAATGTGTCTGCCTCGTGTTTGATACATCTATTGCTCAATGTGTTGGGTTACAGTGATAGGATAAGGTACTTTATTTGGATGGATGTTAGACTGTTGGGAAACCTTGAGTAGTTGTGGCGGTGGTTCTCGCTATTGCATTGGATTAGGATCGGTTATCGATGATGCTTGTTGTGTACATGTGAATTTATACTCACCCTTATTTTTCTTTCTTTTTTCTTATTTTTCTACACCCTATGCAAGTATTGGACCGAGTAGCATATTATAGATCGTCTTCTTCTAGTGATCGAGGTAGTGGTTGACGGACTTCAAGCTCACTTGGATCTCTCTTTATTTATCTTATCTTTATCTGCATCTAAGATACTTTAGTTATGAATGTCCTTCTATATTTAGATGTTTGTACTAGTGACAACAAGAATTGAGATGTATCTTTGTGACTTGTATCTCGTATATATACATTTGGAATTACTTCTATTCATTTGCTTTCAGCTTTGATTTTCTTATATTCGTGTTCCTTGTGTTGGGTTACGTTTACTTGTCTGAAGGGTGTGACAAATGTCATCACGTGCCTATTTTGGATCGTGAGAATTATAGCGTGATTTACTCCCCAATTAAAGAGATTGACGAAACTTTTCTTTTAAAATTACCAGATTAGTGGGTAATGTATCAGAGTCGCAATGTATCCTAACGACAGTTACGTATCCCTATAAAATAATTTTGAAACTTATAGTAATATTGAAAACAGTTGGATAGAAAGTAATTATCTCCTAATAAATACTCATCCCTTCCTAATATAGTTATCGTATTTCAATTTTTAAGAGTTAAATAACATAAATTTTTTATTAACAATATTTAAAATGAATTGTTTTAATCATATTAATATGAAAATAATTCACAACTTATAATATATGGTTTTTGAATATCAAACTTTTAATTTTTAAATATTGTATTAATCAAATTCAGTTAATAACTCGAAAGATTAGTTGGATCAACTCTTCAAATATAAAACCTGACAATTATTTTAAAACTGAGGAAGTAGTAAGAATCTAAATCCATGACCAGAACTTTGTTGAAAATTAGGTGGGTTGATGTGAACTTGTACAAATTTCTTCTCCCTATCCAAGTCAAACAAGAAATATTCAAACTTCCAATCATGTTGCTCAATTCATCATCCACTAATCTAAAGAACCCAAAAAAGAGTCATGCTTAAATTATTCCACTTGAATTTCATGCATTATTCAATTAATAAAGGAGCTTTTTGACCATGAATCAAAGACTTCTATGTAACTTATTTGTGACATTCAAAAAACTTCTGGAAGAGTAAAAAAGGAAAGGACATATCTCAAACTGCTAGTTCAAATATCCAAAACCACAAATTTCAAATACCTCTTTAAAATTAGATTCTTCTCTCTTCAAAATTCTGTTGTCTTTTTATAACTGCAAGAGCTTGTTGAATATTTCTGAATACGTCTAGCTATCTTATCCAATGCCGGAAAAATTTCCTTAAGGGCATGTCTATTCATACTAAACTCTACACTTATGGATTATTATGCTTTTCTAACAGTTTTGGTAGCCACACAATGTTATGACATGTTTAATATTAAATATTTCAAAATCTTTATTTATTTTTCTTAAGTTCAATTGTCAATCAAATTACATTATATAAATTTCAACAAGAAAGAATAGTTTTTGACTTAATATATAACAAAATAAGGAACCTTATTTTAATTTGGTTTCTGTAGGCAAATAAAAAGAAGAGCATAATAAAACCAAAAGAAATTGAATAAATCAATATGGATTGTTGTGACCCTTTAATTAAAAGTCTTAGGTTCGAATATTTGAGAATGGAAAAAATCCTTTTGGAACATGAAATGAATTTTTCAGTGTGTGAATTCAAATTTAGTGGATCTCAAGTTGGACGTCGACACCAAATTAAAAGAAAAGCTCACCAACTTTCTTATAGGCAATTTAATAGTAGCTAAGAGGCTGCAGTTATATTGACCAGCCATTAATATTACTAGGAAACTAAAGTGACTAGGAATGTTATGTCTATCTTCAATGAATTCTTCCTTTTAGTGTCACTGTCGTTTTAATTCCAAAATTCATCACGTGCAACAATTGCCATGCAAATAATACTCGTGAAAAATTCACAAAAATTTCCTTGAGTTTTAAGATCAACAAATCTATATATATAAGATTGAATTGGTCAATAAACAAAAATTTAGATTTAATTATTTCATTATTTTCTTTCCTTTCTCTAAAACGAATGGTTTTAAGTAATACTCCAATATCTATAATGAAGCAAGAGAGTGTTTTTTTTTATTTAAATCATTCATTCAGATTTTCACCTTTCCTACATGACGATAATGGTGTGTGTGGTGGGGAATATTTAATGAAGAAAAATTATATCTTAAAATATAAATGAGTAAAATAATCAAAACCCTCCTTCTAATTAATAGTAATATAGTTTCTTAAGAGACATATAACAAAAATACGAAAAATAATTTGGGACGCATTGAATTAAAAGAATTGACTCAAGCAAGAATAATGTGAACACAAAGAACGGTTAGCTTTTGTTCCCTTATGTTGCACCCTAAAGAAGTGGTTTGGTAGACAATAAGTATATTTAAAGATATCTTAGTAATAGTAATGTTGACCCTCTTATACACTTTATTATCCATCTAAGCATTTAAATAAACGTATTTTAACGATAACACATGAACATAATCATAGTTTTACCACCATTAAGACTTAATAAGGACCATAATTATGAAAGAATTACTCATCCAATTACAACGTAACTTTACTGTGATTTTTGACATGCCAAAACTCATTAACCGTCAACTTAATTTACACTGATCATTTCTAAGTCATCTCGATTTTATAGTCCATTATAAATGTTATTTAGTTACATTATTTCTAAAGTAATAATACATGTTATCTATTACGATTATCAGATTAAAACATACAAATATATAGTTTACACTTGTGAGTGTTAATAAGTAGAATCAGCAAAAGGTTAAAAAGATTAAAACGAAAAAAGATTGTCTGTGGAAGCTACATCATAAGAGTAGATAGATGTGAATCCAACTTTAAAGTTCATAAGTTTTACTTTTAACTTCAAGTTAATACATAGAAAAGAATTTAGTGAATTTCATGACACATACATATATGAAGTCAGGACCTGAGCAAAAGTTATTGAGTTCACGTGAACCTACGTATGCAGACCCCTGAGAGTATATTATACAACTCTAGCTAGCACATCTTAAAGATACATTGAAACTATGTTTTGAATCTGTTTCACAAGTTGTAATGAAATAGAAAAGCTAAAGACTAATAAAGATAAACTGAAGTCTGTAGTTACAAATCAGCTAATTCAGCAGTGTGCAGAGCTATGTCGATCGGAAGACATTAAAATTTCAGAGCTAGAAGGAGACGTTGGGACACTCCGTAAAACCCATAATGTTTATCAATCTACAATTGCAGGTACACGCAAAGGAGTTATTGGACGAAGATACCAGAATATGAACTTAAATAAGATATTTGAAAAACCATTTACACCAAAAATACAAAAAGACCTCTTGAACATACCCTCACAAATTATCACATATCGAGATAGTCTGAACCAAGATAAAAAAGTTTATAACTATACAACCCAAAAAATACATAGAAAATATCTATCGAGTACAAACTTTTCTAAACCTTAACCTCAGAGCTACAGATATCAAAGAACCCAACACAAACTATATAACTCAAAGATTACAAGGTCACAACAAGCTAATTGCACTATCCAAAATCAACCCAAGCTTAATAAAAACTTGTTTTGATTATGGATTATTAAATACCATATACACCCAAGATGGAGAAGAATTATTAGCTATGGAAGAATTAACCTATTTTTTAAATAATCAAATTATTTGTTGTAGACAAGAGAGAGTTTTTTGCTTCAACGCATGAAGGCTTGCCTCTTTCTGCCTTCGATGCCTTCATTTATAATGGATGATTTCCATAATTTTTCGTACTAATATTTTACATGTTCCTAAAAACTTTACACGTATCTACATACTATTCCTAAAAAAGACTAATCTTTTACACAAAGTCATACAAGCTTAAAAAGGTCAAAAAATCTATAGTACCTACCTAACCTAGTAAAGACTAACTATACAATGTCTTTTACGTAAAAGAAATCAAAAGCTATAATAATTCACATGTTGAAAACTATAAGTCATATGTCCTTTTCATATCTTTTATGACTTTGATAACTTTTGTCTTATTTTCTTTATCTGTAGTTAATTTTTCTTCGTTGCTGTCTCTATCGTATCTGTTGCTTTTTTATCTTCTTTCTAGCTGGCATGCTTATGTTTATAGTAGAATTATTTGAAAAATAGCATATTAAGAAGTTTATTAGCAAAGTGGAAAAGGAGAAAAATCCAAGTCAAATAATTAGTAAATTGTATGTTCACATTTGGTAGGTCAAATAAAGTATTTGAGTTTAATTTGAAATTGGATCGTAGAGACATAAAATGACCAAATTCAAACAATGTTGTAGTAATTCATTGGGTGGTCAATGAAGTAACTCATATTTGCAAAAGGTCAACTAAAAGAGAAGAAACCAAGTCCAACACTTCTTAAGTGGGAACTCATAGGTAGTGGATTAGAATTTAAATTTTTAACATTAAAGTTCTTATAATTAAATTTATTACAATTATAAAATTATAAATTCAAAATGTAATATTAATCGAATTTCAGTAGTTTATGTTCCATTCAAAAATAGTACTCTATGTAGGTTTTAAAAAAAATCAAAGAATTGTTTTTAACTATAACCATATATTAAAGAATTACTTTTTTTTTTTTTTTTTTTTTTTTTTTTATATATAAGAATTAGTTCTTAAATGGACTAGCCTCTTTTTTTTTTTTTTTTTTTTTTTTATATATATAATATATAATAATTATTTTTTATATGTATTATTTTTTTTTTTTTTTTTTTTTTTTTTTGAAGTAAAGGAAGGTGATGCTTAACATGAAAATTTAAATGGAACATAGCTATAAATGGACTACTCTAAATGTGAACATGGCTCTGCAAACCTTCCTTTACTTTTTCTTTTATCTTTTTTTTTTTCTAAAAAAAAAAAGAAGAAGAGACAACATAATTAATATATTCCCGTATCAACCCTATAATTGGACTATACTCTTGCAAAAGTTACTTACCAGTGGTTTGACTGGTGCAATAATGATAACAATCTCGGAATAAAATATAAAATTATTTTATTTAATAATTAATTATGAATATCAGTTAGTTTTAAAATTATTTAATTATATCATTTTTACAAATTGTTGGGATCCACATAAAATATATAATATCAAATTTCATGAAATATTTTTATTTATCTCATTAAACGTATCAAAAGATATATTAGTAAAATTTGTCAAAGACTTTGAAAAAAGCTTATAATAGACTCCGCTTATTGTCTTAAGATTTTAGATTGAATATTCAGATTATTTTAAACTATATGAACCAATTAATTAAAGCTCCCTATGAAAACTATATGAACCAATTAATTAAGCTCCCTATGAAAACTATGTCCATGAGCAAGACTCTTTCAAGTCAAACTATGTCCAAGATTAATTGTTTTTTTACAAATAATGGATTCTAATCATGTACAATCAGAGAATTATGACAAATGGACTAAGAAGAAAAACAAGACTAACTAAGAGTGTGTTCTATTTTGAGACTTTTGATTGCTCAAAATTTTTGAATAACATTTTCTTTATGAATTTTTTTTTTAAATGACAAAAATAACTTTTTTGAATAAAAGTGATGATAACAAATTTCACAAGTAAAATTTATATTAATTATATCCCCTCATTATCTAACCCATGACCTCATCTTCATCCTTGATCCCCCCTTAACTCCAATTTCCACCGCCCCCACCATATTTTTAGATTAAAATAATATTTTTTTATTTATATATCAAACGTAAGAAAACAAATAAAAACCCCACTTATTTTTTTATTGAAAAACATTTTCCTACGTCCAAACATCCTAAACGAAAAAAGGTGGACCAAATGTGACCAACTTATATGGTTGCTTGAGCTGGCCGCCATTGGCAAAAATCCATTTGAGCAACATTTGACCACACGTGCGCAGATTAATTAATTTGGATTAATTCATGCAGCCCCTATTTCTACTCTAATTAAGAAAACCACACTCCACAGTATAGTCTCCAACAATTTTCAACCATAAAAATCTAAATGATTAATTAGTAGATTCTTTCAATCAACTTTTATAAAATAAATCCTATAAGTGTGTGAGCATTTCAATCTCTCTCTCTCTATAGAAACCTTCCCTTTATAAGCTCAAAAACCAAATTGCATCAAATATATCACATCTAAAATTCAACCCACAATCCTTATAATTTTTTGAGAAATCCTTCATTAGTAATTTGAACAACTGACTTTTTCAATCTTTTTGACCTTAGTTTCGTAGAAGCAACTCAGGAAGATTGAAAAATAGCATTTTAATTTGTTCTCAATAGTGACGAGATTAATGGATTCTTCGTCCTTTTCATCATACTCATACTCACAGTATCATCATCTTGGTTTCAATGAGAATGACACTGAGGACATGCTTCTTCTCAATGTGCTATCGGAAGCCGGGGAAAATTCATCTAATAATCTCCATGTGGATCAAGAGATCAATGAAGGGTCACTAAAAGAAGTGGCTAGTTATAGAGGTGTAAGAAGGAGGCCATGGGGGAAATACGCGGCGGAAATAAGGGATTCAACTAGAAATAGCGTTAGGGTTTGGTTAGGAACATTCGACACTGCTGAAGAAGCAGCATTGGCTTATGACCAAGCTGCGTACGCATTGCATGGGACAATGGCGGTGCTAAATTATCCTATGGAGATTGTATATCGATCGTTAATGGAGATGGAATGCAGATTTGAAGAAGGATGTTCACCTGTTTTGGCTTTAAAGAAATGGCATTCTAGGATGAAAAAGACTAATAAGAAGAAGGAGCAAAAAGAAATGAGCTTTGAAAATGTGTTGGTTTTAGAGGATTTAGGTGCTGATTACTTGGAGGAAATTTTGAGGTTGTCTGAAGGTTGTTGTGATCCCTCAATCTCTTGCTAGCATTTGAACTAACATACATGCTAAGGCGTGTTCTGGATTTGAATTTTATCGGTTCTGAATTTTAAGCAAACAATCTCAAGTATTAGAAACTAGCTTCTGGATTTAATGTTTATACATATTTGATAAATTTCTTAACAAATGATAAATATATACAAGATTTGAAACAAAGCTATTGTGTTCTGACGAAAAACCATAGGTTAAAGTCTACCTCCGCGGGCTTTACATGTATGCAGAAGTATACATGTTTTCTCCTTGATTACGTACTAACAAATCTTTAAATTTTCTTTTTCTTCTCGTTCTATTCATCATAGTCATCAACGTGTATGTTTTCTTTGATAATACTGATATTAAATCCCGAGGCAATTATGAAAAGGTTTCACTATGTATCTTGATCTTGTTCTTTTTTGTTGTTTAAAACTTTATGTTCTCCTAATGTAAGGGAGAGGAGTACTCCTGCTCTGTGAAATATTTAGACTTTGCTCCATCCTAGTTTTGATCAACCAGTCTCTATTATTCTTGAAAGTATTTAAGGTATTCTTCACTATGACTAAAGATTCTGTATACTCCTTCTGTCCCTAATAGTTGAATTTGACCTATCTTTATCACAAAATTGAATTAAATTAATTCAAATTAAAATGTAGATCGATATTCAAAAACTATGTACATAAAAAGTACTATTAAGTTCAATAATAAAAACTAGCGAATTTTATCAGGTTATAGCTAAATACTTATATAAATTTACCTGTATTATCTTATATAAGTCCTAATTATATAAATATTTTTTTTAATAATAAAATGTATATATTATCGTACAAACGAAATTCAATACACCTAACGAGCACTTAGCTAGCTAATTCCAACAAGGTAAACAACCCTAAGCATCAGCCCCTCTAATTACAAATACCAACAACAAATAAAGAACATTTTCTAGCCTCTTTAGCACCCCTAAACATATCTACTCTCTCCCTAATGATCATCTGAATTTGGTGCACTATGAACTCAACATGGACCTTTTGATCAGTGTGTATCTTTGTGTTCCTAGCTTGCCACACAAAGTACACCAATGCACCATAACAAGCAACAACTGTTGGGAAAGGCAAGGACACTATCAAAATGCACGATAGGGTAGCAACGGAAGAATACCTAAGTTTAAACTTTTTCTTTCAATTTGAATCAAGAGGAGACTAGCAAAGTCAAGCAAAACAAAGAACAGGCAGCAAATTTACCAATCACACAAACACGGTAAGATAAGAATAAAAGCAATCAAGCTAAGACACCAAATTTACGTGGAAAACCCTTCAGTGTGAAGAGTAAAAAATCACGGGACAAAAACCTCCACTATAATTATCAAAAGTTACAATATTTTTCTCCAAAATGGCCACCAAATACGTGCCAAAGAACGAGCAACAACACATAAACCACAATACCAAAAACTAGAGAAATAAAGAGCAAAAGCACAAAAAATGCAGCTACTGTTCATGAATGAAAAACAGGAGCTACAGGCCACCAAATTCACCTCTATCAGTTCTTAATCAAAGACTGAGATGAGAGGAATAGGTTGTTCAAAAATCAACTCGATTGGACAAGATACGAAGCAAAAATTGCAATTTAAAGTTGACTGCTGTGGCTGTAATTTTGGACAAAAATCTGCTATTGTTTTTCTCTGTATGGTTGCTGAAAACTCTTTTTGTGATGTTGAAATAAGACCTAAAAAGATCTATATATGTGCTCTATAGTAATGGGCCTACGAGCAAAAGTGGATTGGTTCAAATTGGGCTTTATATATCCACATAGGAAGGAAAAAAGACCCATAACACAATAATTCTCCCTCTCTCGACTATGTGGAGGAGACCACCATCCCGGCAATCATGAAACAATCTTCAAACTTCCCTCTTGGCAAATATTTAGTCATCATGTCGGAACCATTGTCATCTGTATGAATCTTTTCAATTTCAAGCAACTTAGAATTCAACACATCTCGAATCCAATAGTATCTCACATCAATAAGTTTAGACCGATCATGAAATGTAGAATTTTTGTCAAGATGTATAACACTTTGACAGCCGTAATAAAGCACATACCTCTCTTGAGTACAACCAAGTTCCTCCAAAAATCTCTTTATCCAAAGTAATTCATTACAAGATTCAACAACAGCAATAAGCTCAGCTTCTGTAGTAGATAGAACAACACATTTTTGCAATCTAGATTGCCAAGACACAACCCCCCCTGCAAAATTAATCAAATATCCTGAAGTAGACTTGGGAGTATCAACATCACCAACCATATCTGAATTAGTATAACTGCAAATAATAGGCTGTCCTATACCAATACACAAACTCAGACTAGAAGTACCACAAAGATATCTTATAATCCACTTCACAACATTTCATTGTTCTCTTCCCGCATATGAAAAAAACGGCTAACAATACTAACAACATGAGCAATATTCGATCCTGTATAAACCATTGCATATATTAAACTACCAACGACTGAAGCATGAGGAATCTTCTTCACATCTTCCTTCTCATCATCATTGGAAGGACAATGCTTCTTGCTCAATTTGAAGTGCTTAGCTAAAGGTGTACTGACAACCTTAGCCTTGTCCATGTTGAACCTTTGAAGTACTTTCTGAATGTACTTTTCTTATGATAACCACAATTTCTAGACCTTTCTATCATGGACAATCTGCATGTCAAGAATTTTCCTTGCTGATCTTAAGTCTTTCATAGAAAAGGACTTATCAACTCTTACTTCAACTTCTGAATCGTGCAAGCATTATGACTAAAAACAAATATGTTATCAACATAAAGCAAAACAATAATAAAGTCACCATCAGAGAATTTTTACACAAAAACACAATGGTCAAAAGTAGTCTTCTTAAAGCCCTGTTGACTCATAAAGGAACCAAACTTCCTGTACACTGCCTGGAAGCTTGTTTTGAACCATATAAGCTCTTCTTCAATTTGCAAAATAATTTTCTTTTTCCTTGACTTTAAAACCTTCGGATTGATCCATATAAAATTTTCATCTAAGTCACCATGGAGAAAAGTAATTTTAATATCCATTTGCTCAAGCTTTAAATCTAGACTTCCAGCTAAGCCTAGAACCACATGAATGGATGACATCTTTACAATTGGAGAGAATATCTCATCAAATCAACTCTCATTTTCTGGTTAAATCCCTTCATAACCAATATATCCTTGTGCCGTGAAACTAGGTTACCATCTTCATGTTTCACCCAAAAAATCCACCTGTTTTTCAAAGAATTTCTGTCTTTAGGAAGCTTAAGTAAATCAAAGGTATGATTTTCATGCAAAGATTTTATATCATCTCCCATAGAATCTAACCACTTTTCTTTTTCTTCACTTTTCATGGCCTCATCAAGACTCTCAGGTTCTCCCCCGTCAGTCAAGAGTTCATACTCACTGGGAGAATAGTGAGATAAAGGTATTCTCTCTCTAGTAAATCATCTGAGAAAACTCACTAGAGTACTAATAATTGGTTGTGGATCAACTATATCAACTTGTACTAGAGCATCAACAACATCATACTAGTCATTTTGGACATGATTATCATCTTCGTTATCAACTTATTTTTCATCATCATGATGATTTTTTTCAAGAATAGTAGTTAAAGGAATTGGATCAATATCAACTAGGATTTCTCTACTCTAAGAATCAACCTTCTCAGCTTTGTCAAAATTTTCAATTGTTTGGTCTTTAAAGAACACAACATCCGACTTCTAACAAGTTTCTTCTCAACTGGATCATAGAAACAATAGCCAAATTCATCTTGACCATAACCAATGAAGATACACTGCCTAGTTTTAGTTTCCAACCTTGGCCTCTCATCTTTAGAAATATGCACGAAAGCTTTACACCCAAAGACTGTAAGATAATCATAAGAAACATTCTTACCATACCAAACTCTGTCAGGGACATCACCATCCAAAGCAACAGTAGGATCTAAATTGATAACATAAGTAACAGTATTAAGTGTTTCTGCCCAAAATAAATCTGGCAGCTTAGCATCTGAAAGCATACATCTAACCCTGTCAATTAGAGTTCTGTTCATCCTCTTTCTTAAACCATTTAATTGGAGAGTCTTTAGAAGAGTTTTCTGATGCTGAATACCCTGCTCTTTAAAATATCTATCAAAAGGACCAATATACTCACTATCATTATCTGAGCAGATGCATTTTAATTTCTTCCTTGTCTGTCTCTCAACCAAGGCCTGAAAAATCTTGAACACATCAAGTACTTGATCCTTGGACTTTAAAAAAAATACCTAGAGTTTGCGAGAACGATCAATAAAATTCACTAAATAAAATGCTCCATCATGAGACCTTACTTTAAGAGAACCACACAAATCAGAATGTATCAACTCCAGTAAATTAAGATTTCGTGAAGGTGGATGACTCTAAAAAAAAATCTTTTTTATTTACCGGCTAAGCAATGAACACACTTTTTCAACTTTGCTTGTTTCACTCCAGAAAGTAAATTTTTCTTAGCCATATAATTAATCCCCTTCATATGACTTAACCTTCTATGTCATAACTCTGATGAAGTATCATTCTCCACTAAGTTTACTGAGCCTCAAGAAGTGGTGTCCTAAAATATGTACAAGTTAGAAAACTTGTCAACTCGAGTCACAACCATTGAACCTCTAGTAAGATTCCACTAGCCAGCACCAAGGGTGTTAACATAACCCTCATCATTAAAGTTTCCTACAGAAATTAGATTCAATTGAACATCTATATCATGCTTGACATTGTTGAGAACTAGTTTGGAACCAATGTTACTTTTCAAGAAAATAGTGTCAATGCCACGTACTTTAACTTCAACATATTGCCCATTTTTAATATCCCAAAATCACCTAGAGTATAGGAAAAAATAATTTCTTCTTTGACGTAACATGAGAAGTAGCACCAGAATCCACAAACCAGCTAAACCATCACGAATAAGATTAATGGCATTCTCACCACAAGTAACAATAAGATTATCATTAGCAACAACAGCAACACGATTTTCATTTTTGCCTTCTTTCTTTTGTTGTCTCATATCTCTTTTATGCTTGTACTAATATTTCATGATATGCCTCTTTTTGTTGCAGTAGTCACATGTAACATTCTTGAATTTGGACATCGAATTGCTTCTACTTTTATCTCTATCATTCGAACCCCTGGACTTGTTTTCCCCTTATTTAAGTAATTAAAATATCAGAGTATAAAGATAAAGAAGATGAGGCCTGAGATTTTTTTCTCATCTCTTTATTCAAGACAACACTCTTAACATATTTCGTAGTTACAACACCACTAGAAGTAGAATTAGTCAAAGAAACTCAAAGAGTTTTCCAAGAGTTTGACAGAGTATTTAGAAGCAAAAGTCCCCCAATTTCTTCATCAAACTTTACACCCATTTCAAACGCTGGTCAAGGACATCTTGAAAATAATTTATATGATCAGAAATAGGACTGCCCTCTTTATATCTGATATCCATTAATTATTTAAGCAGGGATAACTTATTATTGTCAATCTTCAAAACATAAAGTGTCTCAAGCTTGTCCCACAAACTTCTGACATATGTCTAACTCACAATATGGTTTCTAACGTTATCTTAAATCCATTGTCTGATATAGCCACAAACTTGTAGGTGCTCAAATTCCCAATCCTCATCTATCATGGATTGAGGTTTAGTAAATACAAACATAGGTAAATGCATTTTCTTGACAAAGAGAAGATCTTTCATCTTGCCTTTCTAAGTATGATAATTACTACCAATAAAATATATCATCTTGCTCATATTTGCCTCCATCAGTTAAAGTGACAATCAATAACAACCTAAGCTCTGATACCACTTTATTGGAAAAGATAAAGGCACTATCAAAGTGCACGATAGAATAACAACGGAAGAATACCAAAGTTTAAACTTTTTCTTTCAATTTAAACCAAGAGGATATGAGAAACTCAAGAAAAACAAAGAATAGGCAAAAAATATATCAACCATACAAAATCAATAAGACAGGAATAAAAGCAATCAAGTCAAGACACTAAATTTATGTGGAAAATCCTTCAGTGTGAAGAGTAAAAAATTACAGGACCAAAACCTCCACTATAATCATCAAGAGTTACAATATTATTCTCCAAAATAGCCACCAAAAATGTGCCAAACAACTAACAACAACACATAAATCACAACACCAAAAATTAGAGAAATAAAGAAGCAAAAGTACCAAAAATGTAGCTAATATTTACAGATAAAAAATAGAAGCTACAGGCCACCAAATCCACCTTCGTCATTTTTTAATCAAAGATTGAAATGAGAGGAACTAGTTGCCCAAAATCAGCTCAATCAGACAAGAAATGAAGTAGAAATTACAATATGAAGTTGACTGCTGTGGTTAGAATTTTGAGCAAAAATTTGCTATTGATTTCTCTCTATGGCTGCTGAAAGCTCTTTTTGTGATGTTGAAATAAAACCTAAAGAGATCTATATATATGCTCCATACTAATGGGCCTATAGGCAAAAGTGATTAGTCAAAATTAGGCTTTATTTATCCATGTAGAAAGGGGAAAAGATCCATAACCCAATAGCAACAACGCTACATTTACACTTCCTCGAATGCTTGTGTTTCAATCCGTTAATTTTCCCTTTAACCTCCCTGAGCGTGCCTTCAATATGCAACCATGCAGTAAGATTTTGCAATATCTCATTGACCATAATTCAATCATGTAATATGTGTGCAATAGTCTCCATCTATTGTTAGTCACATAATACACAATTGTAATCCTCACAGCTGATTCCCAACCTTTGCAACCTTCCCCTTGTTGGGTTCATAGAAATGTGAATGGAAAATAGAGAAAAAATAATGGAGAAGAGGAGACACCAATTTGGAAAATGTATTTCCAAAATTGAAAAGTTCACTAATTCTCCCACATTGGTGAGAGAAGGGAACTTTAGAGTGTTTATAATGATGAATAGTTACTCCACATGATAAGTGAGGTGAGAAATAAGAGATCCCTCGCGCCTTCATCGTCGTCGCTCGCTCGACTTCGGCTTCGGATTTGGATTTGGATTTGGATTTAGATTTAGATTTAGATTTGTCAAATGATCGATTGATGAGATCTATCTTTTTGGACAAAATTTATTTGATGAAATCTGATCAATACTCTATTTATATACATGCAGTAATAATAACAGATGCAATGTTTCGACAGAACTGATGCACTGTTTCGATTGAACTGATGCGTTATTTATGAACTGATGTACTATTTCTTTTCGACTGAATTGATGCATGCACTGAATTGATATATTATTTCTATTTTGACTGAACATATGCAATTCTTCAGTGAAGTGATACACTATTTTGAACAGGTGCACTGTTTGGTGAAATGGTATACTGCTTCAGCAAAAATGCTGTAGATATGCATTTTTAGAAACATCACACCATTTAAGTGAACCAATGCCACCTTTTTGAAGAGGCATCTACTAGGCTATATAAACCTGCTTTCCTTCACAGGTTTTGATACGGTGAAATTTTCAAAATAAAAACTCTCTTCTTTTCTTTAAAAATATTCTGCGTGATCAATCAAAACGTTTTGTGCGTTCGAAGAATCCGCCTATTTGAGTTACCGTTATAGTCGAATTGAAGGCCATTTTATCCTGGGAGGAAGATTTCATAATCTCGGGTACAATGAGGGGAATTATTCCTTAAGAAAAGTCTGTGAATTCGGAAGACTTGGTCTTATTCATTTCTGTTTCATTTAATTTTTGAAAAATAAAATACACCTCTTGGAAAGGCCATTTTGATCTTGTGTTGAGAGTATTTGATATACTTCATTGTGTTCTTATTTATATGCTTGAACTTTAGTTGAAGTTGTTATTTCTGCTATACAAATTCTACATACCCGCAGAAGGAAGATAACAATCTTAAGGAATAATTAATTTTACAGAATCTGTATAACTTGTTTTTGGAGATTAAAGAGCTTTCTACTCCGCTTGAATTTAACTAGTGATTAGAATGCATAAAATCTTCATTGCAAGTTAAAGTTCACTCGGTTGACGATTTAAAGTTATAAGAACTTCATCGTTAATTAGAAACAAGAAGAAAAGTTGAAAAGTTATTTAACTTTATAAGTAGTATTCTGAAAATACTAAATTTTTCTGTCTTGTGTTGACAGGAAAGATGACTGACGAAAGTCAAATGATGGATGTGACAACGTCTGTGGGGCAACTAATATTGCCACATCAAGTCGCACAAATGCTCTACTAACAATGGCACCGGCGGAAAAGCCCAAAAAAATTTTGGGCATTGACTTCAAACGGTGGCAGCAAAAGATATTCTTTTACCTCACCACTTTATGTCTGCAACGGTTCACTAGCGAAGACGCTCCTAAGGTGCTCGAGAGAACCTCAAACAAAGACCGCTTCTTTATTGTAAAAGCTTGAAAACATTCGAACTTCCTTTGTAGGAATTATATTTTGAGTGGTCTCCAAGACGACCTCTACAATGTTTATAGTGGAACCAAGACATCAAAGGAACTGTGGGGGGAACTTGAACGAAAATATAAGACAGAGGATGCGGGAATTAAGAAATTCCTTATTGCACGGTTCCTGGACTTCAAAATGATAGATATAAAATCTATTGTCTCTCAAGTACAGGAGTTGCAAGTCATCACACATAATCTCCTAGCAGAAGGTTTAATTGTGAATGATGATTTCCAAGTAGCAGCGATAGTTGAGAAGCTACCTTTGAGGAAAGACTTCAAAAACTACTTGAAGCATAAACACAAGAAGATAACTGTTAAAGATCTTATTGTCTGACTTCATATTGAAGATGATAATAAAGCTGCCGAAAGAAAGTCAAAGGGGAATTCTACAATTAATGGAGCACATATTGTAGAAGATGACCAAAATAATTCCAAGAAAAGGAAGAAAGCTGAACAAGGAAGCAATCAACCTAAGAAAAATTTTTAGGGAAAATGCTTCAACTGTGGCAAGATTGGCCATAAGTCCACAGATTGTCGTGCCCCAAAGAAAGGAAAGAAGAAGGATCAAGCAAATATGATTGAATCTAACAAAGAATGCAATGATCTGTGTGCTATGTTCTTAGAATGCAACTTGACGGCGAATCCTCACAAATGGTGGATGGATTCTGGTGCCACCCGCCATGTATGTGCCAACAAGGAGTTGTTTTCGTCATTCGCTCTGGCTCAAGTAGAAGAAATGATCTACATGGCTAACTCTGCTACGACTAAGGTAGAAGGAATGGGAAAAAATTGTCTAAAAATGACTTTAGAAAAGGTCTTGACACTTAACAATGTCTTGTATGTTCCAGAGTTATGTAGGAATTTAATTTCTGTTTCACTTCTAGACAAGAATAGATTCAAATATGTAACCATTTCAGGAAAAATTGTAATTAGCAAAGGAGAAATGTATGTAGGAAAAGGCTATCTGACCGAAGGCCTTTATAAGATGAATGTAATGACTATTGAAATAAATAGAAGTTCAAATTATTTTTATTTCCTTGAGTCTTATGATTTATGGCATGGACGTTTAAGCCATGTTAATAACAAAACGTTACGAAAACTGATTAACTTAGAAGTTTTGCCAAACTTTGAGTGCAATAAATTAAAGTGTCAAATACGTGTGGAATCGAAGTATGCAAAGCATCCTTATAAGTCCGTTGAAAGGAATTCCAATCCCTTAGACTTAATACACACTGACATTTGTGATATGAAGTCAACATCATCACATGGTGGGAAAAAGAATTTTATAAATTTTATTGACGATTGCACTAGATATTGTTATGTCTACTTGCTAAATAGTAAGGATGAAATAATAGATGCATTTAGGCAGTACAAAACTGAAGTTGAAAATCAGTTTGACAAAAAATCAAAATGATAAGAAGTGATAGGGGCAGAGAATATGAATCTCCCTTTATGAAAATATGTGTAGAGAATGGAATACTCCATCAAACTACGGCCCCATATTGACCTAAATCTAATGGAATTGCGAAAAGGAAAAACCGAACTTTGAAGGAAATGATGAATGCCTACTTATAAGTTCTGGTTTACCGTAAAACTTATGGGGGAAGGCTATCCTTATGGCCAATTATATACTCAATAGAGTTCCCCATAGTAAGACACAACCAATTTCTTACAAAAATGGAAAGGAAGAAAACCCAACTTGAAATATTTCAAAGTGTAGGGGTGTCTAGTAAAGTTCAAGTTCCTATACCTAAAAGGGTTAAGATAGGACCTAAAACGGTGAACTGCATGTTCATAGGATATGCTAAAAGTAATAAAGCATGTCAATTTTTGGTTCAAAAATCCTAACATCCGAATGTTAATGAAAATATGGAAATTGAATCAGATAATGCTGAATTCTTTGAAAACATTTACCTGTATAAACTTAGACATGAACAGTTTAGTGGAGGATCTACACGACCTCGTGATGAACCAATTGAGAATAAACATAATGAAGAAAATCCAAGATGTAGTATACGTCAAAGAATGTCAACTTCGTTTGGATCGGATTTTGTAATATTTCTCTTAGAAAATGAGCCTCAAATATTTAAAGAAGCGGTGTCATCGTCAGACTCATCCTTTTGGAAAGAGGCAGTCAATAGTGAGATAGATTCAATCTTAATAAACCATACATGGGAATTGGTTGACCTTTCTCCCGAAAATAAACATTAGGTTCTAAATGGATCTTTACAAGGAAAATGAAGGCGGATGGTACTATTGACAAATACAAGGCAAGACTTGTAAAAGGCTTTAAATAGAAGGAAGGGCTTGATTACTTTGATACATACTCGCCAGTAGCAAGGATAACCTCGATTCGAATATTAATTGCCTTAGCAGCGGTATATGATCTTTAAATCCATCAAATGGATGTGAAGACCGCATTCCTAAATGAAGATTTGGAGGAAGAAATATACATAGAACAACCTGAGGGTTTTGTGGTTCCAAAAAAAGAAAATAAGGTGTGTAAATTTTTAAGTCACTTTATGGACTAAAACTAACACCTAAGCAATGACATGCAAAGTTTGACCAAACCATGTTGGCAAACGGATTCAAAATAAATGAATGTGACAAATGTGTATATATTAAAGACACACCAGATCACCAAGTCATTGTTTGTTTATATGTGGATGATATGTTGATCATCAGCAGAGATATTTGTGACATAAATGCAACCAAACGAAGGCTCGAAAGCAAGTTTGATATGAAAGACCTTGGAAATGCAGATGTGATCTTAGGTATAAGAATCCATCGAACTCCACAAGGGTTAGCATTGTCATAGTCTCATTATATCGAAAAAGTACTTGACAAGTTCAAGGATATGGAATTCGGTATTACCAAGACTCCATTGGATGTGAACTTTGCACTTCGAAAGAATGAAGGTGAAAATGACTCACAATTGGAGTACGCAAGAGTATTGGAATGTTTAATGTATATAATGAACTGTACACGACCAGACATAACATGTGCAATTAGTAAATTGAGTCGGTACACGAGTAATCCCAACAAAACTCATTGGATGACAATGAAAAGAGTTTTAGGGTATCTCAAATACACTCAAAACTATGTTTTGCATTATAATAAATATCCTGCGGTATTTGAAGGATATAGTGATGCAAATTGGATCACTGGATCGAACGAAGTAAAATCTATAAGTGGATATGTATTTACTATTGGTGGAGGAGCAGTTTTTTGGAAATCATCCAAACAGACTTGTATCACTCGCTCTACAATGGAATCTGAATTTATCGTATTAGATAAAGCCGGTGAAGAAGCAGAATGGCTCTAGAATTTCTTAGAAGATATTTCGTATTAGCCCAATCCAGTAGCACCAGTATGTATACACTGTGATAGCCAAGCGACAATAGGTAGGACAGAGAGCATGATGTACAATGGTAAATCTCGTCACATACGACAGAGACATAATACCATTAGGGAACTTCTCTCTAGTAGAATTATCACTATTGACTATGTAAAGTCAAAGGATAATGTGTCGGATCCACTTATAAAAGGCCTTTCTAGAGAAGGAGTGGAAAGAACATCCAAGGGAATGAGTTTAAGGCCTAGGACGAGTCAGCATGGTGGTAACTCTACCTAGCAGACTGGAGATCTCAAGAGCTAGGTTCAAAGAGATCAAACAAAGTTGTGTCTGGCAGGTTCAACATTGTCAAATACCCAACTCATTCTCATGATGTAGACAATGTTTAGTAAACAAGAATAAGACTTCAGGTGAAAAGTCTTTCAATGATTATCTATAGGATTGAATGTTTACAAATCACCTATGTGAGGGCGAAGTGGAAGACGCTTCAAGGAGAATGTTAGTAAAGGCCTATTCTCTAAGCTCTCATGAAAACCAAAACGTGTTCATGGATGAAAAGAACAAAACCGTAAGAACCATAAATGTTAAAAGGCTGGTTGTGTGACATATGTTGTCTAGGTGTACATTAAAGCTCAACGGTTCAAAGATATCAAATCTACCGATTGACCGAGTGCATCCGATGCATGTTCACTACGGAAAGTTCAAAGGAAAATCCACTTATCCAGATGCAATCAGTCTTTGCTTGATGATCACATACTTGTCTATAAATATTTTATGAAAAACAACCATTTCCCATTCACGTGGGGGATTGTTGGGTTCATAGAAGTGTGAATGGAAAATGGAGAAAAAATGGTGGAGAAGAGGAGACACCAATTTGGAAAGTGTACTCCCAAAATTGGAAAGTTCACTAATTCTCCCACATTGGTGGGAGAAGGGAACTTTGGAGTGTTTATAATGATGAATACTTACTCCACATGATAAGTGAGGCAAGAAATAAGAAATGCTTTGCGCCGTCGCCGTCGTCGCTCGCTCGGCTTCGAATTTGATTTTGGATTTAAAAAATGATTGATTGATGAGATCTATCTTTTTGGACTAACAGTAACAGATGCAATGTTTTGATAGAACTGATGCATTGTTTCGACTAAACTGATGCGTTATTTCTAAACTGATGTACTGTTTATTTTCGACTGAACTGATGGATGCACTGAACTGATATACTGTTTCTGTTTCGACTGAACAGATGCAATTCTTCAATGAAGTGATGCACTGTTTCGAACAGGTGCACTATTTGGTGAAATGGTATACTGCTTCAGAAAAAATGCTGCAGACATGCATTTTCAGAAACATCACACCATTTAAATGAACCAATGCCACCTTTTCGAAGAGGCATCTACTAGGCTATATAAACCTGCTTTCCTTCAAAGGTTTTGATACGATAAAATTTTCAGAATAAAAACTCTCTTCTTTTCTTTAAAAATATTCTGTGTGATCAATCAAAACGTTCTGTGCGTTCGAAGAATCCGCCTATTTGAGTTACCGTTATAGTCGAATTGAAGGTCATTTTATCCTGGGAGGAAGATTTCATAACCTCGGGTACAGTGAGGGGAATTATTCCTTAAGGAAAGTCTGTGAATTCGGTCAACTTGGTCTTATTCATTTCTGTTTCATTTATTTTTTGAAAAATAAAATACACCTGTTGGAAAGGCCATTTTGATCTTGTGTTGAGGGTATTTGATATACTTCATTGTATTCTTGTTTATATACTTGAACTTTAGTTGAAGTTGTTGTTTTTACTATACAGATTCTGCGTACCCGTAGAAGGAAGATAACACCACTGTCAATAGTTTTTCATGCACAGCCAACCACAATACAGACCTATGTTTGGGCAACATAACTTTATTCCACACTAGATCAACACCCCTCCAGTTAGGTCTATTCCCTAGCAATGCCAAATAACTCATGGAAATGGAGTAGATGCTTGAACCTGTCAGTGTATTTCTCACTTGTATGTACCAACCTTCCATGTTTTATTTGAGCTTATGTAGTTGTCTTCAGTACTAGCTAAAGTCGGCTGGTGAAATATGAGACCAGAAATCTACCTTCTCCCCTTTCATATAGATGTTATCTACCTATTGCCGAGGCGGACCTACATTGAGGCTAGCGGGTGCACGAGAAAAACTCAGTATATATGGTTTGTATATCTATATATATATTAGAGTATTATGTTAAATATATGATGAGCACCCACAATAACAATTAGGTTAGCTGGTGAGATGGTTCGGTATGCCACTTGAAAGTTGCTCTTAATGTGTGATTGCGCAGGTTTGAGCCCTAGCAACAATGTTTTATTGCTCCTTTTATCATTTTCCAATTTTCTATTGCGTGATTGCTCAGGTTCGAACCCCAACAACAATGTTTCTTTATTGCTCCTTTGTCCATTTTCCAAGTTTCTTTACACTTATTGTGCAAATGCATATATTTATCTTTTGATTAAAAAAGACTTCCTACTTAGTAGTCATTTATTTCATACTTTTTCTTTTCTCTTTTATGTACTGTGGATATTATTGAGCTATTTTTTATTTTATTTCAAAATACAAGCTTCTTTCCAACTTCAAAAGGTAGATATTCTCCCTAGCTTATGCTGTATAATATTTATTTTCTTTTAATCTTTTGATTATTGAGTTATTTTTTATTTAAAAAATTAGCAATTTAAAGTTTGAGTTAGACTTAAATCAAACGTTACCCGTTGCAACTATCTAGCAAACAAATCTCATGAATTTCATATTTTTCGAAAACTTTCTATTATTGTTCAAAATATAAAAGTACATTGAATTTAAGTACGGTGAATAACACACTTTTGTCATATTAAATCTAATTAATGATATTCAATGATATTAAAATTTTTGCTTATAAAGTACTATAATTAGTAAGTTTTCAAAGAAATGTATGTCGAATTTTGACACTATTAATTACTATATTTAAATATAAAAGTGCATCCGTCAAGGTTAAATCCTGGGCTCGCCTCTGGCGGGTTGTTATAAGCTGTTCCTGATCCTGCTGTATCAATCAAATGAGTTTGCCTACTACTGCAATATTTCATAATATACAATTTTTTATATTCAAAATCCTTTCGCCTTTGAACAACAGAAGTTAGACCAAGCCACTAATGCAATTTTCCTTGTATTTTCAAAGGTTCCCCATAAAAATTCTCTACCTTTCTTCTCATCCAGCTTGAGCACACTTTGTGGTAGTAAAAATTCAGAACTTCAAAAATTATATCAGAAAATACCGCAACATTTACAACTTATAATCTACTAACATAAGATAAATGTTTAGCAGATAAATTTCTAAATTTTTCAGTAGTTCTTACAGTTAGTTGATGGCAATTCAGCTTGCTCCACTTTTAATGGTATAGAGGCAACCCTACATATCTGATAGGTAGCCTTGCCTCTGCAAATCCAGTTATATCTAACAATTTTTGCTTGACATTGTTCGTAACTCCAGCTATAAACAAGTTAGTCTTCTCATTGTTAGCAGCAGTGGCGGATCTACCCTTTGCCGAGGGAGTTCATCCGAACCTCCTTCGACGAAAAATTATGCTATATATACATGGTTAATATTATATTTTATGTATATATATATTAGATGTTGAGCCCCTTCGATTAATTCGTTTGTTCACTTACGAACCCCTTAGTGAATATCCTGGCTCCGCCACTGGTTAGCAGTAAGGCCAGTGGTTGCAGAAAAATAACCTATATCTTCCATCACTCTTTGCACAAACTGCTCATTCTCTTTGCAGAAGTTCATTACATCATCTGCAAAGGTGAAATGTGTAAGTTCCTGCCCTTTGCACATTGGATGATACCTAAAGTCAGGGAGTCTACTCATTCTCCTCATTATTCTGAAAAAATACTCCATTGCAAGCACAAATAGTAAAGAAGAAAGGGGATCATCCTGCCTCAAACCTCTTTTGCCTCTAAAGAAACCACATCCTTCCCCATTGATTTTGATAGAAAAGTTGGTAGTGGTTACGCACTCCATAATCAAGAACACAAATTTATCAGGAAAATCATATCTTTTCAGCATATCTTTTACAAACTCCCATTGAACCATGTTATATGCCTTCCTAAAAGGTCTATCTTCATGAGACATCTAGGGGAGGTTTTCCTATTATAGTACCTCAAAATATCATGAATATTAATTTGCATAAGATATCTTCCTTTTACAATAGCAGCTTGGATAGATTGCACAAGATCATGTAATATATTGGTCAGTTTAGTGCATAACAATTTGAAAATGCATTTGTAAAGATTGTTGCAGCATGAAATCGGTCTATACTGACTAGCGATTTCTCCACCTTAGGTATAAGAGATATCATGGTAGCATTAAGTTGTTTCAGCAGCTTACCATATTGAAAGAATTCCCCCTTGCAAATATCACCACCTATATATTATATTCCAAGCATCTATGAAGAAACCTCCCTTATAGACATCAGGCCCTGGCTTTTAGTCACTTTTATGCTAAACATAGCCTCGTATCTCCTCTACATTATCGGGTAACAATAGATTATACTGTGTTAACTGGTAACAATAGATAACACTACTATTCTGTTGATACTCTAGGTCCTTGGCTGAAAATAGTTGCATGTGCTTCCCTTCTACAGCCTCCTTTCTCACCTAGTAATTGTCCATGGTACTTGACAAAAATATCTAATTCAATCTCTGGATCATGTTGCAACTGATTCTGCTCATCTTTGATTTGTGTAATGGGCTAGATCAATTTCCTCTTCTAAATGATAGAGAAAAAATATTTTGTATTATCATCCCCTGCCTGATCAATCTTGCTTTGCTTCTCTATAATAATAGGGATTCTGCAAGGAATGAGGATTTCTTGAACTGTTGGCTCATCTGTTTTTCTTGTTGTTGCGGCACATTATCTAGAGGTTGTACTTGAAATAACGACCTTAATCTCTTTAGTTCCTCCCTTAACTTGTTATTGAACTAAATTACTGAACTTCTGCTTATGTAGAAGTTTGAGTTGTTTTCTCAGCATCTTTAACTTCCTTACTACTTGGTACATCATACAACCATTCACTTGTTTGTCCCATGTTTCTTGAATAATCTGAGTAATTGATGGATGAGTACTCCATACATTGCAATACTTAAATACAGGGGCTTCCTATTGGTATTTCACTGCAAGAGCTCCACCAATATGGGGCAGTGATCACCCACACCCTCTGGTAGCACTTGAGCGTTCATATTAGGCATGCCATCCAACCAATTCCCATTGACAAACACCCAATCTATCTTTGAAAAGATCCTTGCATCTCCTCAAGATATATAAAACTTAAACTGATCTTTCAAGTTTTTTCATTCAAAAAGATATGTGTTAAGTCTCTCATCTCTGTATAACTTAATTGAAACTTCTTTTTCTTTTGATTATTAGTTTCTTCTAAAAAATGGGAAAGGCGTCACATTTTTATATAATAAGGCCAATTAAATAGTATTATGCCTAAATTCACCTTTGTTATTATTAAATTATATAGGCATGTTTTCATATTATTATCAGTATAATATATGACAAAGCGTAGAAAATAGATGGAAAATGAAGAATTAAGGAGGGAGGGTTTTTAAGTAGAAGTGTATAACTTAAAACTTATCATGGAAATACTAGGGAAGGCAGTTCTAGTATTTTTGTATTCTTTGTAAAAACAAAATGCAATCAATTGATCTAGGCAATGTACTTAAAAGTATAATTAAATACAACTCAACTTCTCACTAAGGTGATTAATTTTCTTTAAATTTATTATTGGATAATATATCTTAAATTACGAAGTTCAAAATATAGATATATATTAGAGAATGTGGCTAAAAATCTCCCTAAATAATTATGTTTTCGCAGGTTGCATATATACTTAAATTATGAAGTATTTATTTTACCATTTTAAATTATAACTTTTAAGGGTTAACGCCCTCCCCCTCCCCAACCAAATCTCAGCTCAATATTTGTTAGACGTATGTGTAGTTCTCATTCCTAAAACACTCCAAGTGGCACAACAATAACGTGTCACTTGCTCTTAGTTAATGCATAAAATCTTTCCAAACTATCATTATTTAAATATAATTTAAATATTTACAGTTATACATAAATCCCTGTAAATAGTAATTCATCTCATGCAAATATTTAAATACTTTTAAGAAAATTATTCAAAATTTACATTATTCGAGAAGCAAAAAAGATTATGTAAATTAGAACATAGAATAGGTGTCAATACAACTAGAGAAGCATCAAGATTATGATTATTGTAAGTGCATAAAAGTTGAAGAGGCTAAGCTTGCTATTCATAGGATGCATAGGGTTAGAGTGACTGAGCCAGATGAGATCTCGATGAAATATTGGAAGAGTGGAGCGGACAGGGATAGAATGACTGACCAAGTTGTTTAATGTCATTTTCAGGATGATAAAGATGTTCAAATTTTGGAAATGGAGTACGATGATTTCTTTGTACAAGATTAATAAGAGTGACACTCAAAAATGCAACAACTATAAAAATATCAAGTTGTTAAGCTACACTATGAAGGTTAAGAGAGGGTGATGGAGTTTAGATTGAAAAGGATCATGACTATTTCGTAAATCAATTAAAGTTTATGTCAGGATACTCAACTAAAGAAGCCATTCATCTCGTAAGAAAGTTGTTGAAGCAGTATAAGTAGAGGAAAAATGACTTGCATGGTGTTCGTCGGTCTAGAAAAAAACTTACGATAAAGTTTCTAGGGAGGTTCTGCGGATATGCTTAGAGACTAGAGGTGTACATGTGATGTACACTAGATCGATTAAGAACATGTAAGATGGAACGAAGACTCATGCAAGAACGATGGGAGGAGATTTGAGATACTTTCTCGTGTTAATGTGGTTGCCCCAAGGATCGACTTTAGCCTGTTTTTATTTACCTTGGCAATGTATATTTTGACACGATAAATTTAAGGTGAGGTGCCATGGTATTCATTATTTGTGGATAATGTAATTTTAGTTGATGGGACTCTCAAAGAAGTTAATGTTAATTTGGAGGTTGGAGACAGACCTTGGAGTCTAAGGAGTTTAGTCTAAGCAGGACCAAGATTGAATATTTGGAGTGCAAGTTCAGGCATGTGATGAGTAGGTGCACGGATACACTAGTGTGGAAGTGCGAGAGATTGGCTATGGGTGGTTTCAGAAGATGTAGAAGTAGAACAAAGTAATATTTGGGAGATGTGATTAGACAAGACATGACACTATTACAACTTATTGAGGATATAACCTTAAATATAGGAAGTTGTGGAGGACACATATTAGGGTTGAAAGTTAAAAAGGGTTGAAAGTAAGGGGGTAGGAATGCATCCATGCTAATAGGTAGGAGTGCTTTATTTCGTTATCTGTACTTGCAATTTCTTATTCATTAAGTTTTGTTGATGTAGTTATTTCTGGTAAATTAATTGCAGTGTTTTGTTAATATCTATAGAAAATAACCTCTCTACCTCACCTCTAAAATAGAGATATAAATTATGCATATTCTATCTTCGTTAGATCTATTTTATAAAAATACACTGATATAATATTATTGCTGTAATATAACCGAAAAAAGAAAAACAATTGACAAACACGAAATAAAATCAAAAACTTCCAGCTTGTCCTTTTATTAGGCCATGCTCCCAAGAATCATCCAACTTTTAATTACTATCATTTTGCAACCACACAAACTCCTCCCACTCCTTGGTCCTTTTGTTGGAAAAGAGTTATTTTGAAATAATTAATTTCAGGATGAATTATCTCATTATGTATATGGGATAATTTATCTCATCATTATGATGTAAATGATGGAATAAATAATCTTGATATTAAATAATACCTCACACCAAACATAGAATAAAATAGTTTTTCATTTATTCTAAAACTATTTATCCTTTATACCTTACACCAAACGACCCTGTAGCTTTTAATTTTCTATACCCCTCCTTGTCTTTCCTCCTCCTCTATACCCCTTTGCTTCCTCGTTGAAAAAAACCTACCACATTGAACATTGTTTCTCTAATTTCTTGAACAAAAAGTTTGAAACTTTGCTATAAACAACACTTTGGTTCTTATTATTTCATTGTATAAGTTTCAATCTTTACTAAAGAAATGAATACCTTTCTTGAGTTAAAGCTCAAATCTTGAAAAAAGTTTGTTTCGAACTTCTTATGCAAATTTTGCTATAAGAACACTTTAGTTTCTTGTGTTTTTTTTTTTTTTTTTTTTGTCATGAAGTTTCAATCTTTATTAGGAAAAAAGTTGAACATCCTTTTCTTTTGATAAAGCTCAAATCTTGAAAAAGAGTTTGAACTTTGCTATAAAGACCACTTTGGTTTCTTGTTTTTTCTTGTTATTTTGTCAAAAAGTTTCAATCTTTGCTACAGAAATGAATACCCTTATGGGGTTAAAGCTTGTAACTTGGTAAAGTTCTCCAAATGCCCACTTTAAAAATTTTCTTTGTCATTTAAATACAAGTCTTGAAAAATTTATCAAATACCCACTTTATTCCATGTCATCATCCTTTCTTTCCAAGTTAATAAATTCATACACAAGTTTTTAATAATATACTTTAGTCAACTCCTTCATCCACAATTATATAAAAAATATCTTTTCAAAAATAATAAAAAAGCCACCAAAAGCTTAAAATAGAAGCTTTTATTTTCCGTCAAAAATATCCTATTTAGGCACGATTCCGGCGTTATTTTTCGGCGATCAACTCAAAATCAGTCCACAAACATCATAATCTTGTCTATTGTATCCATTGTTACCCCATTTGCTTGCTATCTTCTCAAACACACTTTTCACTATTCTTAAAAAGCTTTCAAATCACTCACATTACTCAAAACCTCTTTAGAAAATACATTATAGTAGCTCAGGCGACTCCAACTTCATTTCTCTATTCCATAAAACCATTGATTCGAAGCAATATTTGCAATTTAATGATTTTGTATGGATATCTTCCCAGTCAGCAACCATTCATCAACCGTTCATTAACTTGACATATACCAATAGCATAATCGACGATCGACTGAAGCTTAGTTCTAGGATGTCTATTTCAGAGTATATTCTGATTTCTGATGATTTCATAGGAGAATGGGAGGAGACTCTTAAATGTTGGAAATGGAAATCTTTCATTAAGGTGACATTGTCCATTGCGTTTTGCTGCAACAGTTCATATGACAACTTGGTTACAAACATAATAGAGAGCGGGGATTTAGATTGCGCGCCAAGCAATGTGGTGCTAGTTATCTAATGCATTTGAGGGAAAAAGTGCATCCTACGATCATAAATAATGATAGACGTCTGCCGTTGTGCATGATGTATGTTGGTGCTGATGGCTTTAGGCCTATTTTAAGGATAAATGTAGTTGAGAGGCCCTTTAAAAAACCGTTGAATTCATTACCACCCCCACCTCAGCGCTCGGTAGTCGATGACAATTTAAATGATTATGAGAACGATGGCGATCATCCAATGAATATAGAAGATGATTTTATGGATATGGAATACGAGTCATCAGACTCACAAGATGTGGAAGAAGATTATGGAATAGGATCACAACCAAGTCATTCCTTCATCGATGGAACTAATTTCTGTTATGATAAAAAATTTACCAACAAGAAAGAGCTGAAAATGCTACTAGACGGAGCATCGGTGAGGAAATATTTTGATTACATTATGGAGAAAAGTTGTACCAAATTATTATAGGTGAAATATGTATCTCGTGGTTGCGGCTGGTTGTTGCAGACAAGGAAGTAAGAATGCTCAAATAGATTTTGCATATACAAGTACATTGGATTCCACATGTACGGTGTTGAACACGTCATGGGCAGTCATAAGAAAATTTCATCCGAGATTATTGATTCACTATGCATAAATTATTTTCTTGATGGTAAGGGTCCAAGCATAAGAGAAATTCAGAAGATTATGATTAGGGAGATGGATTACAATGCAAGCTATTTGATGCATTGGAAAGGAAGTGTAATTACGAAGAACATTGTTCATGGGACACCGAAGCACTTATATGCTTTCTTGTCATCTTTTCCCCATATGGTCGAGTTATTGAATCCCGATTCTTCTTATTCTATCATGGTTAGCAAGATGGATGGATCATTCGTGTACTACTTTTTACCTTTTGGAGCTTGCACATAGGGATATGCCCACATGATAAAGGTAATTTCCATTAATGACACACGTTTGTATGGAAAGTACGGGGGTGTGTTGCTGAGTGTCGTTGTACAGGATACCCAAAATCATATCTATCTAATTGTGTTTTGTTTAGTGGATAAAGAGAACGATGCTTCTTGGACCTTCTTCTTCAAGAAGTTGAAGTCTATAGTAGAAGATAATCCAGATCTATGTGTCATCTCCATAGGCATATTAGCATTGCCAATGCCTTCTCCCGTGTTTACTATCGTGCACATCATGTACTTTTCATGAGGTACCTCGCTGAAAATCTTTGTGTAAATTAACATTGCAGAAAACATCTTTATCTATTCTACGTTGTGGCAAAGGCTTATTCTTTTAATGAGTTTAGTGAGCATTTTGTTCATTTGAAGAATAAATGCCCTGAGGTAGCATATGTCCTTGAAAATGTGCTTGGTTTTGAGAAGTGGAGTAAAGCACACTTTTCGGATAATAGGTACGAGAAGTCCGATTGATGACTGACCTTTCTATGCTGCCATTGATAGTCTTTTCTAACTTCTTACTAACCTTAAAGCTAACTAGAAGGCGAAGTATCTAATGGGTATTAGGGACGAGCTCTTAAAGATGTAATAACCACAAACATCGATAAATCGCTCAACACGGTGTTGACGGATGAACGGGAATATACCTTGTCATACATATTCAATTCAATTTCTAAACAATTTTATGAAAATTTCAGGGAGTGGCATGCATTTGTCTGCAGTTCAAACAACAAATTTTTGCCTTATGCAGAAAAGACACTAAGGGATAATAAGAGTGAGAGAAATTACTTGTATGTGATTAATGTGAACAGGGATCTCATCAAATTCACCATGTTCGACAACGGTGTTGCTGCCAAGGTCAATATCTTGGAGAGGGGTTGTTCTTGTAGGAAATATTACTTGGTGAAACTGGCGTGCGAACATGCGATGGCCTATTTGCAAGAAAAGTATGGCAATGGCGAAGGTTATGGTAACTCCATCTACGAGTACTCTTTGCCTATTTAAAAAACTGAAACTTACCTCCTTGCATACTCTAAAGTTATTAATGTTTTCCCTCTAGAGTCTGAATTGATTGTACCATAGAAATTGCATAACACAAAGATTGTTCCACCCCCTACAATCCCAAACTCGAAAGTAAGAGAGTCAAATGCGTTAAGGGCATCAGTGAAATATTCAATTCCAATAGGAGGAATAAGTGTTCAATATAAAAAAAATCCAGGCACAAAAGAAACACTTGTAGCATGGCCAACAAATGTTAGATTGGCTTTTTTTTCTTGTTTTTAAAGCCACTGTTTTGGGGGACCCCCACATTTCTATAGAATTTAATGTTCAGTTGTAATCGATTATATGCTTTGTCTACGGTAGGTAACATTAATCTATGATATATCTTTTACACAATTTATTAAAAAATTGTTAATGGCTGTATAATTACTCATCAAACACGTTATGTAGATATTTTTACCACCATATCTCTCCAGTAGATGCACTGAATCATTGTTTTCTATTCTCAACTAATTAAAAGATGCAAACACGTCTATTCACATCAAATATCATTGGTATACTCAAGCTAAACCTTTTCTATTTCCATACGCGTCGACTGATCATTGGTTGGGAATATAAAACACCACTTTCTATGAGTCTATAAGTATAGTTATAATTTCTATGTAAGCATTCATTTCTACCCAAACCAAAAAGTTCAAAAATTTCTTCTTCTTCACCAAAAAATATTGTTCCTCCGAGAAGGACACCCCTACGTCCGATCAGAAGAGTTTCCCCATGACACTACGATCTCCATCTCTTAATGAATGACGTAGACCGCCTATTCCATGGGCTAGGTGAAAACCGCATCTACATAGAGCGTGAACTCCACCGAATTACTCATTTCTTAAGGTCAATGCTGTAAATTCTAGGAATGGAAGGCCCCGACTATATCACCCCCCAGCCATCCCCCTGAATTTAATTTAAGCATTTATATTAGTTTGTGTTTATATGTTTTTGGTTTTGCTCATTGCGGAAGAAGCTTTGTTGGGTAGGATTTTTGTTAGAAGAAAGCTTCTTATTTTTTGCCATTTTTGCTAGCTTTGAAAATGGAAAATGTATGTATGGAATGAACAAATACGAATATAAATATTTTTGTTTGTAAATTTTGTTTGCCCTATTTTTAAATTTTGAAAGCTTCTGTATCAATGGTGGGATTTTGCATAGCCAACTTTTAAAATTTTTATTGCTTGTCCAATGAATACAACTGTAGATTGTCTTTATTAAATTTATGGAGATTATTATTATTTGATAATAAATTCAGATCACATATATAGTCTATCGTAGACAAGAAAATCTATCTATGTTACCATCTTATATTTTATGCACTATCATCGATCATAAACATTGTCACTCCTCGACTATACATATAAGTTGATCGTAAATCATATAAATCAATGGAACATCAGTAGCTTGTAGTTTGAAGGAAAATAATTAAATTAAAAAAATTTAATCAAGTCACGTAATCAAATGATTTGGGTGTGGTGATCGAAGGGGCACGTAATCACCATTGAACTCTTGTGCTTTGAGTATGTGGTGACACTTGAACTGTTGAACTATTGGTTGAACAAACAATCTTGAACTGTTGATGACACTTAATAGACTATCATCGATCTTGACCCATACCAATCCCATGTAAAAAATATATTTGTGATTTGAGAGTCCATCGATTTTTATGGTCTACCGTAGACTTACACTGTAGGTAATGTATGGATTAATCTCAAGATCAATGGTTGATCACATAGATCAATGTACATGGTTATAGACCCTCACTTGGATGTTTTTTAGAGATGAATAATTAAATAAAAAATAAATAAATAATGAGTTTCTACACATATGAAGGAGTTTAAGCAAGTCACAAGATCTTGTTAGAGCTTACACAAATTAAGGGTGGCGATTGAAGTATTATGTGGATGGGTAGTGATTGAAAAATCAACATCCCCAACGTAATATTTTTTCAAAGAACAAGTATGTTTTCAGGATGATGATTGTTCAACCACTATCCATCCACATACTCTTTTAATTTGGAGACGGAAATTGAAGGAGTATGTGGATGGGTAGTCATCAAATATAGTCAACATCCTCAAAACATACTTGTTCTTTGACAAACTTTACTCTTAGGATATTATTTTTTCAACCACTACCCATCCACGTACTCCTTGAATCACCACCCCTAATTCGTATAAGCTCTAATATGATTATGTGATTTGTTTAAACTCCTTCATATGTGTAGAATTGCACACTAAATTTATTTTTTATTTATTTATTCATTCTTAAAAAACATACTAGTAAGGGTCTATAACCATGTACATATATCTATGAGATTTACCAATGATCTCGAAAGCAATTGATGCATGACCTACAGTGTAAGTCTACGGTAGATCAAATGAATCGATGGACCCTCAAAGAACAAGTGTATTTTTTACTTAATTATTATTTTTTTAAACATGTTATTGAGGTTCCATCACTTACGAGTGTCTACGATAGACTTTAATATCTCATTGATGATTGACATAGGTCATGGTCATTCTGAGGGTCTATAATACTATTCTGAGATGGTCTGCATGATCATGTTTACTGTGGGAGTAGACAAGAATGTCATCTATGAAGACTATGATGAACACGTCCAAGTACTACTTGAACACTCTGTTTATCAAGTCCATGAAAGTTTCTGGGGCATTGGTAATACCTAATTACATAACTAGGAATTCAAATTAACCATACCGAGTTCTGAAAGCTATTTTCATAATGTCACATTCTTTGACTCTGAGCTGATGTTAGCTTGGTTTGAGGTCTATTTTAGAAAAGTAACTGGCACCCTGAAGTTCGTCAAGCAAGTCATCGATTCTGGGAAGTGGATACTTGTTCTTGACTGTGACTTTGTTCAACTAACAGTAGTCAATACATATTCTGAGAGAACCATCTTTCTTATGCACGAATAGAAATGGTACACCCCACAGGGAAATACTAAGCCTTATGAACCCCTTATCTAGGAGATCCTTCAACTGCTCTTTTAATTTTTTAAGTTCAGCTGGAGCCATTTTGTATGGTGGAATAGAGATGGGATGAGCATCTGGAAGAAGGTCTACTCCAAAGTCAATTTCCCTTTCGGGAGGAACTCAGGGAAAATCTGCGAGAAACACATCTGGAAATTCACATGCTACTGAAACTGACTCAAGATTTGGGGTATCGGGACTAGAGTCTTTAACTCGAATGACATGATAGACACACCCCTTAGATATCATTTTTCTTGTCCTAAGGTAGGAAATAAGGTAACCCCTAAGTGCTGAGGTACTACCCCTCCATTCTAGGACAGGTTCATTCGGGAACTGAAAAAGAGACAACTCTGTTTCTACATTCAACTGAAGCATAGCATGAATGAAGCTAATCCATGCCGAGAATGATGTCAAAAAATGTCATCTCTAATTCTACTAAGTCTGCTAAAGTAACTTTTTGAGATACCATAATCGGACAGTTCCTGTATCCCCACCGAGCTATTATAGATTTACCTACTAGGGTAGAGACTGAGAAGGGATCTGCTAGGATTTCAGGACTAACTTCGAAGTCAACAGCTATATAAAGAGTTACAATAGACATATAAGCTCCTGGATCTAGCAAAGCATAAACATGTAAATGGTAAACTTGTAACGTATCAGTGACCACATCAGGAGAACTTTTCTGATTCTGTCGGGATTGGAGTGCATAGCTTCTATTTGGGCATTGTCCACTGGTGGCACTAGAAGCGGCACCCTGCTGAGATGGGTGACCAAACTGAGTCGGGGAACGATTATGATGACTCTATGAACCCACCTGAGGACACTCTCTGATCCTATGGCCTGGCTTGCCACATTCAAAACATACATCACTGCCAGCTCTACAAACATCCTGATGATTTCTGCCACACTTTTGACAAAGAGGATTTGTTCGAGCACTACTAACACTACCTTGAGATTTAGAGCCTGGCACCCTATCCTTATTACCATTTTTGAACTTAGGCACCGAAGCACTGGCTGAGTATAGAGTCATAACTGAAGATTTTAGGTGGAACTGAGAAAGATTGCCATCCTCTGACTTAGGTTTAGTGAAGTTGAAGCTACCTGTTCTATCCCTCTTGTTCTCCTTCTCTTTCTCCTTAGTCTTTTGCTTTTCTATCTGTTGAGTATAGACCATCAACCTAGCCAAGTCCATCTCTTTAATAAGCATTCCAGTCCTACACTCCATGACCATACTGTCAGACACACCAAATATGAATTTACTCATCTTAGACCTACTATCAGCTACTACATGAGGAGCATATTTGGCTAACTGAGTAAACTTGAGAGAATAATCCTTTACTGTTCTATTTCCCTGCTTCAGGTTAGTAAACTCTAAAACCTTGGCTTTCCTCAACTCCAACGGGAAAAACCTATCTAGAAAGGCAGTAGCAAACTCCTCCCATTTTATAGGCCCTGCATCTGTTGCCCTATCTGCCTTCTATTGCTTAAACCATGTATGAGCTACATCCTATAATTGATATGCAGCTAACTTAGAAATCTCACTAGCGGTTACCCTCATAATACATGTTACCTTTTGCACCATGTCAAGGAATTCTTGTAGGTTCTCTTTAGACTTAGACCTAAAAATGAAGGAGGGTTCATTCAGGTGAAGTCCTGAATTCTAGATGCAGCAGTATTGGCTACTGGGTTGGCGTGAACAACAACCAGGTGTTCATTCTGGGTTACCACAGAATGAGTAAGAGTGGTGAAAGCTTCTCTAAGTTCTGCATGGGAAATGTGCTCATTCATGGGATCTGCCTGAACGGGCGGAGGTACTGGTTGGTTTTCAGTTCTTCTTCCGTTAGTCTTTTTGGAAGGCATAAATGGAAGGGAAACTTGGATTATATAGAGATTTTAACTTGATCTCATGCCCACTCTCATGACATGAATACTGAAAGAATGGAACTTTTCCTAAAAAAATCCTTATAGCCTCTTGTCCATAAGTTTGACGCACTACACACCCATGCACAAGACTCTACTTGACGCGGCTTTCAGACTCTCTAGGAATTTGTTGAACCTTATGCTCTGATACCAAGTTTGTAACACCCTAAGACTGCACCTTGGGTGTCACACGGTGCTTATAATCCCGAAATACCACAAGCTAACCCATGAATGGTACCTACTGTGAGCACTAAATAATACTACTACTGAAAATATATACAGAAGTTAGGATAAAATTTCCATAAGGTTTATAAACTGAAAACAAATATTGAATATTAATAACAATACAGAAAAACTGAATATCTTTCTGAAATAGTCTAGTCCAAAAGCCTTTAACTATCTGAATATGAATTTTCTGGACAAGTCCCCAACTAACTCTGACTGCTGAACATACTGAACTACTGGAATACTGACATAAATAAATCTGTCCTTAAAATGTGAGGACTCACCACTATAACTGTTGTTGATAAATTGAACTGGTAGGTACGGTCAGGAGCTCGTGCATCTGAACCTATGATATGAGACATCATAGCACAAAAAAAAGTATTTGTCAGTACTTTAAATGTACTAGTATGCTAAGTGAGGTAGGATGATATACATGGGTTCATATGTATGAGGTGATAATTGACTGAATGAATATCATGAAATAATTAAATTAGAGTGCATGCAAAACTGTAACTACTGATCATACTGACTAAGCAATACTGTGCATATAACCTCTGTCTGAATTAGATAAAAACTGAAGTACTAAGTTCTGTTAACTGAATACTGATAACTGAGGTTTAGACTGATACTAAAGTACTGAATTCTGATGGCTACCTAACTAATAACTGATAGATATGGTTCTGTAGAACTATCTGAGTTCTTTACTGAATTCTAAGACTGAATACTGATTACTGAGTACTGAATACGAAAAATGCTGTGGGGGTGTTTATCAAACCGACATACCACAATTATAAATTGAGTTGGGGTCCAACATATGAACCAAGTTGGAAGGGTGTTATCACCTTGCCAAAGGATACTAACAATGTTGTGTCAACCTTAATCTGGCAGGAACACTCATGAATTATATATATGGTTGCATTAACCCTAATCTGGAAGGAAGACGACTTAACCTACACTATCTACGTAGTTCTGTAATGTAGGGATAGCGACTAAGGGTCAAACCCTCTGCTGGCAGGAATGCCCCCATCCCTGGGTTCGCTCGGTGCTGAATCCTACTCCCAACTGAATAGACACTGAACTAATCACTAGACTGTACTAGGCTCAATAGAATGGTATCAGAGCCGCTCTTGTGTCAGCCTTGCCTATGTGGGCTAGAGTTCAAACTGAGTGTAGGCGAATCTCAGTAAAGTGGGGCAAACCTCAATCCTGAGTGTAGGCAAATCCTATTCAATAAGGCAAACCTCAACGAAGACATTGAGTCCATAAGGGTGTGTGGTGCCCTATACACCTATGCATAAGACTCTACTTGACGTGGTTTTCAGACTCCCTAGGACTCTGTTGAACCTTAGGCTCTAATACCATTCTGTCACGACCCGACCTGGGACCCTAGCCGTGACGGGCATCCCAAACCATCAAGGCCTAAGAGACCCTTGTAACTCTCTAACCCACTTGTGATATTGTCCGCTATGGGCCCAGGCCCGCACGGCTTTAAAATGCGTCACTAGGGAGTAAGGCTTGCTTACTTATATACCCAGCATCCCTCCTGTGTCTTGCCGATATGGGACTCGTTATCTTAAGTTGGGGTGTTACACTTGATGAGGTATCGCCTCCAAGCAGTCCATCAATGTTGAGCCTGAAATTTGAGACATCAAATTTTCATGGCATGAAAAAATTAATCTACTACAAAGGCTCCGAGAATACGAAGAAAATAAGAATTTCCTCATGACTTTGTTCAAAGAAGCCAAAGAACAGATGGATCACTTGAAAATATTGCTACAAGACACTCAAATTGAGAGGGATCAACTAACAAAAAATGGTTTTGGCCAAAAAAGGAAGAATGACATAAAAATGATGTTATGTGATATAATGCTAGTATTCATTGTTTGGAAAGGTATGACATGGATGTAGTGAGATTGAATAAATAAAATTACTTGTATTTTTTTATAATGTTAATATTCTTTTTATAGAATCATAGTTGATCTAACTACACATTAACTTAAAATCGAGTAGTATGGTAATGATAGGCTATGGTAGCAGTATACAAAAGAATAAATATACATTCTATGATGTCAAGCATACATTGTATCAGTTATGACAACACAATGCATATTCAAATTTTATGCAACAATACAGTTTGATAAAAACAGATCCGGTGCAGAATCCTAACAACTTTCATAGGAAAAAAAATGTTTGTATATCATTTTGATGATTATTCAACTCTCTTGTTTCTCAAATTAAAAAAAAGTCTCAAACATTAATCTTACTAGCATTCAACTGTCTTTTTCTTCATCATCACAAATGTTATCGTTGATGAACTCAACGATATTCATGACCATATCTTTTTTGCCTGCTTCATTTTTTTCTTCTTTCTGTTCATCTTTTTTGTCTTCTTCTTCTTCTTCTTCTTTATCTGTTGCTTCTTTCTTTCCATCTTCAGCTATTTTGCCTAATTCTTTAACCTTTTTGCCAGCTTCTTCTTTCTCACCTTTTTTTTCAACATTTGTTGCTGCTTCTTTCTCTACTTTATTTTCTTCCTCAGCTTCTTCTTCTTCTTCTTCTTTACCTGCTATTCTTCCTCAGTCTTCTTCTTCTTCTTCTTCTTCTTCTTCTTCTTCTTCTTCTTCTTCTTCTTCTTCTTGTTCTTCACCTGCTACTTGTTTCGCAGCTTCTTCTTCTTCATCGATTGCTGCTATTTTTTTAGCTTCTTCTTCTTACTCACTTTATTGTTGTTGTTATTATTATTATTATTATTATTATTATTATTATTATTATTATTATTCCACTACTGCTTTTTTTTTTAGCTTTTTTTTCTTTCTCAACTTCCACTTCGTCATTTGTAGCTGCATCTTTTTCAGTTTCTTCTTGGCTCTTATCTTCTTCCATTTCTTCTTGATCATCCTTCTTTTCTTCTTTTTTCCTTTTCTTCCACAACAGTGGTCAACTCATCCATTTTACTCCTTTTTTTCTTTCTCTTTATTCCTCTCCGCTTTAAGAAAATCCTTATACACTGTATCATATTATAAAGTGTTACTAATATTTACAGATGAAAATTCATTAACTACATCAATTATTAAATGAAGTAACCTCGCTCATATTGTGCTCATCTTTTTTCTTTTTCTTCAGTCTGTTTTTTATATAGGTAGTAATATCCAACACGGCTTCCTTGAGCATAGCAACACGCTTATGAAGATCTCCATAGACAGAGGTGCCCACTATAACTTTTGAGGTGCTTAGAAAAGCATCACCACTAATGCGTACTCCAATGGGGTTACCACCTAAATCCCCGTCATCCTCACTATCCCCATTTGAAGTAAGGAAATTCACCCCTTGTAAATATTTCTTCAAGCCATCGAGGAAGCTATTTACCTCATCTATATATGGCTCAAACATAACCATGTAATCCATCCTCATCGTATGAACAGTTGGGGTGATGTACGGGTGTACGTTCTACAAAAAAATAATTAACAATTACATGGCATTTAATACAACGGTAGTATTATTGCATAATAAAAAATAAGGTCATACCTCCGTAACTTTTTCTTTTACTTGAATGGGTGGCCTTCGATTATCTTAACACTTTTTGTAGTATGCCGTCTGAGGATGTGGGGAATGGAAAAGGGCTCATCCATTGACTTTTCAGTAAATTTTCTAAGATGAGGAAAAACCCCGTAGATCCAAATACATAATCAATAAAGTAGTGAAAATATGAGTAAGAGTCTATGACAGAGTACAAATAAAACAAGAATCTCTGACAAATTGACTAAAGGGTTGATGGTAGATACCATAAATGCCCAAAGAAATACGAAAAGAGCATAGGATACCTTCTACTTCTCATTAAATACTTTCCGATGCTTTTTAGGTCACTTTTCTTCTTTAAACAATCCATGGTCAATTAAAATGTCTCTTTTCCCCATGGATAACTCTCGAAGAAACTCAAAGAATCCACCATCCAAATCTGTTTTGTGTCGACAACCTTCATCGAATCTTTTGCAAGCAACATGGTGTTCAAGAACCACAGTAAAAAGAACTTAAACTTTTGCTTCTCGTTTACCTTATTCCCTCTAATCCGATGTAACAAGTTGGCTGCTGTAATGTTTTGTTTTTCGTCACCTTAAAGCAAAAATGCTCCCCCTTCTCTAACACCTTCTTCAATTTTAATTCACTGGAGTATGATGAGCAGTTCAACCCCGTGATCAAATAAAATTCCTTTAAGCCAAAACACGCAGGCTTATTATTGACACAAAATAATATATCATGACGCATCTTATTGTTCTTAACAGCAACAACAAATAATAGACCATCTGCACATTGAATTTAAGATGTTACGACTGGTTTCTCAAGTGTCCAAACAGGACTGCTTGAATTTTTTCTTCAAATCTTGGTCAACAAGAATTCACTTAAATTCTCAGTATGCAACCATCCTTAATCTAACCGATATCTTCGTCAGAAAAGATCCAACCTCGTCCATTATAGTTCGAAGGTCTTATCGCTTTACGAAAATGTACCTTGAAAAAAATGGGATGGACAAGGGATCATTATCTCCATCAGCACTATTTTTTTCACTACCCTTACTCCCTTCACTATCATCACTACCACTACCCTCAGGAACATCATCACTAGACTCATTGATATATCAACTTATCTCCTTTAACTTTAAATCTGATTTTGACTCTTCCATTTCAGTTTTCTTTCATTTAGAGGAACTTTCAACTGCCTCATTTCTTTTTTTCTACTGCTAGAAGCAGCATAAGATGTGGTGTAACGATCTAAAAATTTGATCAAATATGTAAAATTTGTGATTTTATGTGATTTAAATATTTTACCCTTCTCTGTAGTTGCATTATGGAATTTCTGGGGTGTGGAAAAGATTGGCATGATTTCTGAAGCATTTTGGTAGAATTCATGCAATTTTGTGATTTTTGATGGCTTCGAGAGCCTTATTTTAGACTTATGGAGATATTTTTTTATTCATGCCATGGATGGCTGACGAATTATTCCAGCAGCTCTGGGATATTGATTCTAGGCTAGGTAGACCTTTTATTTGGTTCTCGATGCACCCAATCTCATTTCAACCTACTGATCGAAAAGTTGGAAAAATTAAAAATATGGGTGTGGGACCCACATTTGATCGAAACAACCTCAGATAGAAAATTTAACTTCTCCAACAGATCCTAAATATTGAATTTAGGGTTTTACCATGTTTGGTATGATTTTATGAATTCTAAATCTCATTTCGACCCTCGATTTGAAAAATTATAATTTCGAGTTTCGTGGGTCAACTTTATAAAAATAATATTTTTTTCAAAAATCTGACTTTGACAGCGCGTTCGGAACATCGAATTTAGTATGGTTGCATATTTTGTTTGCATATATCAGACTCTGAAAGAATCCTAGACTTCCCATCGAAGTCCGAATTGGACTTAAAATAAAGAAAAAACTGCAGCTATTTCTTAATATTGCTGGTGCAGATTTTTGTTGCGCTATTAAATCTTTTTTGGACCTATTTTTCCTCATTTTTCATCTTGCCTTTTGAGAGTTAAAGCCTAAAATAGTGTGGGAGCATAAAAGTGAAGCTTGTGGGCGCTTGAAAGGCTAGATTAACATTTAGTTTTTTGATTTTATTACGAATTTAAGGTAAGAATTCATCTTTTACTTAGTCATTTCTTAATTAATTTTTCAAAACCCCAAAAATTTTAGGGCTTGATTTTAAATTCCGTTTTCACTTGAATAATGTTTTATCTTATAATTACTAGTTTTTCTTCAATTTAACCTTCAAAACAATTTCGATTCTTGATTTTACCTCGGATTTCAAAGATTTTATGTGGTAAAGCTCAAAAATAATTTTTCTTCGATTTGAACCTCGTTTTTAATCTATTTGGCTTTGGTTTTCAGTTGTAGGTTCCTAAAAATATGGGGAACACATTTTTAAAGTAACGTTCTAATTTTTTTCCTTCTTTTTGGAAACCCATTTCGGGGGTCCATTTTGATCCTGAACCAAAGGTAGGTAATATGAGTATCGTTGGTTTTGTTTTAACGCATAGATTTTTTATTTGATATTTTTAGAAGAGTTTGAGATTGTTCGTAAAAAGTAAGATCGTGGGTTTGAAGTGTAGCGGACCAATTTTGGCTTTCGAGGTAGGTTATGGCTTAACTCTTAAAGACTAGGTTGGGTAATAAATGCTGATATATAATGCATGTTAAGGGTGAGAACTAATCATGCAAAATATCTATCTATGTGTTGTGCCCGTGTGGGAGCCTATATGTGATGTAATTATCAAAATTGAGATATTATGTGTGACTGTGTGGGGTCCTATGTGACATTGATAGTCTTGAATACATGTGAATAATTGTATTGTATTATTGAAATGCTGAATGTGGTTTCATTGGTATATTGTAATATATCCATACTTATTGGTATATGGTACATGTGGAAATTCATGGATGAAACGAAAGTAATAAGTGGATATTGGCTCACGTGATTGTAGAATTGTAACATTGTGGTTGGTTGTGGAAATATATCATGTGGATTATGTGTGAAAATACAACACGTGGATTGGTTGTGGAAATACTCATTTTGAATGGTTGTGAACATTGCATCATCATTCTCATGTCATCATACACATCATTTCATTTATTCGTTTTACTGCTTTATATATACTTGTTGTCATGTATGTGTACTTTATCTATATCTTATGTTATGTATGTGCTTTAAAAATACTGGAAACACTGGAATACTGGATATTGATATCAGATATTGGATTTTATGGACCACCTTTGAAGGATCATGCCAGAGAAGAGTTGCAAATATTGGTGATCTTGAGTCTGTGTTCCAAACTTGAGGTTGTGTGCCAAATTTAAGGTTGTGTGCAAAACTTAAGGTTGTTTTCCAAATGTTAGGTGTGCCAACACCATGCATTATCATCATCATCATCATATACATTACACTCACTTATTGTGTTTATGTTGTATTTAAATTGTCATATTGACTTGTTATCTACCTATTTGTTCTATATCTGGACTTATTAACGTCTAATTATTCTATCTTCTTTTAATTGTACTTGATGATCTTGATTATACATGTCCCTCTTTTGTTCTACCTTTATGTGATATTGTGTATATTTGTATCCCTATCTTATGTGTTGTTGTATTATATATAGATATTATAGAACTATTAAGTGCAAGCGGTGTGGGATACCGTTATGGAATATTTTCTGATTGCAGGTGGCATGCCCTTAGTGTATATTCTGTATGCTTATTTACTACTTGCTTGGTTGGCCTATGATACCTACTAAGTACAAGTGGACCGTACTCATGTCTACTGTGCCCTTTCGGTGTAGGTCCTAGCTCGAGTACGCCTCAACTTGCTTGACTAGGGCAATTATTAGAACTTCTAAGGTAGCGGTTGAACATTTATGCATTCGGAGTTCACCTCTATATTTCTATAGTTGTTATATCTTTATAAGTATTCGGGGATAAATATTATTCCCTTTCAGTTATTTTTCTGATGTATTTGACTCCTGGAGTGTATTAGTAGTTCTTACACTATTGACACCTTATTTTGGTCATGATTGGTATTTTGGATAAGTTCTTTTCGCATTGTTAGGATTACTAGTATAGTTTGACTTCATTCTAGAAACCTTACCTTGGGATATTTCTATCTTTTTTTCTTTTTGTATTAGTTTGGGTGATAGTCTTACTTGTCAAGGTAGGCCATAATAACTGCCATCATGACCTTTATTTTTGTGTCATGAAAAATTGATGTAGAGCAACCAAGTTACATTGATCTCAACGGTATAAGAACGAGATATCTAATAGAGTCTCACGGATCAGTACATAGATGTCCGTATCTATCTTCGAGAGGCTATAGGACGTCTTTAGGAAACTTTTTTTAGTTGTCTTTTATTCTTTCTGCGCAGATGGTGTGGCTTATACTACTATCAGTTGAGAGATGCTGCAAGAGATTGGTGAAGATTGTTTGTCGATTATAGGCCTGTTGATGCTCTTGAGTAGTCTTGGGATCAGTTTGATGATGCCTTTCTGGAGAGATTTGTGCCTAACAGTTTGAGGGATCGAATGCAGGACGAGTTTGATCATTTAGAGAAGGACTTCATGACAGTTTTTGGGGTTTCTTTCCAGAGTATAGTGGATCATGCTAAGATGACAGAGGATATTCTTAATGCATATCAGGGAGGCACTAGGAAGGAGCGATGCTTTAGTGAGCTCAGAAGTCAGACCTCTCGAGGCAGAGATTTAGAGGTTCTTGTGGATACCATGTTAGACCAGTGGAGGCTTTACAGAGTTTCGATGGTGGATCTTCTAATTTAGCAGTTCAAGATGGTTGTTCGAGTTTAGTTGTACCTTCTTTTATTGAGACTATCATAGATATTTCTATGTGAGGTATAAGATTAACCATGTGGCTAAGGACTTTCCCCGTCGGGTGGTTTGGGCTACTCCTATTCCAGCTGTGAAGGATAGGGCGCTACTAGAGGTGTGAGGGGCAGAGGTAATAAAACTCAAAGGGGTGGTCATGGGGCCACCCAGGCAGTTGGTGGTCATGATCAGTGTTATGCTATACCAGCCAGACCTGAGGAAGAGGCTTCTAATGTTGTAAGCATAGGTACTATCCCCTTTCGTTTCAGATCGACATCTGTATTTTTTGATCTCAGATCAATCTTCTCCTATGTGGATGTATATTTTTCTTTGGGTTTTGCTTCTTTTAGTGAGCCTATTGCCATGCCTATTCGTGTATCTACCCTAGTAGGTGATTCTTTAGTGGTGGATCGAGTGTACCGATATTGTGTTGTGACTTTTGTTGGGCATAAGACTTTGTTGATTTTGATGATTATTTTGGGTATAGATTCGTTGGCTCTTTATCATGTGTCGTAGATTGGTATGCTAAGACCATGACTTTAGCTTTGCCAGGTATGCCAAGGATAGCTTGGAAGAGTGCATTTCATTCGGGTCCTAAGAGGATTATATCTTATGTTCAGGTTCGTAAATTGGTTGAGAGGAGATGTTTATCTTACTTGACCCGTATTCATGATACCAGTGCTGTTTTGCCTCATTTCTTGGATTTTGTATGTGAGTTTATGAATGTTTGTCCTATGAACTTGCCTGGTATGCCTCCTATTAGAGATATTGATTTCACTATTGATGTTGAGCCAGGCACCAATCCCATCTTTATTTCTCCTTATAGGATGGCACTAGTAGAGTTGAAAGAACTGAATGATCAGTTGCAGGAGCTGTTGGATAAAGGATTTATTCGACCTAGTATTTTGTCTTAGGGTGTGTCTGTCTTATTTGTAAAGAAAAAGGATGGGTCTATATGAATGTGTATTGATTATCGACAGTTGAATAAGGTGACGGTTAAGAATAAGTATCCTCTTCCTCATATTGATGATTTATTTGATCAGCCTTAGGGTGTTGTGGTGTTTTTGAAGATTGATTTGAGGCTCGGTTATCACCATTTAACGATTAGAGCTTCGCATTTTTTGAAAACAGCTTTTCGGACTTGATATGGTCATTATGAGTTCTTAGTCATGTCCTTCGGGTTTACCAATGTCCTTTCCGCATTCATGAAGTTGATGAACTAAGTGTTTTGACCGTATCTCGATACTTTTGTTATTGTATTTATAGATGATATCTTTGTTTATTCTAAGAGTAAGGTTGAGCATAAGGAGCATTTGTGGATTGTTCTTTAGAGATTGAGGGATGAGAAGTTGTATTCTAAGTTCTCTAAGTGCAAGTTTTGGTTGGAGTTTATTTCTTTCGGTGGTAATATGGTGACTAAGAAAGGTAATATGGTTGATCCAACTAAAAGATTATCTCGGTTCGTGATTGGGCTAGACCTACTTCGCCCATCAAGATTCAAAGTTTTGTTGGCTTGGCAGGCTATTATCGATGTTTTGTTGAGAGTTTTCCATCCATTGCAGCTCCATTGACCAAGTTGATCCAGAAGAAGATTTCTTTTTAGTGGTTCGATGATTGTGAGGTGAGCTTTCAAAAGCTCAAGAATTTGTTGACTTCAAGTCCTATCTTGACTTTTCCCAAGGAGGACGTGGGTTTTACCGTCTTTTGTGAGGCTTTAAGTTTTGGGATAGGTTTTATGTTGGTGTAGGAGAACAAGGTGATTATATATCTGTATCGTTAGTTGAAGCCTTATGAGAGGAATTATCCTACCCATGATTTGGAGTTGTGCGTAGTTGTGTTTACCTTGAAGTTGTGGAGGCACTACTTATATAGAGTCCGTTGTGAGACCTTCTTAAATCACCGTAGCCTTCAGTACTTCTTTACCCAATGAGATCTTAATATGAGGCAGCATCGTTGGCTTGTTTGCTTAAGGATTATGACTTGACTATTCTCTACCATCTAGATAAGGCTAATGTGGTTGCAGATGACTTAAGCCATAAGTTGATTAGCATAGGTAGCTTGGCGCATCTTTTGACCCAGGAGAGGCCATTGGCCTTAGAGGTTCAGTCTTTGGCTAATCAAATGGTTAGGCTTGATATTTCGACACCGGAGCATTTTTTGGCATTTGTAGATGCTAAATCTTATTTGAAGGAGAAAATTAGAGATCATCAGTTTGAAGATGTTGGATTGAGGTTGATTTGAGATAAGATGTTGAGTGGGGGAGGCTAAGGAAGCGTCACTTAATTCAGATAGAGTTTTGAGTATTGGGAGCTAAGTTTGTGTGCTGAGAGTGGTGATTGGATTAGGTTGATCTTAGAGGAGTCTAGTTATTCCAGATATTTTTCTATCCAGGTGTGACTAAGATGTATCGTGATTAGAGATAACAATATTGGTGGGTTGATATAAGGTGAGATATAGTGTATTTTATGGCTCATTGCTTATGCTGTCAGCAGGTGAAGGCTGAGTATATGAGACCTGGTACATTGCTTTAGAGGTTACCCATTCCCGAATGGAAGTGGGAATGGATCACCATGGACTTTGTGACTGGTTTACCTCTTAAATTTCATGGTTCTGATAGTGCTTGGGTCATCGTGGATCGATTGACTAAGTCAGCTCATTTTATTCCGGTTCGGGTCTCATTCAGTGCTGAGAGGTTAGCCCCTATCTTCATTTGTGAGATTCTATGTCTTTATGGTGTGTTGGTGTCCATTATTTCAGATTGAGGTCTTGTGTTCACATCTCACTTTTGGAAGACTTTTCAGGTTGAGTTGGGAACTTGGGTTAATTTTAGCACATCGTTTCACACCCAGATTGATGACAGTCAGAGCGAACTATCCAGGTTTTGAAGAATATGCTCCGTGCATACGTAATGGATTTTGGTGGTTAGTGGGCGCAACATTTGGCTTTAGAAGAGTTTGCATATAGTAATAGCTACCAATCTAGTATTGATATGGCTCCTTTTTAGGCATTGTCTAGTAGGCGTTGTCGCTCCCAGTAGATTGGTTTATGTTTTAGAGGTGAGACCTCGAGGTATGGAATAACTTCGTGAGTCTTTGGATAAAGTTTGAGTCATTCAGGATAGACTTAGAGCAGCTCAGAGTAAGCAGAAGTGTTATGTTGATCGTAGACTTCGTTCCTTGAGATTTGGTGTTGGTTATCGTGTTTTCCTTCGAGTTTCACCCATGAAGGGTGTGATGAGGTTTGGGAAGAAAGGCAAGCTTAGCCCCAGGTATATTGGTCCATTTGAGATTCTTCGAACTATTGGTGATATCGCTTATAAGTTGGCTTTGTCTCCTGATCTATCAGTTTTTCATGTTTCTATGCTTCGTTGATATATTCCTGATGAGTCTCATGTCATTCGTTAGGATTAGGTTTAGTTAGATCAGTGATTGTCCTTTGTTGAGGAGCCAGTTTCCATTTTGGCTAGGGATATTAGGCGGTTGCGCTCTAGAGTTATCCCTGTGGTTTAGGTTCAGTAGCGATATCGACCTGTAGATGAGCTACTTTATAGGTCAAGTATGATATGCGTAGTTCTTATCTTAAGCTCTTCATTGATTCAGGTATTTCTTTACCTTAGTTCGAGGACGAACTAGATTTTTAGTGGTGAATAATGTAATGATCTAAAAAATTGATGAAATATGTGAAAGTTGTGATTTTGTGTTATTTGACTGTTTTACCCCTCCCCATAGTTGCATTATGGTATTTCTGGGGTGTGGGAGTGATTGGCATGATTTTTGATGCATTTTGGTATCATCTATGCGATATTGTGGTTTTTGATGGCTTTGAGAGTCTTATTTTAGGCTTATGAGGATATCTTTTGATCCGTGTGATGGATGGCCGAACGTACTATGCCACCATATCAGGAATATTGATTTTAGGCTAGGAGACCTTTGGTTCGGATCCTAATGCACCCGAGCTCAATTCGGCCTATTAATCGGAAAGTTGGAAAAATTAAAAATATGGGTGTAGGGCCCACATTTGATCGAAACGACCTCGGATGAAAAATATGACAATGCATCAGATCCTAAATATCAAATTTAGGGTGTTAGCATTTTTGGTACAATTTTACGGCTTTTAAATCTCATTTCGGCCCTCGATTTAGAAAATTATGATTTCAGATTTCGGGGGTCAACTTAATGAAAATAATGTTTTCAAAAATCTGACTTCGCCAACACGTACGAAACATTGAATTTAGTATGGTTGCATAGTTCGTTTGCATATATCGGACTCTGAACGAATCTCGGACACCCCATCGAAGTCCGAATTGGACTTAAAATAATGAAAAAACTGGTGCAGATTTTTGTTGCGCCATTAAATCAGTTTTGGACCCATTTTTCCTCATTTTTCATCTTGCCTCTTGGGAATTAAATCCTAAAAGAGTGTGAGAGCTGAAAAGTGAAGCTTGTGGGAACTTGGAAAGCTAGATTAACATCTATTTTTTTTGTTTTATTACGGATTTAAGGTACGAATTCACGCTTTTCTTAGTAATTTCTTAATTAATTTCTCAAAACCCCAAAAATCTTACGGCTTGATTTTAAATCCCATTTTCACTTGAATAGTGTTTTTATCTTATAATTACTAGTTTTTCTTGAATTTAACCTTCAAAACAACTCAGATTTTTGATTTTAACCCAGATTTCAAAGATTTTACCCGGTAAAGTTCAAAAATGATTTTTCTTCGATTTGAACCTCAGTTGTTTACTCAATTTGGCTTGGGTTTTCATCTGTAGATTCCTAAAAATATGGGAAACACATTTTTAAAGTAAAGTTCCAATTTTTCCCTTATTTTTCGAAAACTCATTTCGGGGGTCCGTTTTGACCCCGAACAAAGGTAGTCAATATGGGTGTCGTTGGTTTTATTTTAACGTGTAGATTTCATATTTTATGTTTTGAGTGGATTTTGAGATTGTTCATAAAAAGTAAGATCGTGGGTTCGAAGTATAGCGGACTAGTTACAACTTTTGAGGTAGGTTATGGCTTAACTCTTAAAGACTGGGATGGGTAGTAAATAATGATACAAAATGCATGTTAAGGGTGGAAACTAATCATAAAAAATATTTATCTATGTGTTGTGCCCGTGGGGGGCATATATGTGATGTAATTATCGAAATTGAGATATTATGTGATATGTGTGTGTGGGGGGTCCTATGGACATTAATAGCCTTGAATACATGTGAATAATTGTATTGTATTATTGAAATACCTAATATGGTTTCATTGGTATATTGTGATATATCCATACTTATTGGTATACGAGACATGTGGAAATTCATGGATGAAATAGAAGTAATAAGTGGATATTAGCTCACGTGGCTGTAGAATTATAATATTATGGTTGGTTGTGAAAATACATCATGTGGATTGGGTGTGAAAATACATCACATAAATTGATTGTGGAAATACTCATTTTGAATGGTTATGGACATTGCATTGTCATTCTCATGTCATCATACGCATCATTTAACTTGTTTACTTTACTACTTTATATATAATTGTTGTCATGTATGTGAACTTGATTTATGTCTTATGTTATGTATGTGCTTTGAAAATACTGAAAACACTGAAATACAGTATATTGGTATCGAATATTGAATTTTATGGACCATCTTTGAAGGATCATGCCGGAGAAGAGTTGCGGATATTGATGATCTTGAGGCTTTGTTCCAAACTTGAGGTTGTGTGCCAAATTTAAGGTTGTGTGCAAACTTGAGGTCGTGTGCTAAAATTGAGGTTGTGTGCCAATACCATGCATTATTATTATTATCATCATCATTGCACCCGCTTATTGTGTTTATGTTGTGTTTGAATTATCATATTGACTTGTCATCTACCTATTTGTTCTATATCTTGATTTGTTAACGTCTAATTTTTCTTTCTTTAATTATACTTGATGACCTTTGATTATATATGTCCCTCTTTTGTTCTATCTTTATGTGATATTGTGTATATTTGTATCTATATCTTATGTGTTGTCATATTATATATGGATATTATAGAACCATTAGGGCAAGAGGTGTGGGTTACCGTTGTGGAACATTTTCTGATTGCAGGTGGCGTGCCCTTAGTGTATTTTTTGTATGCTTTATTTACTACTTTTCGTTGTCGGCCTATGATGCCTACTAAGTACAAGTGGATTGTACCCATGCCTAATTTGCCCTTTCGGTGTAGGTCCTAACTCGAGTGCGCCTTAGCTTGCTTGACTAGGGCAATTATTGGAGCTTCCAAGGTAGCAGTTGGACATTTATGCATTCGGAGCTCACCTCTATCTTTCTATAGTAGTTATGTCTTTATTTGTATTTAGAGAAAGATATTATTCCATTTCGGCTATTTTTCTAATATAATTGACTCCTACAGTGTATTAGTAGTTCTTACGTTATTGACACCTGATTTTGGGCAAGATTGATATTTTGGATAATTTCTTTTCGCATTGTTATGATTAATTATATGGTTTGACTTCATTCTAAAAGTCTTACCTTGGGATATTTCTATATTTTTCTCTTTTTGTATCGGTTTGAGTTGTCAAGGTAAGCCGCGATAAGTGTCATCATGACCTTTATTTTTGGGTCGTGACATGCGGTAGCAACTGTGTGTTTAACACCAACTCTTTTTTTTACCCATTTTTAATTGAATCTACACCTAAAAATAATTCTTCCACTATCAATTCATAGACCACAAGTCTATTAACAGAATTAATTTAATGCTCAAATGAAAGAGCCAAAATAATTAAGAATTACTTCACCATTAAACAATTCAACAACACAACAATAAATCCAGTGTATTTTCATAAAGTGGGGTCTGGGGAGGGTAAGATGTACGCTGGCTATACCGCTATCTCCGAAGAGGTAGAGAGGTTGTTTTCCATAGACCCCTGATTCAAGATAAAGAATAGTAAATAAAGTCGTAATGACACATGAAGCAGGATGGATGACATAACAAAAATAAGGAATAAGAAATAATAAAAATAGAAATCAGATAAATACGAAATACGAGAAATAAGAGAAATACTAAATAAGAAAATAGGAACTAAGAAATAAGAAATAGGACACCCACATAGTAGTAACATACCCTCATACCAAAGACACCCATGGACACAGTCCTAGGATTACTAACCTAGCTACACAAGATCTCTCCTAACTACTTGCTACAACTTACACACTCACACTTGCCTTCTACCCTTATCTGTGACCTCCACGCCTTCCTATCTAGGTTCATGTCCTCAGTAAGCTGAAGTTTCTCCATGTCATGTCTAATCACCTCCCTCCAGTATTTCTTCGGCCTACCTCTACTTCTTCTGAAGCCATCTAAAGCTAGACTAATTTCATTCCTAACTCTGTCCCCTCTAGTAATCCCACACATCTAACGCAACATTCTCATCTCCGCCATCTTCAATTTTGGATGTAGGAGTGTTTGACTGGCCAACACTCTGCTCCATGCAACATGGACGGACGGACTGCCATTAAACAATTCACTACACAAAAATATCAGAATTGAACCAAAATCCAACAATGTGATAAACAAAAAATTTTCTATCAAACATGTGGTATCAAAACTCAACTATTGCTACAAATCAAACTAATTAGCTATTAATTTTTAATTTTCACTATTTAATCAATCATATATTAAAAGAATTTCATACAAATAAAAGTGTATTTCAATCTAGGGCATTGTTAATTCATAGACCACAAGTCTATAGACAGAAACAGGTCATTGCTCGAATCTAATAGCCAAAATAACTCATAAATTAATTATTATTCCACCATTCAACATTGCAGTTCTAAAAAAAATATCAGAACTAAAGTAAAATTTCTTAACAAAAATTCTAAAATTCAACACCGTGATTGACAAAAAATTCTATCCAAACTGCCGAATCAAATCTCAACCCTTGCTACGCAATCAAACTAATTACCTATAAAATTCTCATATTTTAACTATTTAATCAACCACATTCGAAAAAAATCTATATATACTACATCACTATGAAAAGATTAACAATAAAAACCAATAAAATGAATCTATAAATAATCAAAACTTAATTTTAATTTACCTTACAATGCAAAAACGAGCCCTTTTTCGCTGCAGAAGAAAGAAAATAAAAAATAACGTTTGAGAGCAATGTCTTAAGAATAGCAGGAGTTGAGAAATTGAAGAGGAGAGAGAATGAGTTTTATTAATATTGAAAGAAGTGGAGGGTGTTAGGTGTAGTTTATTTAATTTTCAAAGTTTTAAAAATGATAAGAAAACCCTTTGGCCACGTGTGGCCCCCACTTTTTTTACTTTTTGGATCCTAATCCTAAAAATTAAGTAAAAAAAAATTAAGTGGATAATTGACAAAATAAGTTTGACAAGTGGGCACACTTTCAATTCTTCCCTTGTAACTTTCCTTGTTCTTGAGATTTGTAGATTCTTGATTTTGGTTGTAGAGTCAAAACGTCCCCAAGGAAAAGGGCATTGAGCTAATTTCGTTCCAATGGGTTCTCCATGGAAAGTCAGTTAGAAATTCACGTTTTTAATGGTGAATTTTATACGATTACGTCTTAATAATGATTATATAAATTTATTTCTATTATCTATGTCTATATCTTTAATATATTAAAAATGTTAAAATTATTAAAAGAATAATTTAAACTTTTTATTCTTTGTTAAAACATTTTGTAATAGACAAAATTATTTTTTCATATTTTTTAAAAAATATTATTTAATTCTAATTTTAAGTAAAGAGTTCTAAAACATATGATAAATTTTACAAATTAAGAAGTACTAAAAGATATGATAAGAATTATTAAAGAAAATCAATAATTATAAATTCATAAAATATACGGTAAGAGGAGGAGTAAAAATTGAAAAAGAAGCACACTTTTTTTTTCAGCTAAAAAGGACATAAACCTTAATAACTAACCGTCTTTTAAAGAAGAAGTTAACATTGAGAAAAGTTTAAAAAGGGGAAAAGTAAAAGATTTATTATTATTATTATTATAATAAATCAAAACCAACTAAATACATTATTAAATTTGTCAATCAAGTGTCATCTTAGTTTGGCAAAACAGATTGTGTAATTTAATTATTTCCCTAATAATTAGGGGGTGAAATCAACTAAAATAATATATATCTTTTTCATTATATGAGTTATGAAATTTAGGGTTTTTAAATCAATTAATATTGTATATTAATATTTTTCTTATTTTAGACCCTCTCATATATAGAGATAGAAAAATACTAACATCACAAAATCTTCGAGGTATGCTTTTGATCTTCGATACTTTTTTTTTTTGTTGAACTCTGCACGTTTTTACTTAAAGATTCAAGATATTTATTTTCCTTCAAAATTCAATTGCAGATCATGGAAATTATTTTTTCCCTCACCATCAATATTGATTCTTCTTCTACTTTATTATTTTTTCTTCGTCATCAATATTTATTCTTCTTCTACTTTATTATAATTTTTCTTGTTATTGTTAATTTGTTATAAGTAGTTGTGTTTATATTATTATGCTTATATATAATGTAGTTTTATTATTTAGAATATGTTTCCGTACATCAATGCCAATATAATTTAACATTTGATATCAATAGAAAAAATTTACCAACTTCATCTAATTTTCTCCTAAATTATTTGCGTAATGATGAATTATCATTATATTAATTTAAAATTTTTGTAAGAACCTACAAATTTTAAAATTTGTTCTCTATGTCTATATAACATGTATTATAATTATGACTACTTAAATATATTAAGTAGAAGCTGATAATTGTGGTTCTATGTAATACATTCAGACTTATATTATAGAGTGTCTTTGAGCTATGAAGAAACAAAGCTCCTCTTAGACTTAGAGGATAAGGATCAGATTTGTCGTTTAAATTTTAAATTACTTAAATTCCTTTCTAATTTTTCTTAACTAGGAGACTTAATTAGGTACCTTTTGAAAGACCTACGTATCTTTTTAAAGAGTCATAAGTATCACTTCAAACAATATGAGAGCAACATAACAAATTGATAGTTCGTGTAGATAGTTAGGTTTCCTCAAAAGTGAAAAATTAAAATAACTAAGTTTTTTCCTTGTAATAATATGTATCTTTTTGGACAAAGTCAATATGTTGTGGCGAGTTAGTTGCGATTTCTCCTTTTTTAACCTCGGAGATTTCATAATCAAATTTCTAGATATGAAAAAAATTCGATTGACATTGCCGCTCTCAAAAACAGGCCTTGCAATATGCAGATTCAAATTTAAATTTAATCGAATCATTGACTTAGAGAAAAAAAAAATAGATATGTTTTGGAGGCTTTTTTTTTCTGTTGCTGGTCTGCATAAAAGTTAAATCCCTTGAATAATACCATTAGGTCATTAAATTGTCATAATGTTAAACTAATGTCTAAATTAATTTAATCTAAAACAAGGAGGAAAGATAAAGAGTATATGTTTTCAGTGATCCAACTATATGTTAATTGTAAATTTTATGTCCGTTGATGTAATATTTTTTTCTTTTTACCTAATGTAGATATTGTACAATATACTCGAAATCTAGAAATTCTAAAATTGTATGAGGATGGCTACAATTAGAAGTCGTAACTTAATGTCTCCTAATACTAAGGCTAGTATTATTATTGTTGTTTCGTCTTGCTTTAATTCTGCTACTGTTAGGTCTCCTTTTAGGAGCACCCCTGATCTCTGTAATGCCACTTAATAGTTATATATAATATTCCCAGTTTAACCAAAAAAAAAAAAAAGAAGTGGCTGTGTGTACGTTCATTATATTTTGGAGCTTATTAGACGACATTATCAAGGAGTACTGTAATTTGCATGTGTTATAAATCTTGTGAATTTGGAAACCCTTGACATGTATGTATATCTACTTAATTAATGAATTATTGAGGAAAACTCTAACTCATTAAACAATGGACTAAATATAGTTTTTTTTTCCCTCATACTTCATTTTTTTTTTCTATGTAATCGTTTATGTTGTCCAAAATGTGATATAGTCACTCTATCGGGAATAATTGGCATAGAAGTCACTTTCTAAATTATTTTGTCATATGCCCACTTATTTTTTTTTTTTCATTTAATTTTTAGGGTTAGGATAAAAAAGTGGAAAATAGTTGTAAAAGTGGGTTCACGCGTGGGTCAAGGGACCATTTCATCATTTTGACAACTTTGAAAATTAAATATAATACACCTAACACACTCCACTTCTTCCAATATTAAAAAAAAAAAAAAACTTTCTCACTTCTTCAATCTTCTCAACTCCTGCTATCACTACTAAAAACATTTAAAAACCGACCACAAAATGTGGTCGGAAAAAATCGACCACTAACGGTCGATTTTTTAATTTTTTTTAAAATATTATTTTATTTAAAAAAGTGACCACGTGTAGTCGCTTTTTTATTATAAAATATCAAAGTAAATATTCCAATTATTTTTATATTAATTATTATAAAATTTAAAAATTAAAATTTTAAAAAAATTAAAAAACCGACCAGTGAAAAAAAATTAATTTAAAAATATTTTAATAAACCGACCACGAGTAGTCAGATTAATAAAATTCTTTTTTAATTATTTTTTAAAGAAACCGACCACTTGTGGTCGGTTTTTTAATTTATTGAAAAAAGAAAATATTTTTTAAAAAATGACTACTTGTGATAGGTGTTTATTTAAATAAAAAGAAATTAATTTTTAAAGTGGTCGGTTTTTACTGAAATCTGAAAATAAAATTAAAATTAAAAATTTAATTATAAATAAAAAACTAGTAGTAACAAACAAAAAAAGAAAATAATAATAAAATTTTGAATACTAGTAATAAAAATTTTAAAAACCAACCACATGTGGTTGGTTGTGGATTTAAAAAAGATAAAAACTAAATAAATAATTTTATAAAATAATTATATAATCTTATATTAACTTTATGTAATCTAATTATTGTTATTAGTAAAAATACTATATTACATTGCATATATAATATAATATATTATACATACGTTAAATGACGTTAAACATGCATAATATTTATATAATGAATATGTGTTTATATATATATATATATATATATATATATCGATACCATTGGGATTGACCATTGAAATCTGCCGTAGACGTAATTAGAAGATAAAAACTGATCTTTATAGTACGTATTTGAAAGGCGATGTTTTATAGTACGTATTTACAGGAATAATAATAATGTAATATATAATAGATAATTCATCAGAATATAATGAACGTGTTCTATTATAAAGTAATATACTTGTGGATTTGAATATATTGTACGAATTCAAAAGTTTATATATATATATATATATATATATAATTTTGGATATTTATATATGATAGTCATCGATTGATGAACGATGTAGTCAAAACCTAGTTTATTAAGCTAATCAAATATAATTAATCGATCCCTCATCTGAGTATGTATAAGAAAGACATCTCATTATTTTATTGAATAATAATATAATTGTATACGTATTTGTGATATATATGGTACGTATTTAGAACTTGATATAGTCGATAGTGTGTATATGTGTGTGTATGTATAGGTATTAATATATACTATATACATATTATACAGAAAAGGTATATTAATGACATAAGATAATGTAATATGTAATTCATCCGAGTATTTGTGAAATACGTTGTATATATTATGGGGTAGTAAAATCGTGTATGTGATGTTTACTGTATGTATTTTAAAGCTAATAGACAATTGAATATATGTTTATATACGCATATCTCGTGTAGTGACGTATGTAGTAATCAAAAGCTAGATAACTGAATCTATATATCAAAATATAGTTTGATTGATAGACAATTGAATATATGTTTATATACGTATATCTCGTGTATTGACGTATGTAGTAAGCAAAAGTTAGATAATTGAATATATATATCAAACTATTGAAGAAGTAGATATAATATTTTCGGTCAACGTAGACACGCGTGTGCTTTAGAAGTTGAAATAACGTAAGACTAGTATTACGAGGTATATGGAGGGGGGGGGGGAGGAAGTAGGGGAGGGGGAGACAAAACATTGAACGACCGTGCCAAATAACGTAACACATTTAATTGATAATTTATTTGATTAACGCGTTGTATTACGAGTGAGGGTTATATGTATATCAATAAATTTTACAAAATACGATAATTTTTTGGCAAATTAGCTTTTAATTACGATATTATATATATATATATATATAAAATATTGTAATTCGCAAAATGCATTGATATTATTATATTATTGAGGAGATATACTAGTCCTGTTGATGAGTTGATAAAATAACTAAGTATCTGATTTGTACATATTTGTATTGAGTTAATATAATGATAACATAAATAATTATATGATTTAATCATTTTATTAAAATTGTGCACATGTGATTATTTTACGATAATAATTTGTATAAAAGTAATTCGAACACTTATATTTTACTTTGTGATCATTTTTGTAAAATTTTAACTAACTTAATTAATTAATTTATTTATTAATTTTTTTTAACTAAATTATAATTTTGATTAACTAAGTAATAATTTTTTTTACTAATTAATGAAAACCGACCACAAGTGATCGGTTTTTCAAAAATTATTTTTAAAAAACCAACCACAAGTGGTCGATTTTCATTAATTAGTAAAATATAAATAATAAATTAAATAGACCAACCCGACCCGACCCGGCGGGTTTTAGCCTTTTAATAAAACATAAAAGAACAGAAATTAAACCCCCCAAATCTCCAAACGCAAAACACGATCCCCAAATCTCCAAATCCTCAAATCCGATCAACTCTTTGCCGCCGATTCCCGCCGCTCCGGTAACTTTTATTTTCTTGTTAGATACTAGAAAAAGTATGTATTTTAGTTAGCTCAATGTAAATATTTTTCATATTTGGTAGTAACTAAAATTTCTTTGGTAGTAATTTTACTTAGCTTAAAGTATATATTTTTCATGTTAGTTGTAATTATTATGCCTCGTTACATAATTTTTGTTAGTTAAAAATTAAAAAAGTAATGGAAATTTAGGTTTAGTTAGTTAGCACTTATCTGAAAATAAATTTTTGAAAGAAAATTATGTTTACTTTTGTGAAATAAATCATTTTTCATCTTCCCTCTAATATAAACGTATAAAGTTGTAACAAAGTAAGTTGATATGTTAAGAAAAGAGAAGTAAAGTTAATATTTGGTGTATATTAAGAACTGTATAGTTTAGATATCAGATTAGCAGTATTATTTGATCATTCATTATGTTATTGATTAAAATTATCAATCTTATTGGAGTAAAAGTTGGTTATAAGATTTGTTACTTTATTGAAGGATGAGAATATATTTGTTACTTTGTGTAATGAACAAGATTTTTTAATTCTACTTGCATAATTCGTTGTTTGGAATTTGATGTTACCGTTTGACAGAATCCGAATTCAGTGGAAGGATTACTTTGCTATTTTTCCAGTGACGGATTGTCTCTAGCACTTTAATTTAGGCCAAGCAAAGGTAAGTTGACTTTTCTCTAAGTTGTTATATTGAAGTCTTGTTACTTTTCATCTTGAAGTCTAGTGAAATCGTGTGTGGCCTTGTACAATTCACTAGCATTGTTGTTATCTTCTTGTTATTGTTCATATTGAAGTCTAGTGAAGCCGTGTGTAGCCTTGTACACTAGCATTGTTGTTGACATGTTGTTGGTGTTGTTGTTGCTTGTTTCTTGTATGGTAGGTGACTTAGTTGGTTGAAAATGGTTAAGTCTAGGGACTTTAAAGGAAATTTTTTTTGTTTTGAATGTCATTTGGTAAGTGACTTAGTTGGTTGAAAACGGTTAAGTTTAGGGACTTTAAAAGGGATTTTTTATTTTTGAATGTGGTTTAGTTTTGAGACTTAGTTGGTTGAAAATGGTTAAGTTTAGGGACTTTGAAGGGGATTTTTTTTTGGAATGTGGTTTTATTTTGAGACTTAGTTGGTTGAAAATGGTTAAGTTTAGGGACTTTAAAAGAGATTTTTTTGTTTTGAATGTAATTTGTTAAGTGACTTAGTTGGTTGAAAATGGTTAAGTTTAGGGACTTTAAAAGGGATTTTTTTGTTTTGAATGTAGTTTGGTAAGTGACTTAGTTGGCTGAAAATGGCTAAGTTTAGGGACTTTGAAGAGGATTTTGTGTTCTGAATATGGTTATGGTAGGTGACTTAGTTGGTTGAAAATGGTTAAGTTCAGGGACTTTGAAGGGGATTTTGTGTTTTGAATATAGTTATGGTAGGTGACTTCGTTGGTTGAAAATGGTTAAGTCTAGGGACTTTAAAAATATTTTTTTTTGGAGTGTGGTTTTGTTTTGAGACTTAGTTGGTTGAAAATGGTTAAGTTTAGGGACTTTGAAGGGATTTTTTTTTTAAAATGTGATTTCGTTTTGAGACTTAGTTGGTTGAAAATGGTTAAGTTTAGGGACTTTAAAAGAGATTTTTTTTGTTTTGAATGTAGTTTGGTAAGTGACTTAGTTGGTTGAAAATGGTTAAGTTTAGGGACTTTGAAGGGGATTTTGTGCTCTGAATGTGGTTATGGTAGGTGACTTAGTTGGTTGAAAATGGTTAAGTTTAGGGACTTTGAAGGGGATTTGTGTTTTGAATGTGGTTATGGTAGGTGACTTCGTTGGTTGAAAATGGTTACGTCTAGGGACTTTAAAAGGGTTTTTTTTCGGAATGTGGTTTTGTTTTGAGACTTGGTTGAAAATGGTTAAGTTTAGGGACTTTGAAGGCGATTTTTTTTGTTTTGAATGTAGTGTGGTTAGTGACTTAGTTGGTTGAAAATGGTTAAGTTTAGGGACTTTGAAGGGGAATTTGTGTTCTGAATGTGGTTATGGTAGGTAACTTAGTTGGTTGAAAATGGTTGTGTAGGGACTTTGAAGTGGATTTTGTATTTCGAATGTGGTTATGGTAGGTGACTTCGTTGGTTGAAATTGGTTAAGTCTAGGGACTTTAAAAGTTTTTTTTTGTGTGTGGAATGTGATTTTGTTTTGAGACTTAGTTGAAAATGGTTAAGTTTAGGGACTTTGAAGGGGTTTTTTTTTATTTTGAGTGTAGTTTGGTTAGTGACTTAGTTGGTTGAAAATGGTTTAGGGACTTTGAAGGGGATTTTGTGCTCTGAATGTGGCTATGGTAGGTGACTTAGTTGGTTGAAAATGGTTAAGTGTAGGGACTTTGAAGGGGATTTTATGTTTTGAATGTGGTTATGGTAGTTGACTTCGTTGGTTGAAAATGGTTAAGTCTAGAGACTGTAAAAGGTTTTTTTTTGGAATGTGGTTTTGTTTTGAGACTTAGTTGGTTGAATATGGTTAAGTTTAGGGACTTTGAAGGGGATTTTTTTTTTTGAATGTAATTTGGTTAGTGACTTAGTTGGTTGAAAATGGTTAAGTTTAGGAACTTTAAAGGGGATTTTGTGTTCTGAATGTGGTTATGGTAGTTGACTTAGTTGGTTGAAAATGGTGAAGTTTAGGGACTTTAAAAGGGATTTTTTTTTGTTTTGAATGTAGTTTGGTAAATGACTTAGTTGGTTGAAAATGATTAAGTTTAGAGACTTTAAAATGGATTTTCTGTTTTGAATGTGGTTATGGTAGGTGACTTAGTTGGTTGAAAATTCTTTGATCTAATTCATTGAATCTTATTGATTGCGTAGATGGAACCTGATTATAGTTGGATATTTTACCAGAACAATGAAAATAGAATGGGTATTAGGCAGGAATTTGTTGAAGGTGTCAAAAGATTTGTTGAACATACTAAGACACTTGATATTTGGATACGTTTTGGGGTTATTCGGTGTCCTTGTGTTAGATATGATGGTATAAATCTTCTAAGTGACGAAGAAGTAAAGGAATATCTTTATAGAAAGGGGTTTCACGAGGACTTTTAAAGATTGCGTGGTATTCATGGTGATGTTGCGCAAAATAACTTTGTTGTTGGAGAAAGTAGTAGGTCTGCAGGGCATAATGAATATCAAGATACTAGGATGATGTTGACACCCAATTTTGACCTCCCAATATAATTTTTAGGCTGTTATTTTATCAAATTATTTAGCTTTAATTATTAACATTTTTACATGTTATTTTATTGCAAATACGTACTAACGTATCACATTCAGAAAATGCATAAATTATTTTATCATCCTTTAGCATCATTTTTATAATTTTTAAAATTAAATAAGACATTTTTCATAAATTAAATTATTTTCCACGTAATTATGCACATCCACATTTTTTACAAATACATTATCTAATTTTCCATTATTTAGCATTATTTATTTATTAAATTATTATTATTATTATTTATTATTATTAATTATTATTATTATTTAATTATTATTATTATTTATTATTATATATTATTATTATTTATTATTTAATAGTATTATTTATTATTTAATTATTATTATCCTATTTTATTATCCCTACTTTGATTTAAATAACAGCCTAAAATTAAAGCGATTTGTCCAATTTATTTATCTTATAGCCTAATTCTTACCCAATATATTACAATACTAGCCACATTTATGTCAATTCTAGCCAGATTGCATAACAGTGTTTATCACTTTTAGCCACAAATATATCAATTTTAACCAAAGTAAAGTTTTGGCCCTATTTTAATCTCAGTCATTGATCAAATTGATCTAACGGCTGAGGTGGATTCAAGCTTTCTTTCCTTTTAAAAGACCAAACCCTAACCCTAATCCCATTTCTCCAAAAAATGTTACCTCCCTTAAGCTCTCTTTCTAACTTCTCCCTCTCTCTCCCTCTCCGTCCTCCCTCACTCTCTCTATCTTCACCCGTCCACCCTCGCCGCCTCGCGCCTCGCACCTCGCGCCTTGTGCCTTCATCCACCGGTCTACGACCAAGGAAGCCTTTCGCCAGCTAGCTTCAGCCGTCGAAGACCCGCCTCCAGCCGTCCTTCCCCCACCGCCGCTGATCGTGATCAAAACCAGCGCCACTATGCTACCAGCCATCGACGACAACAACAACGACATCCACAAGTCGCCGGCAGAAGCCCGAACCCACGCTGCCTCCCTCCGTTCATGCTCCTCTCTGGCGAAAGTAGCAACCATCCCCATTGTAACACCCCATATTCAAATACGTGTATTGGCGTATTCAAGTACGTGTATTGGTCTTATTTATATGGAATTAATTTTTTTATTTTATTTATACCAGAATTTGTCCGTCAATGGTTTCATGCGAAGGTTATTTAATAAGCTTTCCAACGATATAAAGATTTCCAAAAATAGATAGGTTTCGAATATAATCAAGTACGTTCAAAACTATAAAACGGTGGCCGGGATATTTGGGAATAGTAAATGTGCAGGAAAATTTCCTCTACACAAACTACTAAGGCCAACTAAATTTTTGGGTCAACTTTGAATGATCATAAATCCCTTAATATAATGAACTGGGAGAGCTGCGACCTATGAAAAGAAAGATCTTTGAGTCTTCTTTCCAATTCAATTAGTTTCATCTAAATTCAACGTCTGAGTAAGGAGTTATACTCGTTTTACTTGAGCCTATCAAAATAGATTTTTAGGGTCAAATTTAAACGACCATAACTCCTTGTACAGGATGAAATGGACGGCCTACTTTATATTAAATGAAAGCCCTTTGAATTATCATTCCAACGATACCAATTTCACCCAAATCCGATATCGGAGCAAAGAGTTATGATCGATCTACTTTAGCTTATCAAAACAGTCCACCAAAGGACAGATTTGACATTATTTAAATTTTAAAAGCATTTTGGTCATTTCCTATTATATTATGGATGGGAATATGTGTATATATAAATGTATATGAGTTCAAAAACTCATTTTCATCATCAATCATTGGGAAATAACAAACCCTAGCCAAATTTGACCTTTAAATTACTTTTGATTCGACCATAGAAATTCCAAAGTAATCTGATAACTGCGTTTGTCATCTCGAGAGCTTCGAACAGCACCTATTATTTATACAAACAGGATTGGATAATCAAGAGGTGAATTCTAAGGTATGAATATTGTTTGCCTTTGTTCTTTTCCATATGTATATGTGTGATAGAGGACTATATGTATTGGTTGTTATTGAAAGGTGATGGAAATAGGGTTATGTACCATTTTACATGGTTTGATTGTATTGAATTGTGGAAGGTGGATATGGTAATTTAGTTATGGAAGGTGGATATGGTAATTGAGTTATGGAAGGTGGATATGGTGATATACTATTGAATTGATGATTATTTATATCTATGGCTCAATTTGGTTTAATGGATTGGTTGGAAGGATAAATGAATCCAAACTTGATATTGGAGGATGTTGTATGAATATGCATGGCATGTGAATGTAATTGGAGTATAAGAGGGTTAAAGTGACACCCTTTATGGTGTAATTAAGGCTTACTACTTAACCACTAGTTTGGTGAATTCAAATAATTGAATTGTGATGTTTGGTTGCTAATACTAGATTGTTATATATATGTTCATAGTAGATAAGTAATCCGAAAAGACGGGAAGTCCATTTGGGACTAGTATTGAAGGTTGACAGGCAGGTATGTAAAACATACTCTATACCATATCTTTGGCATGAAAGTGAACAATTGTTCTATTAAGAAAGTTTTCAAAGTTATTCAATAACATGTGATCCATAATGGTTTTGTATGATGCCCTACGTTACCAATGAACTTGTTTCCACCCTACAAGATGTTAAAACATTTCAATACTTACTTTTCTTCCAAATCTTACATGTTTATTGCACTAATGAATGTCAAAAGGTATCCGGTTACTCAAACAAGATCCATGTGCTAATAATGACTCCAAAACGTTTCATTGATATACCAATAAGTTCCTACTTCATTGTTATGGCATTGATGACTCCAAAACAGTTCATTGATGTGCCAATGAGTTCTTACTTCATTGTTATTGCATTGATGGTCTATTTATATGTCTCTTATTGATGTATCATTATTTTAAAGTATCAAAAATGCGGTGGTGACCGAAATAATAATCTCAAAGATTAATTGAACTAAGTGATGGAAGTTCTCTCTTTTTGGGTGGTATCCCAGGGGCATAAGCCTATCATGGGTCGATCCCAGTTGATATGTACTGGAGGCAGCCTAATGGTCACAGTACAGTACAGTAATGATTACAAAGATGATAAGAATGAAGGTAAAGTGATTGAATAAATACAATGTACAGGTTGTCACAAGTTCTAGTAAGTGTGGTCCACTCCTATTATGATTTATTCACTTGTTTCTGATTTCTATTGAGCTTCTATATCATATGTGATTATCTGCAGCTTTACATACTCAGTACATATTTCGTACTGACGTCCCCCATGGGGGACCTGCATTTCATGCTGCAGGCACAGGTACCTCAGCTCATACACCGCACAAGTAGGAGCCAGGATGTCCAGCTGCTTTTGGTGAGATCTAATTTGCTTCGGGGCTTTCCGTGTCAGATCAGTCACTTTTGGTATTTTATAGAAGTTAGTTATATGGCGGGGTGTGTCCCGACCTTAGTTAAACTCTGTGTATTATCTAGAGGCTTTGTAGACCTAATGTACAGTCAAAGTGGTGTTTTGTTAATAGACGTGATGGCTCCAATGGCCAAATATTGTATATACATATATATATGTGCTCGAGCTTATACAGGTGATTATTTCCTTTTATATGCGACATGATGCTGTCTGAATTTTGGATTGTTATAGAGGTATGCATAGGAAGTATAAGGTTATGAGCTGGTTCTCCCGAGCCTCCTCAGTTACGGGTGCTAGTCCGCCCCAATAGGATTTGAGGCGTGACAAAAAGTGGTATCAGAGAAGTTCGTCCTAGTGAGTCTACAAAGCTGTGTCTACGTAGAGTCTTGTTTATCGGTGTGTCGTGCACCGTATCTATAAACAGGAGGCTATGGACATTTAGGAATTGTTTCTTTTCTTCATGTCTTAGATCGTGCCATAGAGCCTATATTGTATATGAAGTCATAGTTGACCACTGAATCCATTTGTTTCTCTTATTATAGTAATGATGCTAGTTACCAGAAGTAAGAATACCTGTAAACAAGTAGATGTGGCTACCGGAGAAGGGACTAGTAAGTCACCCACTATACCAGCTAATCAAAGTGAGGCTCCAGCTGAGCATGCATCAGAAACTTCTTCCACTCCGGAAGAAATAAAGGGGAGGAGAACTATATCCCTAGAGCCACCTATTAATGTTGCTGATCAAGATCTTAGAAATGCAGTGCAACTTTTGACTCGTATAGTTGCTGGGCAAGCTCAAGGGCAAGTCATTCCTACCACGGGTCCTAGTGGTACAGATAGGGCGGCTAGCCTTCGAACACAGGATTTTCTTACGATGGATCCTCCCACTTTTATTGGATCAGATCTTAACGAGGTCCCATAGGATATTATTGATCAAATTCAAAGGGCCTTAGATGTTATGCATGTAACGGGTAGAGAGACAGTGGAGTTAGCGGCGTATAGATTCAAAAGGGAGGCTATATATTGGTACGAGGACTGGAAATGATCTAGGGGTATTGATGCACCCCCAACTACTTGGAAAGAGTTCAAAGAGGCATTTCTTGATCATTATCTTCCATTAGAGATTCATCAGGCCCGTGCAGATCAGTTATAAAATCTTTGTCAAGGGAATATAAGCATGAAAGAGTACAGTCTCCGATTTAATTCCTTGTCGAGATATGCTTCTAATGTTGTAGCTACTATGGATGGCAGAGTTCATCAATATGTGGATAGGTTGGATCCATATCTGGTTAGAGATTGTACTATTACTGCTTTGAACAAAGATATAGACATAGCAAGGATCCAAGCTTTTGCACAGAAAATAGAAGATTAGAGGCAGAGGAGAAGAACACAGGAATTAGAAAGAGGATATTCCAAGAGGGCCAGATCTGCAGGGCAGTTCATGGCATCCCAAGGAGGGTTCAAACCATAGTTTTCTGCTAGACCACCTAGGCCATTATCTTCTTATTTGCCGCTAGTGCCCCACCACAGTTCCAAGGGTCTAAAGGAAATCAATTTGGGCACAGATGTGAGAGTCAGAGTTCGCGGACAGTGGGGTACCAAGGGCAAGGAAATATAAGCCAATCGAGACGTCCTCGAGAGCCATGCAATAAATATGGAAGGTATCATTTAAGCGCATATTGGCTGGGGACAAATATTTGATTTTGGTGTGGTATGTCGGGGCATATGATGAGAGAATGCCCACGAAGGGGCATAGGGGGTATGGCACGACCTAAGGGGTCATTTGTTGCATCATCATCATCGATGCCTTATTCAGGAAGGGGTGCAAAACCAATAGGTCATGTTAGAGGTGATAGAGGAGCCACAAGTTCTAGTGGGGATCAAAATCATACGTATGCTCTAGCGGATCGACAGAATTTAGAGGCTTCCCCAGATGTCGTTATGGGTACGTTGTGTATCTTTTTATTCGATGTATATGTCTTGATTGATCTCGGTTATACATTATCTTATGTTACTCCATTGGTTGCTGGAAAGTTTAAAAGAATACCCGAAATGTTAGTTAAGCCATTTGAAGTGTCCACACCGGTTGGGGAATCTATTATTACTAGAAGGGTTTACCGAAACTACATAGTAACTGTTTGTGGTCATGATACGATGGCTGATCTTGTGGAGTTAGAAATGGTAGATTTTGATGTTATAATGGGTATGGACTGGTTGGCATCTTGTTATGCCACAATTGATTGCTGCACGAAAAAGGTATATTTCCATTTTCCAAATAAATCAGTCCTTGAATGGAAAGGTGAAATTGGCACGCCAAGAGGTAGATTTATTTCTTATTTTAAGGCAAGAAGAATAATTTCCAAGGGATACATGTATCATTTAGTTAGAGTAAGGGATACAGAAGCGGCGCCACCAACTCTTCATACTGTTCTGGTGGTAAATGAATTTTCTGCTATATTTCCTGAATATCTTCCAAGTTTGCCTCCCGAACGAGAAGTAGAGTTTGGTATTGATGTAATACCAGGCACCCAACCAATCTCCATTCTTCCATATAGAATGGCCCTAGTAGAATTACGAGAATTGAAAGAGCAATTGAAATATTTGCTAGAGAAGGGATTCATAAGGCCTAGTATGTCCCCCTGGGGAGTACCAGTGTTATTTGTGCACAAAAAAGATGGCTCGCTAAAGATGTGTATTGATTATCGGCAATTTAATAAGGTGACTATTAAGAATAAATATCCTCTCCCAAGAATTGATGATTTATTTGATCAGTTACAGGGCCCCAAGTGTTTTTCTAAGATTGATTTGTGGTCAGGTTACCACCAAGTGAGGGTCAAAGAGAAGGATATACCCAAGACAGCTTTCCGAACACGGTATGGTCATTATGAGTTTCTAGTTATGTCATTTGGGCTAACAAATGCACCCGCAGCTTTTATGGATTTGATGAATAGGGTTTTTAAGCCATTCTTGGATGTATTTATGATAGTTTTTATAGATGATATTCTAGTTTATTCTAGATCAGAAGAGGACCATGCCAATCACTTATGACAGGCATTGCAGACTCTTCGTGATTGTAAGCTTTATGTAAAGTTCTCTAAATGTGAGTTTTGGTTAAAGTCGGTGGCATTTTTGGGTCATGTTGTATCTAGTGAAAGGATAAAGGTTGATGCTCAAAAGATAGAAGCTGTGAAGAACTGGTCAAGGCCCACAACGCCTACGGAGATTTGTAGTTTTCTCGGGTTGGCCGGTTATTATAGAAGGTTCGTTGAAGGTTTTTCTTCCATTTCAGCACCTTTAACCAAGCTAACCCATAAAGCATCCAAATTCCAATGGAATGATGCTTGTGAGAAGAGATTTCAAGATTTAAAGAACAAGTTGATTTCTACACCCGTGTTGGTACTTCCAGAAAGCACCGAAGGGTATACAGTGTATTGTGATGCTTCCAGAATTGGTTTAGGATATGTATTGATGCAGCATGGTAAGGTAATAGCATATGCTTCTAGACAATTGCGGCCACATGAGAAAAATTATCCTACACACGATCTTGATCTGGCAGCAGTTATTTTTGCTTTAAAGATATGACACCACTACTTATATGGGGTTCATGTTGATATATATACTGACCATAAGATCTTGCAATATATTTTTAATCAGAAGGATCTAAATTTAAGGTAGCGGAGATGGCTTGAACTATTAAAGGACTACGATGTTGATATCTTGTACCATCCAGGGAAAGAAAATATGGTAGCTGATGCGTTAAGTCGTAAGGCTATGATGACACCTATAGAAAGGCAAGGTATGATTAAAGATCTTCACCAGTTAGATAGTTTGGGAGTTTGCCTTCTTGAAACTCCGGATAAAGAGCTTATCGTACATAATGCTGCGGAATCTTCATTAGTAGCTGAAGTGAAAGAGAAGCAATATGCAGATCCTATTTTATTACAGCTTAAGGAGAACGTTTAGAGTGGTGCGACCAAGGCATTTGAGCTTACGCGATAAGGATTACTTCAGTGCCAAAACCGATTGTGTGTGCTGGATGTAGACGGGCTAAGAAAGAGGATTATGGCAGAGGCACATTATTCAAGATATTCCATTCATCCAGGATCAACCAAAATGTATCAAGATTTGAAAGATATGTATTGGTGGAATGACATAAAGAAGAGCATTGCAGAATTTGTAGCTGAATGTCCAAATTGTCAAAGAGTTAAAGTTGAGCACCAAAAACCTGGAGGTTATATGCAATGCATTGATCTTCCAAGATGGAAGTGGGACATGATCAACATGGATTTTGTTATTGGTTTGCCTCGTACATCCCGAAAGTTTGATTCTATATGGGTGATTGTTGATAGGCTTACCAAATCCTCACATTTCCTACCAGTTAGGACCACTTACACAGTTGAAGAGTATGCGAAGCTGTATATTAAAGAGATAGTCCGATTACATGGAGTGGCAATCTCTATTATATCAGATCGGGGAACCCAATTTACCGCAAACTTTTGGAAGTCTTTTCAGAGGTGTTTGGGAACACAAGTGAAGTTGAGTACAACTTTTCACCCTCAAACAGATGGACAAGCAGAATGTACCATCCAAGCACTTGAAGATATGTTACAAGCTTGTGTAATAGATTTTAAGGGCAACTGGGATGATCATTTACCTCTTATTGAGTTTGCCTACAATAATAGCTATC